>NC_058098.1:80315000-80621500 GCF_020171115.1 Neogale vison | reverse complement strand
TGCTCACACACGTGATCTCTGGTGCATATTGCTTATTGCCAGATTCCATTTTTTAATTTTTTTAGGAATTTGCATGTATGCTTATGTGAGCAATCCCTTTGTTTTTCTGATTCCACAATTTTCTTCTTGTCGCCTCTCCAATTTTCCCTGTTCTCTTTGAGATTATGCCTTAAAGGAAAAACAGAAGCAATACAGTTTTAGTGAGTTTTGAGGAGAGGCTGAAGTTAGATGTGTGTATTTAATCCACCTTCCTTCCCTAATAGCTTTTACCCTCTTTCTACAGAATATTAAATGTGTCATTACTACTTTCTTTCTTTGAATTCTGATGTATAAACTAGTTGTGAACAAGGAATATTAAAATTTTTTCATTGCTTTAACCAATGGGCTGTTAAAGAGAAATATTAATTTAAATATTAAAATTTCTAAATAAGTATGCTAAATATGAATGGGGTTGTCACATAGGCAAGTGACAAAAGAAATCCTCTTGTTTTCCCATCCACTTATGTAGTATGGAGGGTATTAGTGTGGAATGGTCAGGTTTCTTTGGACCTTCTTAAAACTTAGGGTAAGATAAATAAGAAGAACTAACTTACAAAAGTCGACTAGGGAAGTTCTGTCCTATTTAGAGCTTTACTAGATGAAAATTGTATAGCTGTCATAGTTACCTTGAAAAAGTACATAAACAGAAAAGCAAGGAGCAACGTTTTTCAGTAGGAAACAATTTAAATGTAACATACCTTTATGATCCACTTTCTGTGGAGCAATGAGCTGGATTCTGAGGATGTTAAAGTGAATTAGGTTCTAAGACCTAGCTAGAATAGGCTTTCAGGATTAGCTTTTGGTCTGATGAGGAAAGAAGTATTTAAAAAGATAATTTCAGTAAAATCTGTTGAGTGTTATGATGAGCCATTTTGATAAGGTAGAGTAGAAGCATGTGATCTAACCTGATACGGTCAACCAAGTTTTCTGGATAAGATGTTACTTGAGTTCAGTGTGTCTTGAGGAGTAAGAAGTTAGGCTTGGGAGGAGACAGGAAACTTCAGGGGAGAACTGCATTAGCCAAAGAACAAATACATGAAATTATAGGATGTAAGGCATGAATTACACAGCATTTGGTACTCTATGGTCATAGTTAGCGATAAGACTGGACATTTTGCTAGAGTTTAGGCAGGGTCTGGTGTACAGGCATACCTCGTGTTACTGTACTTTGCTGTGTTGTGCTTCACAGATAATGGGTATTTTAACAAATTGAAGGTTTGTGGCAGTCTGTCTTGAAGTCTGTTGGTGCCATTTTCCAATAGCATTTGCTCACTTTGTGTCTCACATTGTAGTAATTCTTGTAGTATTTTAAGCTTTTTCATTATTATTGATTATGATCTGTGACATGATCTTTGATGTGACTGTTGTAATTGTTTTGAGTCAGTATGAATTGCAGTCTTATAAGATGGCGAACTTAATGTGTTCTGACTGCTGCACATACTGCACATTCCCCCTATCTCTCCCTCTTCTTTGGCTGTCCTGGTCCCAAGACACAAATTTTGAAATTAGGCCAGTTGATAAGCCTAAATGGCCTCTGAGAGGAAGAATCACCTGTCTCTCACTTTAAATCGAAAGCTAGAAATGATTAAATTTAGTGAGGAACACCTGGCAAAAACCAGGATAGACCAAAAGCTAGACCTCTTGAGCCCAACACTTAGCCAGGTTGTGAATGCTAAGGAAAAGTTCTCGAAGGAAATTGAAAGTGCTACTCCAGTGAACAAACAAATGATAAGAAAAGAAAACTGTCTTATTGCTGATGCAGAGAAGGTTTTAGTGGTCTGGAATCAGCTGCAGTGTTCTCTTAAGCCTAAGCCCAATCCAGAGCAAAGCCTTAACTCTTCAATTTTATGAAGGCAAAGAAGAGGTGAGGAAGCTGCTGTTAATATTTTTTTTCCTTTGGATCAAGGCCTCACTTTCCTGTTCTTTTATGCCTTGTAATTTTGTTGTTTTTAAAAACTGGATACTTTAATAGCAAGGTAACTCTAGAAATTGGATTTTCCTTTTTCCCTAGAGAAGAAAGATTAAAATCTCTCATTTTTAAAATTTTATTCCTAATTTTTGATTGTTATAGGCTGTCTCTGTGCTAAGGATAAGCCTATGGTATAAGTTTAAAGTCTGCTGATCATTTTTGAGCCTTCATCTTCCCTGGGCTTGCACAGTGACTTCCATGTTTCTTTGCGCAGTTACTTTGGTGTGTTTGTATCCTTAATGTCTGATTCCCAAAAGGGGAAAAAAAGAAAAATGAAGTGGAGGGGGAGGGAACTGGCTCTTGGAATATTCGGGAAGTTACTTCTCCAGGAGGAGGAGAGGCTTGCAGTCATGGGGCATTGGAGCAGAGCACAGATCCTTGTATGTGGAAGACTGATCCCTTTGCCTACTCTAGCTCCAGTAAGCTGTGTGTACATTGCTTCTGAGTACCTAAGACTCTCTGAAGCCCCATATTCAGGGCTGCTGAATATGGGGTTGGTTGATGGGTGGCCTCTGTCAAGCTCAGAGCTGAAATTGATAGAATTTGCAAGCCTTCAGTAGACTCCAGAGTCCCAAAATATATCCAGGTCTATCAGTGTCAGTGTCTAGGTGGGGAGACCGTTTCCTGGTGCTTTCTGCTTAGCCATCTACTCAGAATCCTCTCCTCATTGGCTTGCTGTTGATTTTTTTTCTTAATGGTCTGTAATATAGGATAGCTAAGGACCACACTATGAGAGTGTCTCCTAATCTTCCGCATGCAACTTGGCAGATGTTTCTTTCTTTAAGGTAGTTGCTATAATCATTCTGTAGTGGCTGCATAGGAACGTATGAAGTGAGTCTGTTTCATTTGACTTTATGGATAGATACTTGTTCACATGTCCTAAAAATAGTAGCAGATCTTTTAAATAATCCTCAGTATTGGTCAGTTATAGTAAAAATAAACGTAAGTATAGGAAGGGTTGATATGTTCCATGTGGATTGTTTGACAGAGAATAGCATTTGATTAAATAGATGTAGTTATAGAGCTACTTAGAGAAAGTGTGGAGAACACCAATGAAGCTTGCAAATAAGATCAAATGAACAGAATATTAAGTGATTTGCTCTCTCTTTAAAGATATCTGATTAGAAATATTGCAATTAATATTAAAATTAAATTTCTTAAAAAGTTTAATCTCTTGATATTTCCTTATTCTATTGAAGCTTTTTGAATCCCCCAGAGATAAAGACAAAAATGATTATTAGAGGATTTATCTGCACATATTATAGGAGGAAAGTATAAAAAAAATCAGAAGGGAAAGCAACTGTTGCAAGTACCAGAAAATTATGCTATTAATTTAAGTGTCATCAGAGCACAAAAGATCACATTCCAGGACTGTGAGAAAATTATTAAAATACTGGAAATAATAGTACTTAAGATGAAGATATTATACTCTAAGATCTGGTTAAGTGACTGACATTATTATATCACTTCAGGTATTATAAAAGTAACAAAATGCTTCTAAAGATAATAAGCGTTACATTTTGAGATTGGCAGTGTTCACACTTTTCTGCTTAAGTGCTTTCCTAGTTTAACATAATTTAATAACAGTTATGGGGGAATAGCTAACATCTGAGTTCTCATATATATCCTTTTTCTTTTTCCTTCCTTCTTCAGTATATACACATCTTAGGCATCTATATATATAAAAGTGATAAAATTTCATTCTCTAAGTGGTGGGTTTATGAACCGTTACTTTTCTGCCTTTGTCCTCGGTGTTAGAACTATTGCTACTTTTTAATTTTTTAGCTCCTAATTACTGATTATTCTACTGCAAAAAGGGTAGCACTAATGTAGATCCCATTACTACCCAGAAATCAAATTTTTTAATAACTTTATTAATGTATAATTGATATGTAATAAACTGAACATATTTCAAGTGTACAATTTGAGTTTTGACCAGTGTTTACACCTGTGAAATCAACCCCACAATCAAGACAATAAACATTTCCATTAGTCCCAAGTTTCCCCATTCCCCTTTATAATCTCTGGCCCTCTTGGCCTTCCCCTTGGTCCCCAGGCAACTACTCATCTACTTTCTAGAATTTTATATAATTCTATGTATTCTCTGTCACATTTCTTTCCCCAGCATAGAGATTCATTCATTTTGGCATATAATAACAGTTCATTCTTTTTATGCTGAATGGTACTCCATTGTATGGATTTACTGCATATTGTCCATTTAGTTGTTGATGGACATATGAATTGCTTTCAAGATTTGGCTGTTAAAAATAGAGCTGCTGTGAACATTATGTGATGTCATTATATGAGCATATGCTTTCATTTCTCTTCAGCAAATACTTACGAGTGGAATGCTGAATCATTTAAGAGGTGTATGTTTAATTTTTTAAGAAAATGTTCACATTAAAAACAGTTGCTTATGAAAGTGGTTGTTACATTTTTACATTCCAAACAGTAGTGTCTGAGATCCTTTTTCTCTGTGTCCTTCATCCTTGCTCATACTTGGTATGGCCAGTCTTTCTTCTCTTTCTTCTGCTTTTCTTTTCCTTCTTCACACCCAATATGGAGCCCACCACAGGGCCCAAACTCATGACTCCGAGATCAAGACTTGAGCAGAGACAAGAGTTGGATACTTCACTGACTGAGCCACCCAGGTGCCCGTCTTTCTCGTTTTAGCCATCCTAATAGTAGTGTAGTGGTAATTCATTGTGCTTTTAATTGCATTCCTTAATGACCAATGATATGGGCATATTTTTATGTGCTTGTCATCCATACATCCTTTTTGATGAAATATCTGCAAATTTTTTGCCTAAAGGCTTAATTAGATGGAGAGATAGGCCACATTAATGCATTAGACTTTTCAGTATTGTTCAGATTTTAGTTCTCTTCAAATAGATCTATAGATCCAGTGCAGTCCCAGTCAGAATCCCCTCAGACTGATTTTAGAAATTGGCAGTATAATTCTAAAATACATATGGGAGGTGTAAAGGACCTAGAATAAGAAACTGAAAAAGAATGAAGTCCCAGTCAGAATCCCCTCAGACTGATTTTAGAAATTGGCAGTATAATTCTAAAATACATATGGGAGGTGTAAAGGACCTAGAATAAGAAACTGAAAAAGAATGAAGTGGGAGAACTAATATGACCTGATTTCAAGATACAGATCTACCCTTATTAAGACAGTTTGGCGTTATGGTAGAAATACTCCTTGACTTAAGATGGGGTTACCCAGTCCTAAAGATGATAAACCCATGATAAGTTACAAATACTCTAAGTTGGAAATGCAGTTAATACATGTAACCTACCAAACATTACAGCTTAGCCTAGCCTACCTTAAACATGCTCAGAACGCTTACATGAGGCAGCAGTTGGGCAAGGTCCTCTAACACAAAGCCTATTTTATAATAATGTGTTGAATATCTCATGTAATTTATTGAATACTGTATTGAAAACAAAAAGCAGAACGGTTGTATGGGCACAGAATGGTTTGTAAGTGTATTGGTTGTTTACCCTTGTGATTGCATGGTTCACTGCCCAGCATTACCAGAATATCATAATGCATAATACTAGCCTGGAGAGATCAAAATTCAAAATTTGAAGTACTGAATTGAATGAATGCATATCATTTTTCACCCCAATGTAAAGTCAAAAACCATTAAGTTGGGCCATTTTAAGTTGGGGATCATATGTATACCCATACAAATTGTTTGCTGAAAATAGTTGTATATATATATATAAAGGTGCAAAGATCATTCAGTGAAGTAATGACAGTCTTTTCGTTAAGTTGTGCTGAAACAGTTTGCAGAATACAAAAAAAGATGAACTTTAGCCCATATACAGAAATTAACTCCAAATGGATTATAAACTTAATGTAAAATGTAAGACAAATGAAACTTCTGGGGGGAAAAAAATGAAAGTGTTGGGACTTTGGGATTTCTTAGTATAACACCCCAAGCAAGATCCATATAAGAACAAACTGATAAATTGGACTTAATCAAGTAAAAAAAAATTAAAGATTTTATTTATTTATTTGACAGAGAGAGAGAGACAGGGAGAGAGGGAACCTAAGCGGGGGAGTGGGAGAGGGAGAAGCAGGCTCCCTGCTCAGCAGGGAGACTGCGTCAGGGCTAGATTCTAGGACCCTAGTATCAAGACCTGAGCCGAAGGCAGATGCTTAACAATTGAGCCACCCAGGCGCCCCCAAAATTAAAAATTTCTATTCTTGAAAAGCAGTTAAGAGAATGGAAAGACAAGCTGCAGACTAAGAAACAATATTTGCAAATTACATGCCTGATAATTGACTTGTATTTAGATTATGTAATGAGCATTCAGGCTCAATAATATAACAACGTAAAATGAGCAGACCTTTCTATAGACATAATATTTTGTGTACCTCAAGCCCTTTTGTTACCATTAAGGCCTTAAATAACTTGATTTCATGAGAAAAAACTTCTAAAGATTTTTTTTTCCTTTTAGAGAATTGACTGTATGTTTCCCTTGTTGGCAAGTAGCTAGGAATCAGGTAATTCTCACTCCCCACTTCACTTCCTTTGCATTAACTTTTTACCTAGTCGTATTTCATTCAGCCTCAGAGTGGTGTTTCTTGACAAAACACCTCACCTCAGCTCAACCACTGCTCATTTTTTCCTTTGTCCCAGAGTTTTTCTAATGCCAGGACTAGGGATGTATGTATGCCTCTGGTATGTATGCAGATCTGGAAATGTGAGAATTAATAATCTTTTTAGGACAACTTGACCAGTTGGAAACAGAAGCCAGTGAATCAGTGTTTTGAGATTCTCTCTTTTTAGGCCATGATTCTCAGCTTTCTGTATAACTTTTCGAAGAGTCATCATTGACCACAGTGACTGGCTTGACAGCACACTCGTATTTTGGCTTTCTGTCCTCTGTTTCACTCTTCCCACTACCCACTGCCTCTCAGGTTATTGGCAGTAATCTTAGGGACTGTCTGCACATAAGTTGTGTCTTACAGTACTTTCTGGGGCAGACCCCAAGCTCAAATTATCATTGTGTATATCACTGGCTGGTATAGCTACAGATAAAGATGATGTGGAACAAAGGTCCAAATATACCAGTCATACCTATGGCCCAGAAATTTACCTCCTTAAAAAAAAAGGAAAAAAAAATGTGTTTTGCTTATTTGATCTTTTCTCTTTTTTTTTAAAGATTGAACAAAACACATGTAGGGCTTTCTGTACAATATAACTTGACAGAGCTTCTTAAAATCAATTTATAAGTCAAAGTCTTCTCTCAGGTGATTTCCTTGCCTCTAGAACATTGTGATCTTCACAGATGCTATAAGCTTCCTTGACTTGTCACCACCATTTGAAAATTTTGTGTAACTTCTGTACAGCGGTGGACCATAGGAACTAACTTCTTACCTTGTACTTAACATAGTTTCTTTGTAGACTGTAAAAAAAATATGTATATAGGTATTAACATGTTTTCCCCCCTCCAAAGGGATTTTTTTTTTAATTTTAAGATTTTACTTATTTTTTTTTTAAAGATTTTATTTATTTACTTGAGAGTGAGCCCATGAGAACAAGAGAGAGAGCACATGAGAGGGTACAGGGTCAGAGGGAGAAGCAGACACGGTTTTGAGCAGGGAACCAGATGTGCAACTCGATCTGGGGACTCCAGTATCATGACCTGAGCCAAAGGCAGTTGCTTAACCAACTGAGCCACCAGGCGCCCAAGATTTTACTTATTTGACAGAGAACATGGGTAGGGGGTGGGAGGATAAGGGAGGAGCAGAGGGAGAGGGAGAAAGACCCCCTGCTGAGCAGGGAGCCTGATGTGGGGCTCAATCCCAGGATTCTGGGATCATGAACTGAGCTGAAGGCAGACGCTTAACGGACTGAGCCACCCAGGTGCCCCTGTTTTAATTTTATAATTAAAAAAAAAAAATCAGAACATTTCCCATGTAGATTCATAAGAAATCTAGAAAAATAGCAAGATCAAAATATTAATGGCAGAATTTGAAGCTTTGTGATAGGCCACTACATTTTTTATAAAAGAAAGATTTTATTAGCATTTTCTACGCTGTATAGACTTCAATTAAATGCATTTAAAGATCTAGCATTCCCCATGGAATTAGCATTGTTTTGGTTTTGGTTTTGTTTTTTACTTTTTTTTTTTTAATCAGTTAACATAAAGTGTATTACTAGTTGCAGAGGTAGAGTTCATGATCCATCAGTTTTACATAATACCCAATGCTATTACGTCACCTAGTTTCCTATTCCCTTACCCCCACCCCTCCAGCAGCTCTGTTTCCTATGATTAAGAGTCCCATATGGTTTGTCTCCCTCTCTGATTTTTATCTTGTTTAATTTTTCCCTCCCTTCCCCTATGCTTCGGTTTTTTTCTTAAATTCTACATATGAGTGAAATCCTATAACTGTCTTTCTCTGATTGACAGACTTCATTTAGCATAATACTCTCTAGTTCAATCTGCTTCATTGCAGATGGCAAGATTTCATTCTTTTTAATGGCTGAGTAGTATTCTGTTGTATATAAATGCCACCTTTTCTTTATCCATTCATCTGTTGATGGACATCTGGGCTCTCTCCATAGTTTGGCTGTTGTGGACATTGCTGCTATAAACATTGGGAATGCAGGTGCCCCTTTGGATCTCTGCAATTGTATCTTTGGGGTAAATACCTAGTAGTGTAATTGCTAGGTCATAAGGTAGCTCTATTTTCAACTTTTTGAAGAACCTCCAGACTGTTTTCCAGAGTGGCCGTACCAGCTTACACTCCCACCACCAGTGTAAGAGGGTTCCCATTTCTCCAGTACTAGCACGTTTTGAAAAGAGTTTAGACTTAAGCATACAGACAGTTCATCAGTGGACGATTAATACTGTGGAAACCAGATAAGTGATTTTTTTTCTCTAAAGGTGCATTGTCTAGTCATAGAGCTAGTAAGAACAACTTTATCTACCTCCCTGTTCACTGGGTATGCATCTTTAAAAAAAGACACCATTTAAGGTATTTAGAGTAATGATAAAACCTACTTTTCTGATGGTTTATTTTATTTATTAAACATGAACTATAATAACCAACTTGACCTTTATGTGCTCAGATGTCAGGGTACTTGATTCATGTACATCCGCCACCCATAAAAGTGGGCAAACATTGCCAGAATAGGCTGTGCTTTAGCATTATAACACTAGTCAGAAAATAAAATAAACCTTTTAGTTTTTTTGTAAGGCATGTAGACCTTCGATCAGACAGACTGTCTGTTGGTTCATGATCTCAAGATTTAAATTCCAGATCTATCACACTGACCAGACTGCTTGCTTAGAAGTCTTTTTAGTTGTGTTTTTTCCAGAAATTTTCAATGAATCAGTGCAGGTATCCCACATAGAGATCTTTCCATTGAGAAGCGCATATACAGAATAGTCCAGGTATTCTGATTTCAGTGCAGAGAATGTCAGTAAGTGTCTTAGGTCAATCTAAGATTAGATTGATCTCTTAATATCTTCATGCTTGCTCTTTTCAAATCATGTTGAGAAGTCTATTATTTTTTTCCTATTCTTCTCAAGATTAATAAATGCTTGTTATTCTTCTGACCTTTGCTTTTCACACAGGAGGATTGGACTTCACACCCAAGAACACACCCCTATTAGCTTTGTGCTTCCTGTTCCCATAATGTTACAGAGGTAGTTTTCCAGTTCCTGGTGTTTGGTCTGTACCTTTTTTTTCTGTTATAGTTCTGCTCCATGAGGAAATAGACTTGAAAGGTAGTGTGTTTGATATGCCTCAACATGGTACCTTGCCGCATGTCTTTGGAGCAGGTAGAGTAGAATGTCCTTTTCCTACCTTGTTTTATATTTTCTAAATATTTCAGGAGTTCTCTTCCTTTCCTTATTATTTATTTATTTTTTAAGATTTTATTTATTTATTTGAGAGAGAGAGAGAGAGAGAGCAAGAGCAGGGGGAAGTGGCAGAGGGAGATGGAGAAGCAGGCTCCCAGATGAGCAGGGAGCCTGGTGCCGGGCTCAGTCCCAGATCCCAGGGTCCAGGGATCATGACCTGAGTGGAGGGCAGATGCTTATCCAGCTGAGTCACCTACATGTCCTTTTCACTTTTATTTTTTAATGTTTTAAGGACAGGAGTTTGCTTAGCTTCCTGTCTTCTCCTTTCTCCTACCACAGGAAGGCTTAGGGTTTAGGTTTCTGCATCATTATTGGTTACTGGGATACATTTCTTCCCTGTAAAACAGATTATTGCTTTTGGGATCCTAAGGCTATTTTGTGTGTGTTGATGGTTTTTTCGGGTTGTTTTTGCTTTTGCTTTTGTTTTTTGCTGCTTATTTTTGTCTTCTTTAGTTTTTTTTTCCCTGTCTTATGTCTTCCTTCCTCTATTTCATTTCCTCTCATCATGGTATTATGTATATGTGCAAAAAGAAAAAAAAAAAGAAAAGAAAAAACTGGCATTTTCTCTTTGATTAGTAAATTAATACCTATAGTGTTCTGGGTATGATTTTTGGCTCTTTGCCATGTTATAGGTATATAATTGCTTGCTGTTCTAGAAATTTGTGATTCCTAACCTATTCCAAAAACTCAAAAGTTTCGAAAGACTGATTTTTTCCCCCTTTATTTTATAAAATAATGGTAGTTGTGTAATGCATCATTGACTTCTGTCCTTGAATACATGGGGATAGAGAATAAAATATTGTCTAAATAGTTTGATTCTGGTATGATTAAAGAGGGAATGACTATGTTGAATCATATAAATTGTTCATAGATAATGGATAGATACTTATATATAACTTGAATGAGAAAATCTGTTTATACACATGAATTGGGACTAAATGGGAGTACATTATAGTAATTGGCGTCTTGAAAGATAGGTACTTTTAAGTGGACAGAACTATCTGCTTTATGGATTTTCAAACAGTTATATTTAGAATTCTTCACTTTTAGAATTGGAAGTCACCTTAGAAGTTGTCTAGTGCTTGAGCGCCTGGGTGGCTCAGTGGGTTGAAGCCTCTGCCTTCAGCTCAGGTCATGATCCCAGGGTCCTGGGATTGAGCCCCACATCGGGCTCTTTGCTCAGCAGGGAGACTGCTTCTCCTCCTCTCTCTCTGCCTGCCTCTGCCTACTTGTGATCTCTGTCTGTCAAAAAAAAAAAAAAATTGTCTACTGCATACCCATATTTATTGATTTATTAAGTCTTTAAGAGGCTAAGATCAAATACTTCATTACTATCAAGATGAGAGCTGTGACCTTGTGTACTGGATACTCATCTTTGTGTCAGAGATTCCCAACATAGACCTGACACATAGTTGAAGTATTAATTAGGCTAGTGTGCTTTTCACTGATTTGTGCACATCATGAAGTGAAAAGATTGCTCTCTGACCATTTATTTTTACATATGAAATAAAAATGATTATGATTACAAAAATTATGATTTTCTCATTGGAAAAGTAATACACATTATTATAGGTAATGTGGAAAAATACAAAAAAGGAAATAAAAATTGTTGTAAAAATGGGTAAAGCCACACTAACCAGGGACCATTGAAACTTGCTAGACAAAGTCATTGGAGCCAAATCAGAACAGAACCACTCTGGATTATTCTGGAATGGATTAAGGGCATGTATCATGGTCCTATATGACCTAGAGAATGCTCACCTCTTCAGTGAGGTTCTAAATTCGAGCAGTCACGAATAATGTGAGAAGCAGTGACTAATAATGTGAGTGTTATAAGAGAAGCCAAGCTATGGAACTGAGCTACCTCAGCTTTGAAGGAAAAGATGCTCTGGTGAAAGTGGACCACCCATCCAGTCTACCTCATTTTTCTCACCATCCTTTAATTCTTGAGGCTTTGTTCCTTTCTTCTCTCTCTCTTACTCTTAGGTCTTGCAATTAGATGAGTAGTGTCTAAACTTAGGAGGTTGAATATTTTTCATTTGATCACGTGTATTTTTTTTCTTTGGGGAGTTACCTTTTCATCCCTTCCCTTTTTAAAGTCCTGTGTACTTTTTTTAAAACTGATTTTTTTTTCCTTCATTTTGTTTTTATTATAGCATGTTTGCTTAATTTACAGCAAGCAGAAAATAAGCTGGGTCTTGTTTTGATCCAAACGTGGATGTTTTAAAGGTTGTACACAATATTTGTTAAAAAGAACATATAAAAATACCTTTTTAGAAGCTTCTATAAGAAAGAAAATACAAAGTTTAACCCCACAACTTTCCTCTTTGCTAGAACTGCAAACTACTGCTACAGTTTTAAATAGACTATTTGTTGTTTAAACTATACATCCAGGAAAATCTAAAAAATTAAAGAAACGTGCTTATAAATGATTGCATAGCAGAACATGAACATTAACTGCAAACAGTAAAGAAATGAAAGTTAGAAATACTATCAAATATACAAAGGTTCTAGAATCAGTCCTTTAAACACATTCCACAAACAGTATTTAAAAACCATTTTTTTTTGTTCTTTACAGGCAAGGCCTATATTACTAAAACCAAAATTGGAAAAAAGTAATCCTCTAAAAGGAATCGTTTCCCCACAATATTTCTTACTTATACCTGCAAGCAAGCAATCTAAAATTTTATTTATTTATTTATTTATTTATTTATTTATTTATTTATTTATTTACAGAGAGAAATCACAAGTAGATGGAGAGGCAGGCAGAGAGAGAGAGGGAAGCAGGCTCCCTGCTGAGCAGAGAACCCGATGCGGGACTCGATCCCAGGACCCTGAGATCATGACCTGAGCCGAAGGCAGTGTCTTAACCCACTGAGCCACCCAGGCGCCCGCAATCTAAAATTTTTAAAGATGCTAGCTTTTATTCTGAAATGAGATTGGACAAGTCCCTTTTATTGCCCTCCCCCCAACGATCTCTCAAAGAAACGCTAGAAATTATAAACGGTTAGGGTCTTGTTTTCTTTTTTAGTTGAGTACTGCCAGGTTCTACATTGATAATCAATCAAACTCAGAGATGGGACTCTTTCATTCTTTTTCCAGAATATTTTAAATTTCATGGCACCACAGGATCACCTAGAATGGGAGTGTTCTCTTTCAACTTGCCTCACATGAAATAAGCTGATGTGTGAAGAACAAGTCTCCTTCATAAAGTGGGAGGCAAATTTTGATACAAATGCACAGACCAAGTGCTATAAGCATCAAAATTCAGTTTACACTATGCATATGCATAAACAAAATCTACTCTGAAACAATTTACTTGCTGCTTTTTAACAGCAGTAAGAAAACTAAGCAGTATCACCAGCAATGCTCCTTAAAGTTGAGAGGAACTACTTGAGAGCATTTTTTTCCCTTAAAATTATTTCTGCCATTATTGACCTGCTTAAATTTTAAGGTGAGTTCTTCTGATGTTTATATGTTTTAAATCTTCACAGAAACCAGAAAAAAGCAGTGAAGGCTCCATGTTTCAGTCAAAAACTCAATCTTCCCCAAATGCTACTTAACCCAGTTGGCATCATTCCCCAAGACGGTGGGGTTAACAAAAGAACTATTCCACGCTCTGTCATAAATTAACTATAATCATGGGCCTAGACATCTTAACAAGACAAAAAGGTCCACCCTGAACCCAAATGTCATTGTTGTACTGTGGCTACAACTTCACTGTTGTATCATTCTATCTTATTAGCAAGCTACATTTCTAGGTTAACAGTTCTACCAAATATGGATATGAAAGTTTATTTTTAATAAGACAATGTTGCAAATTATGGTCAACCAACATCTTTTCACCAATACTTCAAGCATAAAAAATGAGAATCTTTACAAAAATATACAGAGACACCACAAATTGGTAGCTGTCTGTAACATTAAACAAACTGGACTCTTAAGAGTGGCTTCTCAACAGTGTATCATTTTAATTATAACCATTTGCCTGGTACAGGGAAAACTGACAAGTGTTTTTTAAGCATCATTGCAACATTGTATTCCTGATAATTTAAGTAAACCAAACTATGAGTAAATGAATGATACATGCCTAAAAATATCAAGGTTTATACTATCAGTCCCCACTGGACTTAGGACTAGTCCGAGACCTTGATCTAGGTTTTGACCTAGACCTAGATTGTGATCTTGACTGAGATTTGAATCTAGGTGGTTCTTTTTTCCTTGATTCCTTTTCATATCTTGAGCCAGACTTATAATGTGTTTTGGAATCTGTTTTAGAGGTGCCTCTAGTTTTGGTGTGAGATGCAGACCTAGAACGTTATTTAGCCTTCATTTCTTTCTTGGGCTGGATCTTGGACCGTGATCTTGAATTGGATTTAGATCTTGAAAAAGATCGATTTCGGTGTTTGAATCTATCATTGTCGGAATGGCTTCTGTTACGCCGTGGTCTTCCAGCCGGTCTGCGGTTTCTAGGACTATAATGTCTTCTATAGTTGTAATCAAAGGACTGGCTTCTTGATCTTCTTTCATAACTCCGGCTTCTAGAATGTCTGTATCTGTCATAATCATCATAGCATGAAGAGCTGTACACATTCCTCCCTTCCTTGGCTTTCATTTGATTTGGAGTCTTCCGATCCCCTTGTGCAAACTGTATTTCAATTTGGCATCTGCAGATCCATTTTCTGTCCAAATTATGTAAAGCGTCTTCGGCATCATGGACATCCTCAAATTGAACATAAGCAAATCCTCTTGGACGGCGCATGTAGAAATCAAGTGGAACATACACATCAACTATAGGACCATAACGACCAAATTCTTGTCGGAAATCTTCAGACCTGGTGTCGTCGGCCACATTCCTTATGAACAGAGACATGTTGGGGGGGGGCGCAGGTAGCGGGACATGACGGCAGTGGGAGTCTTTGCTCGGCAGGGGCACTAAGGGGCCCAGTAAACCAACTGCGGATGCGGTGGCAGATCCTCACCTTAAACTGATTTTTTAATAACCCTTTTATATTAAGAGTGTTGATACTTGGTCTGGTATGATACAGGTATCTTTCAGTTGCTCTTCTTGTTCACGGGCTGTGAACTTCTCCAGGTCAAGGACTGTATGACTTTTAATAATGGCTATCAATTTTTAAACATATACTATATGCTAAGCAGTTAAACGTTTTGTATATATGATCTCACTCAAATCTTATACAGATTAACACTATTTCCGTATTGCAGAAGCTAAGTGAATTAATTTGCTACAAAAGATGTAGCTAGCTTTAAGAGGTGGACCTGGGAATCAGATTCAGGATTTGACCAGTCTGTGATTTTTTTTTTCTTAAGATTTTATTTATTCGAGAGAGAGAGTGAGCAGGGGGAGGGGCAGAGGAAGATGGAGATGCAGGCTCCCTACTGAGTAGGGACTCCCACTTGGGGCTGGATCCCAGGAACCTGGGATCATGACCTGAGCCGAAGGTCAATGCTTAACCAACTGAGCCACCCAGGTACCTCTAAAGTCTTATCTTAACTAACATGTATTGCATCTTAAATTTCATTAGGTCAACCAGTATCTATGATAGAGCATAATACTTAGTAGACATTTCTATACTTTCACTGGATTGAATTGTATTAACACATAACTCATTGATGTATTTGCTTACTTGATTTTGTATAATTCAGTGTGTTGTAAATAAGAACATGCATTCTTTCATCTTTTTTTTTAAATTTCTTTCATCTTTTTTTGATTAAAGTTCAGTTGGCTTGCACCGTTACATTAGTGTCACATATACAACATAATGATTCAATAAGTCTGTACTTCATGTGGTGCTCACAGCACCATCTGTCACCATACAACAACATTTAATACCATTGACTATGTTCCCTATGCTGTACCTTTTATCACCATGACTTAGTCATTCTATAACCGGAATTCTGCATCTCCTGCTCTTCCCTCGTTTGCCCATCTCCCCACTTCCCTGCCCCTGGCATCCATCAGATGGTCTCTGTATGGATCTGTTTGTATTTTTTGTTTATTTTTTGTTTTGTGTTTTAGATTCTACATATAAGTAAAATCATACAATATTTGTTTTTCTCTACATTTTTCAGTTCTTGATCCAGATAGTTTGTGGAATGTGGTTACAAGCTGATTGTTTATAAGTTGAAGGTAAAACTTTTTTCCATAGGTCTAATTTTATAGAACTTGTTCATTTTTTTAAAATTTATTGTATTATCCCCCCAAATCCCAAAATTAAAATTCTGTTTAAACATTAAAAAATGGTCAAATTAAGATGTAAATGTTAAGGATGCCTTTTTCCTCGTAAACTGGACTGCTCAAATCTTTTTCTTTTATTGAAGTATAATTAACATACAATGTTTTATTAGTTTCAGGTGTACAAATTGATTCAACACTTCTGTACATTGCCCAGTGTTTACTATGAGTATAGTCACCATCTGTCGACATTTATTATTACTACAGTACTATTGACTGTAATCCCTATGCTATACTGTTCATCTCCACGACTTATTTTATAATTGAAGTTTGGCTTAAATCTGTTTAACCTCCCCCACCCTCAAAACGACCAGTTTGTTTTTTTGTTTTTTTAAATTGACATCATAATTTACTTGTCTTTCTCTGTCTGGTTCATTTCACTTAACTTAATACCCTCCAGGTCAATCCATGTTGTTACAAATGTCAAGATTTCATCCCTTTTATGGCTGCATAGTATTCCGTTTTATATATGTGGACATTTACATTGCTTTCATATCATGGATTCTGTACATAACAGTGCAATCAACAGAGGGGTGCACACACCTTTTCAAATTAATGTTTTTATATTCTTTGGGTAAGTACCCAGTAGTGGAATTACAGAGTCATATGATATTTCTATTTTTAATTTTTTGAGGAGCTACCATACTGTTTTCCGCAGTAGCCACACTAGTTTGCATTCTGACTAGTAGTGATTTTTCCCCCCTCTGCATCCTCGCCAACACTTGTTATTTCTTGTTTTTTGATTCTGGTCATTCTGACAGGTGTAGGCTGATATCTCATTGTGGTTTTGATTTGCATTTCCCTGATGATTAGTGATGTTGAGCATCTTTTGATGTGTTTGTTTGCCGTCTGTTTGTCTTCTAGAGAAAACTGTCTATTCAGGTCCTCTGCCTTTTTTTTTTAATGAGAAAGGGATGTAGGAGTGCAGAGGCAAGGGGAGAGAGAGAATCTTAAGCAGGCTCCACACCTAGCACAGAGCCTCATGTGCGGCTTGATATCACAATCCTGAGATGATGACCTGAGCTAAATCAAGAGTCAGATGATTTACCAACTGAGCCACCCAGGTACACCCCTTGCCCATTTTTAATTTGAATATTTGTTTGTTTTTTTTCAGTCTTCACTTGTGTAAGTTCTTTATATATTTTGGATATTAACTTCTTAACGAATATATCATTTTTCAGTTTCCTTTTCATTTTGTTGATGGTTTCTTTCACAGCAAAAGCTTTTTCTTTGGTGTCATCCCAGTAGTTTGTTTTTGTTTTTCTTGCCTGAGGTGATACATTCAGAAACGTGTTACTAAGGCTGATATCAAAGAGATTACTACCTGTTGTTTCTTCCAGGATTTTTGTGGTTTCAGGTCTCATTTGGGTCTTTAATCCAATATGAATTTATTTTTGAGTATGTTGTAAGAAAGTGGTCCAGTTTAATTGTTTTGCATGGAGCTGTCCAGTCTCCCCAGCATAATTTATTAAAAATACTGTCTTTTCCCCATTATTTATTCCTGCCTTCTTCATCATAGATTAATTGACCTTATAAGCGTAGGTTTATTTCTCTTTAGTCTTTCCATTGATCTATGTGTCTATTTTTGTGCCAGGTCTTTCATCTTTTTTTTTTTTTTTTTTAAGATTTTATTTATTTGACAGAGATCACAAGTAGGCAGAGAGGCAGGTAGAGAAAGAGGGGGAGGCAGGCTCCCTGCTGAGCAGAGCCCAGTATGGGGCTCGATCCCAGGACACTGGATCATGACCTGAACCGAAGGGAGAGGCTTTAACCCACTGAGCCACCCAGGTGCCCTGGTCTTTGACCTTCTTAAGTTTTTTCCTAAGTATTTCATTTTTTGGGGTGTAATTGTAAATGTTATTGTTTTCTTAATTTCTGCTTCTGCTACTCAGTATATAGAAATGCATGAGATTTCTGTAATACTAATTTTGTATCCTGCAACTTTCCTGAATTCATTGATCAGTTCTAGTAGTTTTTTGGTGGAGCCTTTAAGGTGTTCTATATGGAGTTTTATGTCATCTGCAAAGAGTGACAGTTTACTTTATCCTTAATATTTTGGATGATGTTTATTTCTTTTTCCTGTCTCGTTCCTATAGTTAGGACTTCCAGTACTATATTGAATAAAAGTGGTAGGAATGGATATCCTTACCTTGTTTCTGATCTTAGGTGAAGAGCTCTGTTTTTCACCATTGAGTATGGTGCTATTTGTCAGTTTGTCATATATGGCCTTCATTGTGTTGAGATACATTTTCTTTCAAACCACTTCATTGAGAGATTTTATCATAAAAGTATGTTGTATTTTGTCAAATGCTTTTTTGCATCTTATTGTGGTATTCATACCATTTTTATCCTTTCTGTTATTAATGTGAAATATCACATTGGTGAGTATTGAACTAATCCTTCTTGATCGTGCTGAATGATTTTTTTTAGTGTGTTGAATTTTTTTAAAGTATTTTTATATCTTTGTTCATCAGAGATACTGGCCTGTGGTTTCTTCTTTTTGTAGTGTCTTTGTCTGACTTTGGTATCAGGGTAATGCTGGCCTTAAAGAATGAATTCGGAAGTTTTCCCTCTTTTTCTGTTTTTTTTTTGTTTTGTTTGTTTGTTTTTTTTATATAGTTTGGGAAGAACATGTATTGAGTCTTCTTTAAATGTTTGGTAGCATTTACATGTCCTGAATTTTGTTTGTTGTTGTTTTTTTGTTGTTGCTGATTCAGTTTTATTAGTAGTAATTGGTCAGTTCAAATTTTCTCTTCATGATTCAGTTTTGGAAGATTGTGTTTCTAGGATTTATCCATTTCTCCTAGGTTGTCTAATTTGTTGGCATATAATTTTTCATAATCTCATAATCCTCTGTATTTTTGTAAGGTCAGGTATTTCTCATTTTAATTGTATTAGTCCTATCTTTGTTGATGAGCCTGGCTAAGACTTTATCAATTTTGTTTGTTTTCAAGGAGTTTGTTCCCGGTTTTAGTGATCTTTTCTATTTTTCAAATCTCAGTTTTGGGGGCGCCTGCGTGGCTCACTGGGTTAAGTCTCTGCCTTCAGCTCAGGCCATGATCCCGGGGTCCTGGGATCGAGCCCCACATCGGGCTCTCTGCTCAGCGGGGAGCCTGCTTCTCTTCCTCTCTCTCTGCTTTCCTCTCTGCCTGCTTGTGATTTCTCTCTCTGTCAAATGAATAAATAAAAATCTTAAAAAAAAAAAAAATCTCAGTTTCGTTCCTTCCTGCTCTGATATTTATCATTCCTCTTCCTCTGACTTTGGGCATTGTTTTTTTGTGTCTAGCCATTCTAGGTGTAAGTTAAGTTGTTGGAGATTTGCTTTTTTTTTTAAGTAGTCCTGTATTGCTATAAGCTTCCCTTTTAGAACACCTTTTGTTGCATTCCAGAGATTTTGAACCATTGTGTTGTCATTTTTCTCCATTTTAAAAATTTTTCTGTGATTTTTACTTGACTGATTCATTGTTGAGTAGCATGTTATTTAGCATCTATGTATAATGTACTTTCCAGACTTTTGTCATAATTGATTTCTACTTTCCTACTGTAGTGGTTAGGAAAGATGCTTGATAAAGTTCTTGAGACTTTTTGTAGCCTAACATGTGATCTCTTCTGGAGGATGTTCTGTGTGCACTTGAATAGACTTTGAAGAAGACTCTATATTTTTTACCTAAACCTAATGGGAGGAGGCTAAGCAGTTAGTTATAATTTAAAGCCAAGGTAGGGAGAATTGATATCTTCTTACTAAAAGGCTCCAGGCAAGGGGGGAAAGGATGGAAATGTCCCATGGGATGGGCTTTGTGAGACAGTTTTAGGTACATTCTTGAATTTACTCCTCCATCCTTAGGATGGTGGCACATCATGCCCATCTTACAATCAGGGAAAGGGAGGTCCTGAGAAGTTAAACTTGGAGTGTTAGAGCTGAGATTTGAACCAAGTCTGCTGGCTCTTCTATCAATACTCTTTTTCCTCTAGCCACCACCCTTTACCATGTGCAATCACTCCTACCAATATCAGTATTGAATTCGCAGAGGGTCTGCCTTTGTGTTCCCAGTCCAGGTTACAATGTGGGGTGGGGGGGATGGGGGTCATGAAATCAATGCCAGGAAAGTGCAGTCTAGGCCACCCAGCAGCTCCCATGGATTGCTGAGAGCCAGCAGCCACCCATGAACAGCTCTGGAGAAAGAGGTGAGGTCCTTGCTGGCATTCTTTTCCTCACCACAGAGTGGTTGGAAGTGTCTGTGTCTCTTACCTGTTTCTTTCTTTCTTTCCCAGTGTCCTCTCAAGTTTGGTTCTTTCTTTCCTCAATTATCCACTTCCTCCCCACCCTCACCAGTCTGTTTCTTCAGAATAATTTGTATGAGAACCTGTATACATTGCTTTTCATTTCCTTTCAACATTGGCTCTACTTCCATTTTTGCCCTCTGCACCCCACCATTCTTGATTTCGTCAGAATAGGCAACATAAGCAATTACCTGCCACAAATATATTTGGAACCTCCCCTCAATGACCAAGTCCTTTTTCATCCCACAGTGAAGTCTAGTGATAATAAAGTTGAGAGAGAGACATTTGGACATCGGCATACTAATTTTCTAAAGATTATACCCCAGGCATTATTTAGGTCAGTTTTTATTTTAAGGACTGGGTGTTATGCTTTCTGTACTTTTTTTTTGGTCATCCACATTATTTATCTTGGAGTTGCCATGTGCTTAACCAGCGTCTTGGGAGGATAGCATCTCTTCAGCTCCTGCTAAGTGTCAGCAGGTAGGGAGGTAATACACTTTATAATCAGGTAGAATTGGCTATGAAGAAGCTAGATCCATCATTGACTGGCTCTGAGAGATAGAGCAAACTACTTAAAAAAAAAAAAAAAAAACGAGTGTTTTGCTGTTTCTGAATGCAAAATTATGTATATGAGGTGTTCAAGTCCTCAACTTGTATTACTGTCAGTTTCTCCTTTCTTGGCTATTAATGATTGCTTTGTGTTTTTAGGTGCTCCTTTGTTGGGTACATAAATATGTACAGTTGGATTCTTATCTTTGTCATTATGTAGTGTTCATCTTTGTCTCGTGCTACATGAATTGTTTAAATCTTTTAGAAATACGATCCTGTAACTTTTGGACTACAACAGGGATGGCTATTCATTGTTCTACTAGTCATTCTTAACTTTTTCTGCACATTAGAATCTTTTGGGGAGCTTTTAGATGTATCAAGGCCAAGGCCACATTGAACCAAGGTTAATTAAAAAGGAAAGGCTGACAATGGAATCTAGATATTAGTGTTGAAGTTCCTTAGGTGATTGCAATATAATTTTTATTGTAGAGAAAGTTACAGGTATTGATACTATTTTTTGTTATCTGAATCTGTTGAAGGAAATGCTAGATTTTACTTCAAGAATATAAAGATGTATTTTTTTAATCTAAACTTCTGATTTTTCTGGTTAAGAATATCTTTTACAGACTTTTCAAAGATTATAACTTGCCTTATACAGTGAGCTTTTTTCTAGGAAATATTCCTGTTTTGTTCTGGGAGAGGTTGTTAAATATTTTAAATGTATAGGTCTAAAGAATTAAAAGTCAGTTACTGAATATTTGAAAAAAAAATGAAAGATTAGTCTATAACCCAACTCAACTAATTGAATTCAATTTCTGTTAACAATAAATAGCTTACACTTAAGTTCTATAATTTGCCCTCCCCCAGTATTTTATTAAAACTTTTCAAAGGTACAGGAACATTGAAAAAGTTTAAGTCAAGCAGAGAGAGTCAATTATCATATGGTTTCACTTATTTGTGGAGCATAACAAATAGCATGGAGGACAAGGGGTGTTAGAGAGGAGTAGGGAATTTGGGTAAATTGGAAGGGGAGGTGAACCATGAGAGACTATGGACTCTGAAAAACAATCTGAGGGGTTTGAAGTGGCGGGGGGCTGGGAGGTTGGGGTACCAGGTGGTGGGTATTATAGAGGGCACGGATTGCATGGAGCACTGGGTGTGGTGAAAAAATAATGAATAATGTTTTTCTGAAAATAAATAAATTGAAAAAAAAATTTCTAATAAAAAAAAGAAAAAAGAAAAAGTTTATCATGAATTCTCATGTACCTACCACCTAGATTTTAGAGTTTACATTTATGGTTCTTATTTCATCACCTATCTTTCCATTTGTGCATTTCTCCATCCTTAAGTTGATTTGAGTTTTGGTGCCTTTCAAAGTAATTTGCAGGTGTCCAAAGATCTTTCCCCAAAATACTTCAGCATATCTACCTTCCTTGTAAAATTTGGGAACCGTGAAACACATAAATTCCAGTGTGCGTAACATAAATATCTGTAAATGAATATACTCATGCAGTCCATTTTCAGGATACAGAGTGTTACCATTATCTTAGTTCTTTTATCTCCTCCTAGTAATCCCTGTTGTTGTTTTTATTTTTTATTTTAACTGTGCCTTATTTTTACCTGTTTTAGACTTCTATCATCTTTTGGAGATAGCCTCATTTCACCCAGTATATATATATTTTTTATTAACATATATATTATTTGCCCCAGGGGTACAGGTTTGTGAAATATCAGTCTTATACAATGTACAGGACTCACCATAGCACATACCCTCCCTGATGTCCATAAGCCAGCCACCCTGTCCCTACCTCCCAGCCCCCAGCAACCCTCAGTTTGTTTCATGAGGTTAAGAGTCTCTTATGGTTTGTCTCCCTCCCGATTCCATCTTGTTTCATTTTTTTCTTCCCTTCCCTCCATGACCCCCTGCCCTACCTCTCAAATTCCTCATGTCAGAGAGAGCATATGATAAATGTCTTTCTCTGGTTGACTTATTTCACTCAGCATAATACCCTCTAGTTCCATCCATGTCATTGCAGACAGCAAGATTTCATTTCTTTTAATGGCTGCATAGTATTCCATTGCATGTATATACCACATCTTCTTTATCCATTCATCTGTTGGTGGACATCTAGGTTCTTTCCATAGTTTGGCTATTGTGGACATTGTTGCTATAAACATTCATCACCCAGCATATTTTTGAAATTCTCCATGTTGTGACATGTATCAGTTGTTTGTTCTTTTTATTCCTGAGTGGTAATCCATTACATGAATATACTTGAATTTGTTTATTCTAACTTTTTAAAATGACATTTGGACTTATACTAATTTTTGGCTGTTTGAATAAAACTGATACAAACATTCTTATATAAGTCTTTCTATGGACATCTCTTTTCACCTCTATCGGAGTGGAATTGCTAGATCATAAGATAGGAGTATATTTAGTTTAATTTAAAGAAAGTGTTAGGTCTTTTCAAAAGTGTTGTGCCATTTTACATGCTTACCAGCAGCATATGAGAGTTAAGATTGTTTTACAGCTTTGCCTACATTTTATATTTTATTTTAGTATTACTTTTTAATGTCAGTATTCTTTTTTCCTGAATTTTGCTTTATTTGATTCATTTTTAAACTCATTTTACACATTGTAAATTTGCTCTGCTACATTCCTCTCCCCTCCCCCCCCCCCACAAATCTTAAAAAAGTAGCTTTGGTGAGATGTGAAACTCCTTATATTAAAAAAGTGGGAACTTGGCAATTTTTATTTTTGAAAAAATTTTTTAGAAAACCTTTCTGCTTATAAAATATTTAGCTTTGATATTAATTTTGGCCATATAGTGTACATTCCTTTTGCATTTATGATTATATATGTAGAATTTTGCATTGTTTGAAACTACATTTAGAAATGGGCTTTTGTTTTCCAGTTTCAGTAGGAAAGTTAGTTCAAAATAAGAGTTCGTGAATGATTTATTGGATAAAATGAGCAGTTGGGAAAAAAACCTGTTTTTCAGATAGCTTACCGATATATTAGTTTTGATGTCTACCTCCCAAGTTCATTGAAATTCCCAGGAGAAATGTTTCTGTGTCTCAGTATTCACCTTTTTTGGACTCTGTCTAGAACATAAAAATAATAATGTACCCACTTCACATGACTGTGTAGTAAAATCTGATGATGACTTTTTTTTTTATTATTTGTTCAAAATGTAGAGTTAGTTTTAAGTGGAGCTATGTTTAGGATTTCATTTACAGTCAGGCACACCAGAAATGGACATTGTGTTTTGGCATACTTACTTTCAAATGAAAGATGCCACTGTGAAAACATTTTGTGACTTTTTGGTTTTTTTGGTTAGTTTTTCCATGGCTTAACAATGAAATAGGTAATTGTAGATTTCTATACAGATATAGCTCTAAGTGGAGAGAAAGAGACATTATTGTGCTGATTTTGAAAAAGAATAGTCTCTTCAACAAATAGTATTGGGAAGTAGGATATCCACAACAAAAAAAGAAATTGAACCCTTACCTTGCATTGTACACAAAAATAAAAATGAATTAATGACTTAAATATTAAGACCTGCAACTATAAACTACTACAAATACAAAACAGGGGGGAATACTTCCTGATCTTAGTCTCACTAATGATCTCTTGATTGACACCAGAAGCACAGGCAACAAAGCAAAAATAGACACAGTCATCAGCTTGTACATGTTAAATATGTACAGTTCTTGTGTATCATTCACATCTCAGTAAAGCTATTAATAAATCAACATACTGTCCAGCAATTGTATTGTTGTGGATGTATCTGAAGATTTCTCTAGAGAAAGGAATGACATCAGTGTGGAGCAATAGGAATATGATACGTCTGTTAGCCATGTGGAGATCATCTATATAGTAATAGCAGAGCAGTTCTGGAGTTCTCTATCTGGCCTAAAGAAATTTGGGAATCATAGAAATTTGAGATTGTAGTTAGAGAAAATCCTTACTGAAGGTTGGGAAGTATTTGTTTACTCTGTGTAAACATAAGCATGGATGCATATGCCATGATAAAGAATTGTGGTTTTAATCAGTAACATAAAACAGTTTGCAATCTACCTGTTAACTAATAGTAGCCTTAAGAAATAAAATGATGAAGCTCATAAATAATTACTTTTATGTCAGGTAGTTGACTTCAGTTTACTTAAATCTTGGAATTTGTGTTGCTGTCATTAAGTGGTGGTATAACAAAGAAAAAATACCGCTTTGAGAAGAACTGCATTTACATTGTTGTAAGCCAGGAAGTTACACTTTCAGGTTTGCAGAACACAAATATCAATCTAATTGCAGTATAAATAATGGGCTTCAGGGGAATATGACTAGAGAAGAAAACATCCAGTTAGAAGGTGTTTTGAATGGTTTTCAGAGGCAGACTGATAAGTTCAGTTTACATTTTAGGTAGGATATGCTGCGGTAAGTCAGTGATGGTATGTCTGGATGTGGAAACAAGAGCGAGGGGGTTATTTTAATAGTAAATAGAATTACTAGGGTAAATAGAGTTACCAAGAAATATGTTAAAAATGAAATTTAAAAAAGGTCTTTAGTTATTGAATGTATTAGCTGTAAAAAGAAATCACAGCTGATTTCTTCTTTGGTTATCTGAAGAACGGTGGCATGTTTAATAACAAAACAAAACTTGGGAGTTTGGTTTCTGATTTCTGTTTGGCATCTAAATTTGTAGATAAGTATGGCATAACAAAAGAAAACAAGTATTCTACCTTCAAGATTTTATTCCTACACTTAACCTCCCTCACACCCCCCCTCTCCACCGGCCCCTGTTTATTGAAGGTTGCAGAGTTGAATTAGCTTTGTGAAACTGAGCCATGACTTCATCTAGGTGTGCCTTAAGCATGTTTAAGTACAAAGTATACCTTTAAGGAAGTACTTCCTTTTCATGTTACTCAGGGTATACTGCATTGCTGACTTGTATCAGTTATTTGGGATAAATATATTTGTAATATTATTTTTTTAAAAAATATGTTTTGCTTCTTTGAACCAGTAAGATCCTTAAATGTTCTTTTTTTTTTTAATTTATTTATTTACTTGACAAAAGATCACAAGTAGGCAGAGAGGCAGAGAGAAAGGGAAGCAGGCTAGCCGCTGAGCAGAGAGCCCGATGCGGGGCTCAATCCCAGGACCCTGAGATCATGACCTGAGCCCAAGGCAGAGACTTAACCCACTGAGCCACCCAGGCGCCTCGATCCTTAATTGTTCTTTTTAAACTTTTAGTTTTGTTTTTAGTATAACATATTTAATAAATAGTGGTGACCATTAAAATACTACTTTATAAGAAACTGTTGACTTTGAAAGTAATGATGAATTGATTTTTAAAATCAGGAATGGTAGAGGCACCTGGTGGCTCAGTTGGTTAAGCATCTGCCTTTAGTTTGGATCATGATCCAAGGGTCTTAGGATCAAGCCTCCTTCTCCCTCTCACCCCCCCCCCCAATAGTGCTCTCTCTCTCTTCCTCTCAAATACATAAACAAAATCCTTTTTCTTTCTTTTTTTTTTTTAAAGGTTTTATTTATTTATTTGACAGAGATCACAAGTAGTCTGAGAGGCAGGCAGAGAGAGAGGAGGAAGCTGGCTCTCTGTTGAGCAGAGAGCCCAGTGTGGGGCTCGATTCCAGGACCCTGAGATCGTGACCTGAGCCAAAAGCAGAGGCTTTAACCCACTGAGCCACCCAGGCGCCCCCATAAACAAAATCCTTTAAAAAAAAATGGCTTTTGTTCTTATTACTGAAAATGTATTTGTTAATTCCTATGAAAGATTAATGTCTGAAATACAGAATTCAGATGTTGGCTAGAAACTTAACATTAGAAGAAATCTTATTTGTAATTTGTTTGAATTCTCAGAAATATGTAAAACCCAGTCAGTGTTTTATTACATATTCGAAAGTTGGAAAGAGTAAATCTTAAAAGTTCTCATCAGAAGGGCAGAATTTTTTTTGGAACTTCAGTGACAGTTAACTAGGTTTACTGTGATTGTTTAACAGTATACACAAATAATAAATTGGGGTGTACACGTGAGACTAATATAACGTATGTCGATTTTACCTCAAAAAAAAAAAAAGTGGAACCTCATGGAATTTACAGATGTCTTCTTAGTAATGAATAGTCTCTACTAAAATCCTATGCTTCTGGATTTATATCAGTATTTGTCAGTACTAGATATTCCACAAGGTGCCTATGTGTGTGAAAAAACATTTTCAGGGTTAATACAAGTAAAATTTCATTACAGACATTAACAGATAAACATTTGCAATTGGTTTTGATAAAGGGAACACTAACTTTTAGCCCCAATTAAACATTGTTCCCCATCCACATTATTCTCATTAATAGATCTATATTACAAAAAATGTACTCCATTATTATTTGAATTTAATCAATAAAAACCTTGTGGGAAAATATATGTAGAACCTTTTTATACTCTTTGCTTAAATAAGTCTGTAAAGTTAATAATGTTCAAAAGTAATTTAACTGAGGGATGTCTGGGTGGTTCAGATGGTTGGGTGTCTGCCTTCGGCTCAGGTCGTGATCCCAGGGTCCTGAGAACAGGTCCGGCATCTGGCTCCCTGCTCTGCAGGCATCTGCTTCTCCCTCTGCTTGCCGCTGCCACTGCTTGTGCTCACTACTCTCTCTCTCCCCATTCTGACAAATAAATAAAGTCTTTAAAAAAAATAGTAATTTATGGGGCACCTGGGTGGCTCAGTGGGTTAAAGCCTCTGTCTTTGGCTCAGGTCATGATCCCAGGGTCCTGGGATCGAGCCCCACATCAGAGCTCTCTGCTTGGTGGGGAGCCTGCTTCCCCCTCTCTCTCTGCCTGCCTCTCTGCCTTGTGATCTCAATCTCTCTCTGTGTGTGTGTCAAATAAATAAATAAAATCTTTTTAAAAAATAGTAATTTAATTGAATTACAAATAGCGCTACATTTAACTTGATAACTGCATATTAGATAACTTGATAACTTCCGTAGTAAAATTGTATAGAGTCAATACATATACAGTATAGCCATTAATAAAGTACATACATGTTGTACTAGTAATTACTGTTCTATAAATATAGTACAGAATGCATCATGGTAAAAATAAATATGGTCTTTAAAAAACAATTTCTGGCAAGATGCACAGTCCCAATGACAAATAGAAAATTCTGTCAATGCTAATGGAGGTGAAGAGAGGTGAAGCAGAGAGAGTTGACTCTTGTTTACTTGAGTAGTTTCAGCTAAAATGAAACAGAGCTTAAAATTTCTAAATTGAATTGTATTTTAAGTGAAAGATTATCTGCTGTTGATAAGAGCATCATGCAACTTATGTAGCTTTTATCTGTCTTTCACAGAGCTCCTTAATAAGCATTTACGGTCAGTTTTTGGCAGCCTTAGAATCACTGAAGGCATTCTGGGATGTTATGGATGAAATCGATGAGAAGACTTGGGTGCTTGAGCCAGAAAAACCTACCCGGAGTGCGACAGCACGCAGAATTGCACTAGGTACAGATAAAGGATTAAGGAGACTTTGTGTGTGTGCGTTTGTACTTTGTATTAATTAGGAAAATGGACCCAAACAGGACATTGGACTCTTAGGTGAGACTCTTCTTTTTGCATGAAGTTAACTATTAAAACTTACTGGGATGAACTGTGATTTATTACTATGTATTTGAATAACTATTTCAGGAGAAAAGGGCAAACACTGAGGTGTTTCATTATAAAAGGTGATGATCAATGGAAGTATCATTCAGAGATACTGTTTAATTAGCTTTTAATTAGCACAGAAATAGTGAAACAGATTTTTCAAAACTTACATGACTTAGGGAAAAAATTACAATAATGAAGTCTTCATCCATGAGACTAGACAAGATTAATATGAACAGATCTGGGAATATTTTCTGACAAAATTTAGAGGATAAAAGAAGCTGAAGTGGGCCATGCATGCCATTAAAGAATAATCAGAAAGCACAAAATAATAAGCATTTTAGGTATTTTCTTTACTATAAATAACATGATATTAATGAATAAGATGTGATAGAACAGTAAATATCCTTGTAACATTACCATATTCTCTTTATTATAAAATTATTGCTTTATGTATTTTCATTATGAAAAAGCAATATGTCAGTTTTAGAGTTCAACCTCTCAATATTTTAGATGTTTTAAACTATATTTGAGTTCACAGTAAGTAGTGTAGATGATTATAAGATACCTATTTATATCTTTCCTTCTTGTTTTCCTTGAAAGCCCAAATAAATATATTGTTAAAAGGCATATATTTCTAAGGATGTTATGAAATTCTGTTGTGAATCATATCCACATTAGCAATTTTTGTAGTTTCTCCCCCGGCGTAGTAGATTATCTGGGAGAAAAGAAGTAATATGTAATTATGAGAAAAGGAAGGTATCATTGTGCAAGCAGTTCTGCAAGTAGTATTGTTACTCCGTCTAAAAAGTCTAACGGTATTTAATTTGGAATAATTAACAAATTATGGTGTATTTGTGAACAAATAGATATTAAGAATGAAAGCATTTTCTTCAAAGGAGTGTAGTAATTAATTTTCTTCATAGCTCCATTTAAATCATTATTTTGATCAGGTAATGATTAAATATACCTTTTATTATATTTTTCATTGTTCAGCATAGACAACCTGGTTTTTTATTCACTCTCTCTATATTTACTTTAGCTCTTTTTTTTTTTTTTTGCCTCAGGCATTGATTTGTCTTTTTAAGACCCAAGTTTTCAGCAAAGTAATTGAAATATATTAAATAATATACCCACTGTTAAGTGAAAGCACTTTCTGGAGCCATTAGTACATGACATTGCTAAAGGCTAATACGGAATTTGTGCTCATGGTAACGAATGTATAAACAAATGAGACTGTAAATTAACTTACAATTTTTGTTTTTCTCAGGAATGATTTGTAGTCATTTTGTTTTACTTGATTATCTCCTTTTGTCAGATCTATTGTAATTGTGTTCATATTGTTGCCAACCTTAGCCAAAAGCTAATGTTACACTATATAAACTTTATCAAGCCATTTTTACTGTAAAAAATCCAAATAGACCTTATAGTTATACTAATGTACCTTTAAGAAATAGTAACATTTCTGAAATTAGTACAGTATTCCAGTAGGTAGAATTTATAAAGGAATTTACTGCCAAATAGAAATAGATTTTCTTAGATTCCATAAACTAGGTAAGTTGTTTTGTTATTGAATAAACAGTATCTGATTTAATATGAATTGAATCCATTGTTAACTTATAATGGAGCAAAAGAACTCAAAATGTTTTTTATTTCTGTATTATTTATTTTTTTTTAAGTTTTTAAATTCCAGGTGACCTACTATGTAATATTGGTTTCAGATGTACCATATAGTGATTCAGTACTTCCATACAACACTGGGTGCTCATCACAAGTGCCCTCCTTAATCCCCATCACCTGTTTAACCCATTCGACCACCTACCTCCCCTCTGATAACCATCACTTTGCTCTCTATAGTTAAGAGTCTCTTTTCTTGGTTTGCCTCTCTCTCTCTCTCTCCCTATGCTAATTTGTTTTCTTAAATTCCATATATGAGTGAAATCATATGGTATTTATCTCTCTCTGACTGATTTCACTTAGTGTAATTCTTTCTCGCTCCATCCACATAGTGCCACAGCAAGATTTCATTTTTTTTTTTTTTAATGGCTGGTAATATTCCATTGTATATCTATACCCATCCTTCTTTATCCATTCATCGGTTGATGGACACTTGGGCTGTTTTCATAATTTGGTTATTGTAGATAATGTTGCTATAAACATCAGGGTGCATATATCCCTTTGAATTAGTATTTTTGTATTCTTTGGATAAATATATAATAGTACAATCGCTGGTTTGTAGGGTAGTTCTGTTTTTAACGTTTTAAGGAATCTCCGTATTGTTTTCCAGAGTGGCTGCATTAGTTTGCATTGCCACCAACAGTGTAAGAGGGTTCCCCTTTCTGCACATCCTCACCACCACCTGTTGTTTCTTTTGTTGTTTTTAGCCATTCTGATGGGTGTGAAGTGCTGTCTCACTGTAGTTCTGATTTCTGTTTCCCTGATGAAGAGTGATGTTGAGCATCTTTTTGTATCTGTTGGCCATCAGTATGTCTTCTTTGCAAAAATGTCTATTCATATCTTCTGCCCATTTTCTGTTGGATTGTTTTTTGGGTATTGAATTTCACAAGGTCTTTATATATTTTGTATACTAACTCTATATCAGATATATCATTTGCAAATAACTTCTCCCATTCCATACAGTGTCTTTTAGTCTTGTGGATTCATTCTGTTTGCAGAAGCTTTTTATTCTGATGAGGTCTCAATAGTTTATCTTTGCTTTTATTTCCCTTGTCTCAGAAGATAGTTCTAGAAAGAGGTTGCTATGGCCAGTGTCACAAAGAGATTACTGCCGGTGTTCTCTTCTAGGATTTTTATGGATTCAGGTCCCACACTTAGGTCGTCTTTCAGCCATTTTGAAATTATTTTTGTGTTTGGTGTAAGAAAGTAGTTCAGTTTCATTCTCCTGCATGTTTCTGTCCAGTTTCCCCATCATCATTTCCCATGGGATATTCTTTCCTGCTTTGTCAAAGATTAGTTGACCATATAGTTGTAGGTTTATTTCTGGGTATTCTGTTCCATTGATCTAGGTGTCTGTTTTTGTGCCATTGCCATACTGTTTTGATCACTGCAGCTTTGTAATATAATTTGAAGTTTGGAATTTTGATGCCTCCAACTTTGCTTTTCTTTTTCAAGGTTGCTTTGGCTATTCAGAGTCTTTTGTGATTCCATATAAATTTTAGGGTTGTTTATGTTCTGTGAAAAATGTTGGTAGTTTGATAGAGATTCCATTAAATGTGTAGGTTGCTTTGGTTAGTATAGACATTTCGACAATATTTGTTCTTCCAATCCATGAGCATGGAATGTCTTTACATTTCTTTGTGTCATCTTCAGTTTTTTTGATCATTGTTTTATAGTTTTCAGAGTACAGGTCTTTCACCTCTTTGACTAGGTTTATTCCTAGGTATCTTATTTTTGGTGCAGTTGTAAATGGGGTTGATTCCTTTATTTCATTTTCGGCTGATTCATTATTGGTATATATTAACGGAACACACTTGTGTATGTTGATTTTGTATCCTTCAACTTTACTGAATCCGTTTATCTGTTCCAGGAGTCTTTTGGTGGAGTCTTCTGGGTTTTCTATATAGATATCATGTCTTCTGCAGAGAATGAAAGTTTGGCTTCTTCCTTGCTGATTTGGATGCCTTTTAATTCTTTTTGTTTTCTGATTGCTGTGGCTAGAATTCACCTGTGAAGCATCTAGCCATGGACTTTGTTTCCTGGGAGTTTTTGGATTACTAATTAAATTTTTTTGCTTGTTATCAGTCTGTACAAGTTTTCTATTTCTTCCTGATCCAGTTTGGTAGTTTTTATGTTTCTAGGAATTTATCCACTTCCAGGTTGTACAATTATTTGCATATAATTTTTCATAATCTCTTATAATTGTATTTCTTTGGTGTTGGTTGTTATTTCTCCTCTTTCATTTGTGATTTTATTTATTTGGGTCCTTTCTGTTTTCTTTTTGACAAGTCTGGCTAGAGCTCTATTAATTTTATTTTCTCAGAGAAACAGCACCTGGTTTCACTGATCTTTTCTATTGTTTTTTTGTTTTGTTTTGATTTTTTAGTTTCTGTATCATTTATTTCTGTCTTAATCTTTATTATTTCTGTCCTTTTGCTGGCTTTAAGCTTCATTTATTGTTATTTTTCTAGCTCCTTTAGGTTTAAGGTTAGGTGGTTGGAGATTTTTCTTGCTTCTTGAGGTAGCCCTGTATTGCCATATATACTTCAGTGTTAAGACCACTTTGTTGCATCTCCACGGTTTTGGACTGTTGTTATCATTTTCATTTATTTCAATTTCTTCCTTTATTTCCTGGTTGACCCCATTCATTGTTGAGTAGCATGCATTTATTTGTGGTCTTCCTCAATTTTTTTTAGGTGGGTTGACTTCATTGCATTGACTAAAAAAGGGCGTGGTTTCAGTCTTTTTGTATTTGGTGAGGTCTGTTTTGTGACCTAATATGTGATCTATTCTGTAGAATATTCCATGTGCTCTTGAAAAGAATGTGTATTCTGCTGTTTTAGGATGGAATATTCAGAATATTTGTTAAGTCCATCTGGTTCAATGTGTCATTCATAGCCATTGTTTCCTTGTTGCTGTTCTGTTGAGATGATCTGTCCATTGATGTAAGTAGGGTGTTAAAGTCCCCCACTATTATTGTTATTATCAATTAGTTCCTTTATGCTTGTTATTGTTTTATATATTTGGGTGCTTCTACTTTGGGTGCATAAATATTTGCAGTTGTTAGATGTTCTTGTTAGATTGTCCCCTTTTTCATCTCTTTTTACAGTCTTGGTTTAAAGTCTAGTTTGTCCATAGTTAAAAATAAAGCTATCCTATGACCAGCAATTGAACTACTAGGTATTTATCCAAAAGATACAAACAATGATTTGAAGGCGAATATGCACCCCGATGTTTATAGCAGCAGTGTCCACAATAGCCAAAATATGGAAAGAATCCAGATGTGTCCATCAACAGATGAAAGGATAAAGAAGATGTGGTATATATAAATACAGTGGAGTATTACTTAGCCATCAAAAAGTGAAATCTTACCATTTGCAACATTGTGGATGGAACTAGAGGGTATTATGCTAAGTGAAGTCAGTCAGAGAAAGACAGTTATGATTTTACTCATATGTGGAATTTAAGAAACAACAGATGATCATGAAGGAAGGGATAGAAAAATAAGATGAAATCAGAGAGGGAGACAAACTGTAAGAGACTCTTAATCATAGGAAACAAAAACTAAGGGTTGCTGGAAGGGATGGGGATGGGATAATTGGGTGATGGGCTTTAAGGAGGGCACTTGGTGTAATGAGCTCTGGGTGTTGTATGCAATTGATATATTACTAAACTCTACCTCTGAAACTAGTAATACATTGTATAATGACTGAATTTAAAGAAAATAAAGTCATTTGTCCAATGTAAGTATGGCTACTCCCTCTTTCTTTTGATACCCATTTGTGTGACAAGTGTTTCTCCACCCCCTCTCTTTCAATCTGCAGCTATCTTTAGGTGTAAAATGAATCTCTTGTAGGCAGCATATAGATGGGGTCTTGTGGTTTTTTTTTTAATCCATTCTTAAACCCTGTGTCGTTAGATTGGAAAATTTAGTCCAGTTACATTGAAAGTGATTATTGTTAGAAAATGTTTGATAAAACTTCATAAAAAGTCATAAACATGTTTGTTTTTACCATTTATTGTATTTCTGGTCTTCTAATTTTTGACCGCAGTTCTGCTTTTCAAGAAAGTCATGGAAGTCATTTAGATAACTATTTCCTAATCTTGTGATTTCTTTTAATGTTAAAGATCTTTATCACTCTATAGGTAACTTTTTAATGTATAATAGAATTCTGACCAGAATTCTAGTATAAATTATAGTAACTCAGTGGATTGACTGTGTATTTTGAAACTTTGGGTGGATCCCCAAATCTTTAGTCATAATCATAATTTCAATATTTATTTCTCTTAGACTGTAAAATACTAATATACTTACATAAAAGCTATAAAACATTGGCTAATCATTTGGTATAGTAAGTACCAGATAGATGCCCCTTTATTTTTTGTTTGATGAACTTTTCTACTTCTATAAACTTCAATATTCTTTTATTTTAGGAAATAATGTTTCAATAAATATAGAGGTTGACCCCAGGCATCCTAGTATGCTTCCTGAGTACTGCTTTCTTGGAGCAGATCATGGTATGAGATCTCATATTTAAATGTTTTTAACAGGGTCATAAAATTCTTATCTTGCACTGTTAAGATATTCTGAAATAGTAATTATTGGTAATCATTTTAAATGAAAATATTCTGAACTATGTACTTTTGTGATGTTTAAAAAATATGATTTGGATTTTCCAGCCAAGTAATTAGGAAATTCTGTATTTAACTATTTATATTTGTAAGTTGTTAAGAGAATAGATTTTAAAAGTTCTCATCAAAAAAATAAAAACTTTGTAACTACAAGTGGTGATATGTTAACTAACCTTTGTAGTGAGTGTATTGCAATAAGTACATATACCTAATCATTATGTTGTACCCCCCAAAACTAATACAGTGTTATATGCCAATTTTAGCTTAGTAAAAAAAAAAAAAAAAATTCTGTGTTTAATGTCTTTACAAAGTGAGAGCAGCTGATGCTAAATTATTAAACTTTTTTTTTTTTTTTTAAATATCTGAAGTGGTCAAACCTCTGGGAATTAAGCTGAGCAGAAACATACATTTGTGGTAGGTATCTCTGCAATACAATTGTTCTTTTTCTATTTTGCAAATTTAACAACACATTTTTTTTATGCTTTCAGGGATCCAGAAAATAGTCTGTTACAAAACTTGAAAGATGTTTTAGAAATAGATTTTCCAGCTCGTGCTAACCTGGAAAAATCTGTAAGTTTTATCAGTGCTTTGATATTCCAAACAGCATAGCATAATGAAAGTTAACTGTTCTTCTTTTAGACACCAGAGAAAAATGAGGCTGAAAGGGAGGGAGTTGGAAGAATATTATAACAGACTTCTGAACTGCAAGCAACAGTAGCATCAAAGAACTTGTTAACCTTTGATTAGTGGTTTAAGTATACTTTTTTCATGGTCTTCGCAGCAATAAAGTGATTAATGACAGACATCTTTATTATTAAAAATAGGGGGAAAGGTCCAAAGTAGCTAATGAGATGTTTGGATATTCTGTTACTATCTACTTATGGATGATTGAAATAAAGTTTTAATTAACTAGATGTTATTTGTGAAAGGTGGCAGTACAGTTTTTAAAAATGAATAGACATTACTATGTTGTAAAAATAATAACCTTAGAATTGATTTTTGATAAAGTAGCTGGGGTTGCAGACGGTTAAAGTGGTAGGGATGTTTTTTTAATTCCTTTAGCTACAGAATTTTGAAATTTAGTAATCAAATGTCAGTTCTTCTCTTTCATACTACAGTGGCATTATACTGAAGTACAATATGGAAAAATTATCTAAGCCCAAAATAGAATCTATTTTGAGTATATCTGTGTGCATTACTTACTGGATGAAAAAGGAAGCACTCTTCTTAGCAATAGCTTTTCTAAGGTGTTAAACAGTCATATAGCTACCTTTATAAAAAACTTTATAAAAAGTTAATATTTATCTATACTATATACTATATTCACTTTTATGTTACCTGTATGTTTTAAACACATATACTTATCAATATTTGTTTTCTTTTGAAGGATTTTTCTATGGATTGTGGGATTTGTTATGCCTATCAGCTTGATGGCACCATTCCTGATCAAGTGTGTGATAACTCCCAGTGTGGACAGCCTTTCCATCAAATATGCTTATATGAGGTAGAAATAAAATAAAAATAACCTTGGCAAGACTTTTTTTTTGCTACCATGACATAGGGAGTATGCATATTTGAAATACAGAGTCTAAATTCTGTTTAGTGAATGGTGATCTCTTTTGCCATTGGCCCCTTTACCAGTTCATTTCCAGATGCCCATGTGCTTTTATTTCTTCATCCTGGTTACTAGTAAGTGAAGAAATGTCCTAAAGTATCCCAAGAAAGGAGAAAATGTATCCAGAATATATTCATGGACTGTTTACTGATGCTAACAAATGAAATCAGTGGTACCTTGACTGTTTAATGCCTCCTGTAACTCAAGGCAAACTCTGTAGACTCATCCAAGAGGGAGTAGTAGTGGCAATAAGGTGAAAGGGAAGTAGCACTATTGGGTATCTATTACTTTTCAGAGTAGACTTAAGTATAAAATAAATATAATAATCTTTTGATATTGAGAAGAATGTATTTTATGCTCTAAAAATGTGATAGGACTCTCAGTGACATTTTATTTACTGTTATTTACTATATGTGAAGTCTGCTTTCATTCCTGTGTAGTCACTTGATCTCTGTAGCATTCATCTTAGTGCACGGTTGACTTGATATTATAGAGCACCTTTCAGTTGTATAGTGCTTCCTGTCTTAATATCACCTACCATCTTTGCACTTAGCAGTTGGTGTTAACAATGGAGAACTTGGAGATGTCAATTTACCTTATATAAAACCATTAAATATCAAGTCTAATTATAGAGATATTCTTAAGGGAACATGTGCTTTTTTTATAATAATGAATATTCATTTAATTTTTAAAAATGGATTGCCTCATGCTTCTAATTAATGGATTGAGAATTGACCCACTATTGGTGATTAAGACCTAAATATTCAAGAGCCTATGGTATCTTTTACAGCAGGAGTTCTTAATTTGTAATGATTTTAGGTGGGGTCTATGAACCCCATGGACTTGTGTGCATTATTTTTGTGTCTTTTGGGGTTGAGAAAGTACATAAAGGGGCCTGTAATTTAGCTATAAACCAGGGGTATAAACCCTGAAATCCATGCTGGTCTCCCCTTGTTATTCAGCATATTACCAGTCTGGTATTGGCTCAGAAAATGTTCCCCTTACTTTTTGTTAAAAGAAAATTAAGAAGGTCAATGTTTGGGAATAAAAATACTTGGAGTATCTGTAATTTGTAACTTACAAATTATAAATTTGTAATTTATTTTCCTTTATCTTCTCTTTTTAAAACCTACAGTGGTTGAGAGGACTACCGACTAGTAGACAGAGTTTTAACATCATATTTGGTGAATGCCCATATTGTAGCAAGGTAAGAGAACCATTAATCACATTTCATAAAGTGTGCCTAGCTTGTAGTAACATGTTCTGGAAGGTAAGCTGATACACTACATACATATCTATCTTAAACATTTTGTTACTTCTGTTCTTCTAGATATATTTAAAAAAAAATAAAATTGTCCCTATGAATAACATTGTTTTTTAAATTGCTCCTTTGGCCAAAAAAGTATTTTCCAAAGTGTATCATGACACCCATTTTCTAGCATAAAGCAATCTTACTTTTAGAATGTCCACAAATTTACTGTGTTAAAATGTATTCTCTTTTTACAAGCCAATTACCTTGAAAATGTCTGGAAGGAAATCCTGAAATAAGAATGCAACATTTCTATGAAGAACTGGCAACTTTAAAAATTATCCAAAGGATTTTATTTGATATCATCATAGAAAATATAAAGCAAGACATACTAAAGTCAAAAGAAAAAGAATGATGAAGCCATAGTAATACATGTCTGCCTTCATCTCTTCACTAAGAGTAAAGTCTGTTATCTCCATACCAGTTGTAGAAGTGTAAGTATACCAAGATGAAGATCTCAAATTACTGACTATGTCTGGACTGGCAGAATCTTGATAGGATTCATAAAATGAATTTGGGAATTGTATGCTCCTGGATTGTTGTGGAGAACTTTTTATTTCATTCAGAATTTCTCGAGACTTACAGCACTTCTGTCGTCTTCTTGTGCTTTCCTATAGAAAAAAAAATACGTATATTGTTAGGTTTGAGTTATCCAAGTATTTTTGTATTCTGTAAGAATACTAAATACAACATGTTACATAAAAAGAACAAATTTTTATATATTTTTCCTGAGTTTAGGTCCTGGATCTTACATTATAGAGTTTACAAAAGTACTTATACCACATTAAGCAACTGAAATCTAGTTAAACTGATTGGTCCTTTTAAATCAGGAAATAGGCTGTCTCATAAGTAATTTATCCTCTAAAAATATGATGAAATATGAAAACTAAATTTTCTTGGCAAGACAAAAAACTGGGCTTATTAATCTTCGATGGGCAAGACAGTCATAATTAGAAAGCTTTTTGGTCATTAATAATTAGTGATTCCAAGGGAGCCAAGACAGCGAACAAGATGGTAGGGGCAGTGCTCTATGTCCTCAGAGAAGTCTCCTGCCCAGGCTCCAGAGAATGATGTCTTCCAATAACAGACCTTGAGAAGACAGCTGGTTAAAGTCCTTATTTGTCCTGAAAGTTGATCCAAGAAAAGATGCTCATTCTAGTCTCCTAGCCAAAAAGGAAACAAGCAGGCTCTACAAATAATACAGTGTTGAGCTGGAATGTCTAGAAGCATACGACAAAATTTGTGAAGAGATTCTGCCAGAGTCTCATGAAGGTAAACATTAACCTTGTATTTGGTAGGGACTTGGAACACACTATACGGCAAGTATGATCAAGCGGTCTACCTCTGGAGGTAGGTATCTACTTAATGGATATCTTCATAATGAGTAAACTCAGAAAAATCAGGTATTTGTGGAATTCCATAGGCAGCTATTTCTTAGGAAGAATCAGCAGCTGACCCATGGCAAGGATCTAGTATATGTGAACTCAGATCTTAGCAACCCCAGCCAGGAACTGTGACTGCATAGGGCAATTACTGTCCAGCAAAAAAAAAAAAAATTCCACCCCCAAACCAATCTATAGGATTGAACACAATCTCATTCAGAATCCTAGCAGGCTTTGGAAATGCAAAGAACTGAAAATAGTTAAAACAACCTTGATGAAGAACAGAGTTGAAAGACACACTTCTCCATTTCAGAACTGACCACAAAGCTAGAGAAATCCAGACAGTATATGAGCAATTGGTTTCCAACTAATGTACCGAGGCAATTCAGTGGAGACAGATCATCTTTGACAAGGATGCAGAGACAACTAGACATCCTTGCAGAAAGATTAAAAAAAACAAACAAACAAACAACAAAAAACCCCTACCTCATTTTATGCAAAAAGTGTAGACCTAGACCTAAATAAAATAGATAGAATCTAAAAATTTTAGGAAAAAACAAAATCTTTGTGTCCTAGAGTTAGGTAAATTGTTGTCATATATTAAATTCAAAGGACATCATTTTAAAAAAATTAAAAGACAAGTCACAGATTGGGAGAAAGTTCTGCAAATCACTTATCTGATAAAGGACTTCTATCCAGAATATGTAAGGAAGACTTGAATAGGCAATTCTCTAAAAGCGTATGAAAAGATGCTCAGCATCACGGATTGTAAGAGAAATACAAATCAAAACCAGAGTGAGAGATCATCTTACCTCTTTTAGGATGGCTGTTATCCAAAGAACAGAAAGTAACATATGGTGAAAATGTCTGGAAACCTTTGTATACTCTTGGTAGAACTATAAAATGGTGCCACCATTAAGGGAAATAATACAGAAGGTTCCTCAAAACATTAAAAGTTGGATTACCATATTCTGGGTATATATTCAAAAGAATTCAATTTAGCTTCTTGCAGACATATTTGTACACCCATCATAGCATTATTTTTACAGTAGCCAAGAGGGAGAAACAAATATCTATTGGTAGATGAATGGATAAATTAAATGTGGTAAAAAAAATAATGGAATATTATGCAACCTTAAAGGAAATCCTACCATATGCTCCAATATGGATGAACCTTAAGGACGTTATGCAGAGCAAAATAAGCCAGTCACAAAGGGACATACATAATTCCACTAATACAAAATATTTAAAGTAGTCAAAATAACAAAGTAAAAAGGTAGTTGTCAAAGTGTAGGGAAGTTGGTATTTTGTGGGTCTAGAGTTTCAATTTTGCAAGATGTAAAGTTCTGGAGATCTGTTATACAGCACTATGAATATACTTGGCACTACTAAACCTTACAGTTGAGGTAAGTTTCATGTGTGCAAAATTTACCACAGTAAAAAATTTAAAAAGATTTAAAAATAATATAGTGATTCCCAACATTTATCATGACATGGCACCCTTTACTCAATATACATGCCACATATTGGGTAAGGGAACAGGCTATTTCTAACCAGAGAAACTGCCCCAGGGTGGATACTGTGGCCTATCTCTTTGAATGCTCCAGGAACAGACCAACCACTATGGACTGAACAGATACTGATACATGCAAGTTCCAGAAATTTCTTAAATGTTTTTTAACATCATTCCTATTGGCCAAAGCTCTGAGAATCGGTTCCCTGTTTTTAGCTTGTTGGAGATTGTTCTGTTTCTGCTTTACTTTAGTGTCCTGGCCTGCCCTCTCCTTGTACCATTTATCAAGTAACTTGGAAGAGAAGAAATTTATAAACAAGACAAAATATTTCAATCTTCATTTGATGTAGTACCATCATTCTTCATGATAGCTACCTTCTTGACCTCTAAACAACCATTCTTCAAAGAGCCATTTTTACCCCACAAAAGTCACTTTAAGGATACAGAGTTTTAGAAGATAAGTTACTTCTACATAAGGTATATAAAACAAAATAGATGTCTTAAAGATACTTTAGCTCTTTTACTTAGAAGAAACTGTTGGGAGTCAAATAACTAACTTTAAATTACTCTTTACTACCCGAGAGCCAATAAAGATACACTATCACAATTTTCCTAAATTTCTGTCCACTTTAGAGGCACCTGGCTGGCCCAGGGTAGAGCATGTGACTCTTGAACTCAGGGTCATGAGTTCAAGCCTCACGTGGGCATGGAGACTACTTTAAAAAAAAAAAGTTTTGTCAGCTTTATTTGCTAAAGGCAAAATGTGCAAATAATTACTCCTGTGGACTCAAGCATTGTTCTTCCACAATAAAAAAGAGATAATGCCATCAAATTGTCTATTTTTAAAGGCTGAGGCCACTGGTAAGCTAACTTGAGTAGCATTTATATATAACTTATATGTGGAAATGGATGACATCCCATCAAGGTAAGGACAGAAGTCAAGCTACTAAAATTTCAAGATAGAATTGTCTACTATGTAACCCACGTACCCAGTCTCTCTGTAAGCGCAACAACTAGTATCAAATGGGAAAGCACTCACCTAAGGTCTTAACTACCAGTTGTCTTCAGCGCACTGAGTGATCTGCTTGGAAAAGAACCTGTGGCATGGGCTGTAAAAATGTTGCGAGCTGCCTGTTCTGTGAATAAAGACTGGAACACAGCCACGCTCATTTGTTTATGTATTGCCTATGGCTGCCTTTATATTGCAGTGGTGGAGTTGAATTGTTCTGACAATGATTAGGCTGTAAACCTAAAATATTTACTATCTGGCTCTGTAAGAAAAAGTCTGATCTATGGCATAGTTTTTCAAATGTTAGAAAACGCATACAAATCACCTTGGGATCTTGTTAAAATGCAGATCTCATTCAGAAGGTCTGACATGAGGGAGACCTTAGAGTCTGTGTTTCTGAGAAGCTCCAGGTAATGCCAGTGCAGCTGGCTGGCTCAGCACACTTTCAGTCGCGGGGGTTTAAGGTATGCAGTGATCTACTCTGCTAGTATAGTGTTTCTCAACCTGTGAGAGTTTTGTGCTACAGTGTACATACAGGACAGCTCCTTAACCCAGCTCCGTATGTCCACAGTGATGCTGCTCAGAAACCATGAATTCTGAGCAAGTTACTAGCCTCGAATGCATATCAGAGTCAATTAGAGACAGGAAAAATACCAACACCCCTTTTAGTTCTGGCCATGAATAATGGGCATCTGACCTCCCCTCCTGCTGTGGAAGCCCATGAAATAAAGTATACAGTATAAGAGAGTTGGGCAAAGTATAGGAAGCAACTTATCAGGCACAGAAAATAAACAAGGCTGTGATTCTTGAAGCAAGGAAAACAGCCCAGATCTTAGGCTACAATTTCCGATGGTATTTACCTTAGATCAGCCTCCAAAAGGCCTAAACAGAAGTCAGGACATGACTCACATTGACCCACCAATAAATACCTCCCAGGACAAAAGTCAGTATTCTCTAAAGGAATACAGTAAAATGTAGAGTTTCAAGAACTGACTAGCATCCACAATATTCAGCTCATAATAAAACTTTACCACACAGGGAACAGGAAAATGTGAAAAGAAGAGAAATAGATGTGACCCAGATGGTAAAATTACCAAACAAAGACAATGAAACCTCTATGTAAGTATGTTCACGGACTTAAATGAAAAGTTAAACATAACTAGTGAACAGATTGGGAGACTCAGCAGAGAAATGAGAAATACAAAGTGCTTCTAGAATGGAAAAATATAGTACATGAAATTAAAAATCCACCAGTTAGGTTTAATAATCAACTAGAGGCCAGGCAAAGGATCAGACTGAAGCACAGCAAGATAAAAGACTAAACTGAAAAAACAGAGCCTCAGAAAAGGGCTGTGAGAAAAGGTAAAGAATTCTAACTTGCATGTATTTGGATCTCAGAAGGAGAAGAGGGATTAAGGGCATGAAACAAATCAGAGCTGAAACTTTTCCAGTTTGATGACAATTCTCAACCCAGAGATAAAAACAAAAACAAAAACAAAAAACCTCAATGAACCCAAAGCAGAATAAACATAAAGACAGCCATCTCTAGAAAACCAAAAATAAGGAATCAAATATTAAAAGCAGCCAGAAGAGACACATACAAGAATGTCAATGATAAGAGTAACTGTTAACTTATTAGAAAACGCAAACAAGAAGACAGGAAACAGCATCTTTAAGTTCAGAATGAAAAATCCCATATCCAGTTAACCCTTCACAGTGAAGGTGAGGGGCATCTAATTCCAGACAAGACAGTAAGTACATTCAACTTAATTCCTTCTTCTTATTACTACTAAAATGTTTTAGACAAAAGCAACTAACAGAACTTTCTCCAAGTTGTAGACTAGAAGGCAGACTGGATAAGGGCCTTACTACACAAGGAAGGACACAGCCACTAGTCTAACTCCAACCCCCTTCCTTTTTAATGCTGTTTAACCCAGCCTGGGCTATAGTGTGGTCTACAGTTTGAAACAGGAATATGCACAGACCAAAAAGGTCCAAGAAAAGCCTGCTGTCTTTGAACAATGGATCAGCCAGAGGGCAAGTATACAGTTCAGAATACTTTGACTATACTTGTTGTACTCTAGATGAGTACCATGAGAAAAGCTGTCCCCCTCCCACTTCCCACGAGGTGGTGTGGAAAGTGGGGAGTAGAGTCCTGTCAATGTATCGCCACCCTCAGCTAGCCAGGGAGCACACCTGCCTCCCGCCACTGAGGAGACTGAAGCAGAGCCTTGTCAGCAAGACCATCCCCACACTAACAAAGCAGTATCCTCTCCCACTGGGGTTATTTATGAGACAGAGCCCTGTCAGCCACTCCCAGCCTGAACAACTGAGGTGGTACTTCTCCCTCCCTGCCAGATGCTGCGGATACTCAAGGGATAATGTGGAGAGGAGCCTACTGACCCATCATTGCCATGCATTAAGAAAAGGCAATACCCCACATCCTTCTAAGTAGAAAACCCTGTTCTAGGCAATTAACAGACTACAAGAGAGATAACTAGTTAAGCTATAGAAAAAAACTGGCCCCAGAAACCAATGGGATCTAAGTGATATTTATAGAGAACTCCACCTCAAAACAGAAGAATGCATGTTCTTTTCAATTGCCATTGGAACATTCAGCAAGACAGATCATACCCTGGGTCATAAAATAAACCTTAACAATTTAAAAAGTATAGAAAGTGTATTGTCAGATAATAACATAAATTAGAAATCAGTAACAAAGAAAATGGAAAAAAAAATCTTCAAACAATTAGCTCTAATAGCCAGGGTATCGAAAGAAGTCTCATGAAAAAGTACAAAATTAAACAAAAAATATAATACATGAGGATTTATGGGATGTAGTTAAATCAGGACTTAACAGGACATTTATAGCATTAAATACTACATTAGGAAAAAATGAAAGGGTTAAAAACAAACTAGAGAAAGAAAAGGGAAAATAAATGAAGAATCAAACTGAAAAAATAGGAAAATCTACACAAACACTTGAAAATTTAAAAACATTCTTTTGGGACACCTGGGTGGCTCAGCTGGTTAAGTGTCTACCTTTGGCTCAGGTCATCCCAGGGTCCTGGGGTCAAGGCCCACATCAGGCTCCTTGCTCAGTGGGGAGCCTGCTTCTCCTTCTCCCTGTCCCTTTCCCAGCTTGCCCTCACTCTCTCAAATAAAATCTCGAAAAAATTAACATTTTTCTGAAAGGTCAGAGACACAAGATAAAAACATACTGAAGTAAATGAAAATATATCAAAATATATGGAATATATCTAACAGTGCTAGAAATCTATAATATTAAATACCTAGGAAAAAAGAGAAGTGTCAATTCAATAATTAGACTTAAGTCTCTATCTCAAGAAACTAGAAAAATCCATAGAGGAAGGAAGAGCAGAGATTAGTGAAACTGACAACAGAAAAAGATTAAAAAGCTCATTCTTTAAAAAACACCAATATAATTGAAAAACTCCCAATATCTAGAAAGTACTGCTACAGACTCCACAGCCATTTACAGGATTTAAATAAGGGAATACTATGAACATTTCTACACAAAAATATGACCACTTAGATAAAATGGACCAATTCTTAGAAAACCACAAATAATCAAAACTAATTCAAGATGAAATAGATTAGGGGTTGGTAAACTGTGGTCGATAGTCAAATCCAGCCCACCACCTGTTTTTGTAGAGCTACCAACTAGGAGTGAATTTTACATATTTAAATGGTTGGGAAAATATTTTGTGGATTTCAAACTTACATGCCATAAAATTTTGTTAGAACTCATTGATACTCATTTGTTTATGTATTGTGTATGATGCTTTTGTGCTACAATGCACAGATGAATAGTTGTAACAGAGACCATGTGGCCCTGTAAAACCTAAATTTTTTTTTTTTTTTAAGATTTTATTTATTTATCTGACAGAGAGAAATCACAAGTAGATGGAGAGGCAGGCAGAGAGAGAGGGAAGCAGGCTCCCTGCTGAGCAGAGAGCCTGATGCGGGACTCGATCCCAGGACCCTGAGATCATGACCCGAGCCGAAGGCAGCGGCTTAACCTACTGAGCCACCCAGGTGCCCCAAAAACCTAAATATTTAACTATCTGGCTTTTTGCAGAGAAGTTTGACCACTCTTAATATTGAATTCATAGTTAAAAAGGAAAAAAATCCTTAGGCCCAGATGATTTTACTGGAGAATTCTCAAACATTTTAAAAACAACACCCCCCCCCCAAAAAAAGAGAGTGGGAAAGAAAGAAAAAGAACAGCAGTTCTACTCATTCTCTTCCAGAAAATAGGAGGTCAGCACTGCCATGATACCAAAACCAGACAAAGACACAGAATAAAAAGAAAACTGTATACCAATACCAATAGTTCTCATTAACAGATGTAAAAGTCCTCAACAAAATACTAAGCAAATTGAATCCAGCAACATGTGAAAAGAATAATACACCATATCCTCATGCGGTTTATTCAGGGAGTCAAAGACTAGTTCAGTGTCTTATTCAAACGCTAATAAATGTCTTCCACCGTGGCAACAGTATAAAGCTGAAAAATCATATGATTGTATTATTAACTGATAAAGCAAACCATCTGATAAAATCAGTACCCATTCATGGTAACTTTAATACACTAGAAATGCAAGTGACCTTTATAAACTTGATAAAGAACACCTACCAAAATCTATAGCTAACATACTAAATGGTGAAAGGTAAAAAAGTGGAAACTCACATGTTCAACACTACATCCACAATACTATGTACTTATTAATAAAAAGGGATGAACTAAACTATGATACATGCAAAACTCAGATGGATCTTTAGAGCATTATGGTGAATGAAATAAAGCCCATCTCAACAAGTTATATAGTTGATAATTTGATTTTTACAACATGCTGAAGATACCAAATATACTAATGCAGAACAAATCAGTGCTTTCCAGGGATTAGGATAAGGGGGAAGGTGCCCCTATAAAGCAACACACAGAAGTTTCATTGTAAGGGAGTTTCTTTCTAGAACAGTTCTGTAGAGTAATTATGGTGGTTACTCTACACATATAGTAAAATTGTATAGGAACATACACACAAATGCATGTAAAAACTGATGACCAAATAAGGTAGTTAATATGTTCTTGGTTTTGAAAATTATACTATGGTTATAGGATGGTCATTGGGGAAGCTGAGTGAAGGGTACATGGGAGCTCTCTGTTATTGTTGCAATTATATTAAAATGTTAATAAATTCGGAAGTAAAATATAGTTCCCCCTCTCCCCACACCAAAAAAAAGTAAAGGTGAAATAAAGATAGTTTAGACAGGTAAGAAGTGAGAGAATTAGTCTCCAGGAAACCTGTAGTACAATAAATGTTAATCAAACTTTTTTTTTTTTTAAGATTTATGTATTTATTTTAGAGGGAAGGTGAGAAAGAGCAGGGATGGGAGGAGGGTCAGAGAGAGAAACAAGCAGATTCCCCAGTGAGTGGGGAGTCTGACACATGGCTTGATCTCAGCACCCTGAGAACATGACCTGAGTTGAAACCAAGAATTGCCCACTTAACCGAATGAACCTCCTGGGTGCCCCTAAAGGAATTTTTCTAGGAGGAAGGGAAATGAACCAACTGTAAACTCAAATGGGGATATTTAAGACTTTTTCTTCTTCCTTTAATTTGAAATAAAACTGGGGCGCCTGGGTGGCTCAGTGGGTTAAAGCCTCTGCCTTCAGCTCAGGTCATGATCTCGGGGTCCTGGGATCGAGCCCCGCATCGGGCTCTCTGCTCAGCGGGGAGCCTGCTTCTTCCTCTCTCTCTCTGCCTGCCTCTCTGCCTACTTGTGATCTCTGTCTGTCAAATAAATAAATAAATAAAATCTTTAAAAAAAAAAACAAACTGATTTTTTAAAGTACCATAGTTAACTGCATTGTGGAATTAATTACATATGAATTAGTTTTATAAAAATGAAATGTATGACTGATAGCAACAAGGATGGGGATAAATGGAAATGTGTTTTCACAAGGTTCTTACATTAGATATGAAATGGTATATTAGATCAAGGTAGATTGTGGTATCTAAGTTTAAGATGTATACTGTAATTTCTAGAGCTATGCTAATATAGTAGCCACTGACCACATATGACTTGCACACTTGGAATATGGCTAGTCTGAATTAAGGTGTTCTGTTAGTAAATACACCATATTATGAAGACTTACTATGAAAAAAAGAATATAAAATGTTTCAATTTTTATTACAATGTTTTAGATACTGATTTAATTAGAGTATATTATTAAGGTAAACTTTACTTGTTTCTTTAAAATTACGTATGTGACTTACATTATATTTCTATTAGAGTGGTTTTAGAGCTGGGGTTTGCAGACTTCTCCTTTGAAAGGCAGATAGTAAATATTTTAGGATTTTGGGGCAGACAGTCTGTGACACAGTTACTCAGCTTTGCCACTATAGCATGAAAGAAGCTGTAGACAATATGTAAGAGACTTAGCAAATAAATCTGGCTAGGTTGTAATATAACTATTTACAGCATTAGGTGGCTTGCTGAATTTGGCCCATAGGCCATAGCCTGCTGAGCTAAAGTATCCACTACAACAAAAAACAAAAGCCCAGAAACCAAAAAAGAACCCCAAAAAGTATAGTTTAAAAATTGAAGAGATGAGAGACAAATTCTCCATTATTCCAAAAGAAAGCAGGAGGGAGGTAAAAAGTGACAATAAACAGGGCAAAAAGAAATCAAATAGATTGTAGATTTAACTCAACTACGATGATTATATGAAATGGATATGGATAGATTAAAAGGAAGTTTTGTGAGGTTGTATAAAAGAAAAGGACAAACTCTGTTAATTTACAAAAGTAAGGTGCCTCGTTAGCGCAGTAGGTAGCGCGTCAGTCTCATAATTTACAAAAGTACTCACAGACACAAAGAAAACTCCACACTGAGCACAGAGCCCAACACAGGATTATGGATTAAGGATTATGGCCTTAATCCCATGAAGCCAGAATCACTACCTGAGCCAAAACCAAGAGTCAGGTGTTTAACCAACTGTGCCACCCAGGCGCCCCACTATACATTTTAGAAAAAAGAGACTTAAGTTCAGCTTTTATCTTAAGAAGCTTGAAAGAAGAGAGTACCTAAAATAAGTAAAAGGAAGGAAATGATGAAGAATGGAAATGAGTGAAATAGAAAAAAAAATCAACAGTAGATAAATCAACAAATCCAAAAACTGGTTCTTTGAAATGATCAATAAAAATGATAGGCATCTAGCTAGACTATCAAAAAAAGAAAAAGAAACTAAAAAGTTACCATTGTCAAGAATGAAAGAAGGGACAATCAAAATGGATACTGAAGATGTTAAAAGGATAATAGTATCATGAACTACATAATGCTGAGAAATGTGAGAACTTAGATGAAATGGACAAATTTCTTGAAAGATACACATTACCAAAATTGACACAAGAAGAAAAAGAAAATCTAGTAATTTCATTATTCATAATGAAAAATTTTCCAAAACTCTAGACTCAGATGATTTTCTTACTAAATTCTATTAAACAATTATGAAAGACAAATCTTAGTAAAACACTTCCTGAAAATAGACACCTCCAACCGATACAATGACCTGAAAACAAAAGCACCCAAGGATATTATGAGGAAAGATACTACAGATCAAGATCTCTCATTAATGTAGATATAAGAAAAACCCCTTAATGGAATAATAGCAAATCAAATTCAGTATGACAACACATTATGACTAAATGGGTTTTATCCAGAGACAAAAGGTTGATTTAATATTCAAAAACCAATGTAATTCCTTATACTAGTAAAGGAGAAAAATCATATGATCAGGAGATCCCCAAAATTACTTAATATACATCCATGACTTAAATTTTGCTTTCTTTCAACAAAGTACAATGAAATTTCCTCAGCCTGATAAAGGGCATTTAGGAAAAAACCTTTAGCTAACATCATATTTAATGGTTAAAGAATTTTCCACCAAAGAAAAGGAACAAAGCAAGAATGCCCACTCTTGATGTAGTATTAGAGGTCATGGCAGGTGTGATAAAGCATGAAAAAAAGATATAAAAGGCATACATGTTGGAAAGGACGAAGTAAAACTCCCATTCACAAACATGCCTGATGATGTAGAAAATTCTAAGAATCTATCAAAGAACTACTAGAATTAAAAAGTGAATTTAGAAAGATCACAAGACTCAAGGTCAATATACAAAATTATATTTACAATAGAATTTAAAATATTTAGAGATAATTTTAATGGAAAATGTGTAAGATGTCTACACAAAAAAACTACAGAACACTGTTGAGAGAAATTAAAGATCTATATAAATGGAGAGGAGTATCAGTTTCATGCTTTCGAAGACTCCAGTGTGTTGCCCCTAAACTGATCTTTAGATTGAGTAGAATCACATCAAAATCCCATTGTGCTTCTTAGTGGGAATTGAAAAACTGGTTCTTAAATTTTATGGAAAGGGACAGAATCTAAAATGGCCAGTGCATTCTTGAAGAAAAGTGTTGAAGGACTTCTACTCATTTCAGAACTTGTGAAGCTGCAGTAATTGATGCAGTGTAGCTCTGGTATAAGGACAAAGAGATTGAGAGAAGAGGAGAGAGTCCAGAAACAGACCGTTACTTAGAATGTCAGGGGACTTTTGAAAAAGTTTCCTGTGAAACTTAATTAGGAAAAGGAACCTCTTTTTACACATGGTGCTGAGACAGCTGGCTCTCTATAATGCAAGAGAAGGAATCTTAACCCCTTACACCATACACCAGAATGATCTGACATGGCTCAGAGACTCAAAATGAAAACTAAAACTATAAGCCTTTTTAAAAAGGTGTAGTAACCTGTGGCCCTAAGATAGGCAAAACTTTTTCAGGTTTCTTTACAGAAAAAAAAAAATGACAAATTGAACTTCAAAGAAAAATAACAGTTTTTGCTCACTGATGACACTGTTAAATAAATGATAGGCTACACACTAGAACATATCCATAGTATAGATATATACTATGTGATGAATACCTACAACTCAGTAATAAAGAGACAATCATCCACATAAAAATGGATCAAGACATTTCATGAAAGAAGATACAGGATGGGCAGTGAGCACATGAAAAAGTGCCCAAAGATACTAATTATCAGGTACATGATAACTGGAATCAATGGAGATACTAATACATAAATGTTGGAATAGCTAAAATTAGAAAGACCAATAGCAGATGTTGGGGAGGATCTGTGATTACTGGTGGGAGTATAAAATGGAAGTATTTGTCAACTTTTTATTAAGGTGAACATACATCTGCCCTATGAAATAGCAGTTCCACTTCTCAGGACAAACAAAATGTATCCATAGAAGGACTTGTGACACAAAGCTATTATTCATGGTGACTAGAGCCAGGGGCACCCCAGTTATTAATGGGAGACTGGATATATGAATTATGATGTAGTTCCACAATGGAGTATTACTCAACAAGAAAAAGAAGAAATGGCTAATACATGCAGCAATGTGGATGAACTTCAAAAATACATGCTGAGGAGACCTGGGTGGCTCAGTGGGTCGGGGCCTCTGCCTTTGGCTCAGGTTGTGTTCCCAGGGTCCTGGGATCGAGCCCTGCATCGGGCTCTCTGCTCAGCGGGAAGCCTGCCTCCCCCCCACGCACCCCGCCTGCCTCCCCCTCTCTCTGCCTACCTCTCTGCCTACTTGTGATCTTTGTCAAATAAATAAATAAAATCTTAAAAAAAAAAAAACAAAACAAAACATGCTGCATGAAAAAAGCCAGACACAAGAGTTTATACTGTGTGACTATATGGTATGTGACTTTCTAGAAGACGCCAAACTAGCCTAGTAATGAAAATCAGAACAGTGGTTGTCTGGGAGAAAGGGTCTAACTGAGAAAGAGAACAAAGAGCTTTCTGGAATGATAAAAATCTGTACACATGTATCACAATGCTATCCCAATTAAAATAAATCAATGTCTTTGCTTTAGAACCTGGGCATCAGTTTTTGTTTTTTTTTTTATAGTCCCTCCCTACCTCCATACGTAAGTGATTATGGTGGACAGTAACAGTTGAAAAAGAACACTCAAGAAATCTCAAAAATTTGTCTCCAAGCAGTATCGTAATTTTATAAATGGGAACTATAACTGCAAAAGATTCTTACTAGTACTAAAGAGCATTCTCTGGATAAACATGCATGCTTGCTGGTTGGATAAGAAATGCCCAACTTGTATATGTCTAATTTTCGTTCTGGCTGCCAAGAAGTTCAGAGCCAAATTCAGTGTTCAGTTTAGTGATTAACATCCCAGCTGCCTGATATACCAATTTGTGGGGTGGGGGGTGGGAAACTGAAGATGGTGGTATTAAACTATCCTGTTTCACATTTTAAACTACCTCAAATCATTTGGGGGAAAATGATGGTATATAAGTGATAGAAAATGTTGGTCATTTTGGAAAAAAATTCTTTTTCACTGAAGATATAAATATATTGTATGCTTCTTCTTGTCAAAAAAAAGGTTAGCTCTGGAAGGACTCTTGCTATTGCTTGGACGAGTCCTCTGCTAAAGGGAGGTCACTACCCGACCAAATGATGGAATAACATTAAAAAATGCATCATTTTAAAATACAACCATATCAACAGGGAGACTCTTCACTTACCTTCGATTGTAAGGGTGAGGCTGGAGGAACCCACATCAGAGATGAAGATGTTAAGAGTCCCTGATGGATCATAGATGGCATAAAAAATTTAAGTGCACTTCATTACATTCTTAGGCTAAAGAAAGAAATCAGATCTGTACGCAAATGGGCTCACTGTCATTCTGTTTCTGTGATGACTGGTGTCGGCTGCTTTGATTTTATCCACTGGATAGGATCGTTTTCTGCCCTTTCTCATTTAGCAAAACCATACAACCTTGGCCCTCAGGAGAAAATACAATTTCTTTACTCCCATAGGGCATATTCTAATGCAACATGAAGGTAAAAAGAAACAACAAAAAGCCTCTCACCTGAACTGTCTCACTGCTAAGCAATCCAGTCGCTGGCTCCACTTTTTGTACTTCTCTCCCTGTTAAGCAGGATTCAGCACTTCTCTCACTATGGATGTTTTTCTCTATTAACCTATTTTGCATCTGATTGACTTGCTTTGTGGCAGCCTTTAGAGAAACAACCTGTTGATAGAGAGTAATCATGTATAATGAAAACTTTTGACACTTGTTTAAAAAAAAAAAAACATTCACATCCAGATTCTTGAAAATTCTGAACTTGCCAAGGTTTGTAAAAAGGAAGAAATAAAGAGGAAACCAACAAATGGATGTTATGGAAAGAATATAGAAGTTGGCAAGATCCAGACCTTTCTCATCAATAGTACAAGACCAATTAAAATTAGTGTCACTGTTGTACGCTCTTTAGAAATTATCTTATTGAAAACGGCATTTTTACAGAAAACTGTCACATTCTCAAACTGCACATGAATTCATTATTAACCTTTGCTGGGAGTGGATCCAATACATCTTTTTAAATTCTTATTAATTAGAATCTTAGTTCTCTACCATTGAAGTGAGCCTAATTAATGTGAACGTATAAAAGGAGCTTATGATGTTGCTTACTTTTTTTATACAGGTAATTTAACCTTTCAGCAGATGAGTCACAGTTCATGTCACCTAGTACTGTGAACCAGTATCAGAGGTTAAGTTCTACAATAAGCCTGCTGCCTCTGAGGTTTCTTTTTCACACCACGGTGTTTTCTGGGGGATGACTGACTCTCAATAACCTTGAAGTAGACACGGAAATAGAAGGGCAGATCCCACAATAGAGTTGGAAGATTGAAAGCCACAGTGAAGACCCTTATGTGAAGTATTTGCTCAGCAGCTTCATGTTTACAGCAGCTGAAAGTGCCATCACCTTTTTTCATGGGTTAAATAGGGGGCAGAAGATAGGAACAGCACAAGGGGAAATAATGGAGTAGCCAGTGCCAAAACGGAGGATGAATTACATTGGCTGGGCAAGCAGAGCCTTAATTTGTAGTCTCTCGATTTTTAGCTTCTATTGCCAAATGTGTTCACTCCTTCCCTTTAAAATATGCTGGTGTTTTGTGGCTAGGTCTAAGCTGTCACAACACCATTCTTTATTCACCCCTCCTCCTGGATTCCAGCTTCTCAAAGGAGAGCAAAGTCATTGCTTTTCAGTAACCTGACAATTGGAATTGTTCCCTCATCACTCAGGGTTTCTTTATTTTCACCACTCGACTCTCCCAAACTACTGGAGAAATTCATGTGTGTAACCATCTTCTGAGGCTCTCTCCCACTGAAGTCATCTTGGTGATAAATGCTCATCATACCACAGGGTGAAACAAAGGGTTTCCCAAGGCTGCTGTACACCATTCATCCTAATAAAAGACTAGTTTGCCCATCATCGTGAAAATGTGTCTCATGATATAAAGGATTAGTTGAGATACTAGTTGAGGTTTTTAAAGCCTCCTGGATGCTAGGCACTCTAGGTAGAACGGTTTTTGGCCTGGGAGCCTCTGTTGTACAAACAAAATTTGATCTAATATAGTCAGTCCTCCGTGAGGCTTTCTAGAAGAGATGGTGCCTCTTGGATCTGTTTGGATTGTCAGTTGGCTAGATGGTTAGGTTGTGCTGCCATAAGCACTTCTAGCTAATAAAGTGATATCCAGTTTATGAAAAACTTCTATTTCTAGGGAAACTTTTTTGAAACGGTAAGAGCGGAATGGGATGATTAAGTTTTACTCTCAGTTGTGAACAGAGGTAAAACTTTTCTCAAATACATAAATAAGTACAGGAAACACTCTGGGCATCTCACATAATCAAACAAAATGCTACTGTCCAAATTTGGGTCATTTTCAAGAAAGTGGCTATTCAAATAAGACATTTTTTATTTAATCTTCCACCAGCACTTCACGGTATTCTAAGAAATCAGGAATACTCTGGCCGCCTAAAATTCAGTAAGCCAGCAATATGCTCATAGCTGAGAATTTATACTCTCCTTTTCTCACACAGAAATATGAAGACAAGCTTAACAGAATTATTTTGAGAAGGCTCAAGAAAGAATTGTGTAAATTTTTAAGTTCAGTGCAAGATTACTACAACCAATAATATATTCACCCCTGGATTTGCTTTAGGAGCCTCAGATTCAGGGTAAATGAAAGGACAAACTTGCACTTGTCTGAAATGTAGGACAGCTTGAATGTTTCACTGTCCTACAGTTGCTCCTCTGTCTAGGTCGAGCATTTCGGAAGGATGGGTGGCTCATTATGCCCAGGTCTCTGTGCTGTTACAGCATGGACTCGGGTATCCCAACACCGAGGGAGATGTGATAAGCTGATCAAAGGGTCCACTACTGGCTCTTGAAGAAACAGCTTATTCAAGGATTGAATGGAGGTCTTCAATAATGCTGGTTTTCCAGCTTGGCTTAGCATTCTCATCTGGGAATTCTAGAGCTTCAGCTCACCTCAATAAGCGTTCTTACTGAAATATGGTTTCCTTCAGTGAATTTTGGACATTAAATCCCAGTGGAAGGCATCAACAGACTGTGGTAGCCCTGATGATAGATTCTTCTAATTTGACAGTGTTACCTCAGGAGCCGTCGGAGCTGCTAAAGAGTGATTTCAGCTACATAGACCATCATTTTGATTGAGGCAAATGCCCCAAAAGATTTTGCTTTTGAGGAAAAAAATATCAGTGTCTCTCCTGTCTTGACAAAAATTCATTTCCAATTTAACTCTAGTAACAGTATTTGAGGACTTGTGCAAGGCAGCAGCTCAGTTTACAGGAACAGTTTATGATGCCTAGTAAAACCCAGTATTGGAAAAATACCTCATTTTTCTTTTGCAAAAACATGCTGTAAGTTTGCCAAGATTCTTATGGTGATGTGGTATTTTCTAATACCTAACCAAAACATATTTGTGTTAGGAACACTAAATTTAAAAGGCACAACATTTATACTGAGGGTAATAACTTGGACAAATTAAACATTTATAACTTTCTTTTGAATACTGAATAATATAAATATTTTGTTTATCTAACTCTGTATGTTTTCTGGCTCACTGACTTGTTTTTAAGTGTCTTTGTCCAAAAATCTTAAGTCCAGAATTCATTCAGTATTCTATTAAATAACTAGAGTAAGCCATGTTTGAAGTAACAAGAGATGTTTTTAGTTATTAGTAAGGGGATTCTGTCTGTGATTAAAAAGAGAGAAATTTGGAGCCATGTGACTGGTGCTCATTCTGGACCTAAAATGATTTTTGTTATGAAGGTAGTCAATCGCAGAAACTATCCTATACTTCTATCATTCACGGGAACTGAGTACATAACAGTTTTCATTGTCATATTTTGCCTTTAAACATTGTCAAGTTTGATTATTGCAACATTACCAAATCTGTAAACTTTAAAAATAAAAATTCAGATACTTTGGGTTTAGCCACATGGTGAACCCATTTTTATGACTATTAAATACATTTGTGCACTTAAAATACTACAGAAGTTAAGTCATTATTCAATAAATACTGATCTGCTGTAGAATACACCCTCAAATCATCTTACTGTCTATACACTGGGGCTGGTCATACTGTTAGAAATTAACTAAGGTCTTAAGAATGCACATTATTCTTTGTGTTTTCTTTTTACTCATAAAGTGCTGTAATCAAAAGGGAAGAATAAAATATTTTTGATTGAGGTTCATTGGAAAAATACACATTGGAAAAATGTTTTGTGATCTATTATCTGCATATAAAAATGGTTTCACAACAAACATCTTTTACTTTTGATGAAACTGAAAATTCTGGTGAATAATAATTAGAATTTTACATCAGAGAATATAACTATCAGTTTTTAAAATGGCTTCCTTTATATTTCAATTAAGTTTATGAAACTGAAAAGCTCCGAAAAAGGAAAAAAAATCTACTTAAATTAGTGTAGATTAAGTGGTGACCATTATTGCAAGGGAAATACTATGTTAAGGAAATGGCTCTTTGTTTTGTTGCAAAAGTGATAAAAACACAAAAGTCAATAAAACTGTTAAAATAAGTCTCAGTAATTACCAAGATCAAAATCCACTGGCTTTTTATTAAACATGAACTTTTGTTCTGCCTTCTGCAATACGTAAATAGTGCTGACAATTGGTTTGTGAGGCATTTGCTACAATAAAATGTAATTGTATCATGAGAGAAAGGTGACAATCAGGAGATCATGAAAAAATTACATATTCTCACTGGTAGTTAATTAGCCATGCAAAACCTCCTCAAACAGATATTCTCTTCTATTAGGAATGATTACTATGCAGGCCTACAGATGTCAATACCACAGTCATTCAAATACTTCTTTCCCTACTAATTGAAGGTTGTAAAGCTCTGGTGCCAAGGTTTTGCTTCCAAAGAGCTAATTTATGACTAGAAGGATATTTTATGTCTTCAGTTGCAGCAGCTACAAAATTCAGCAAATCAGAACCATCTGTGCACTGATACTTGACTCACCATTCATCTCGCAGCCTATCAGTCACATTAGTTTGCATCCTGCATTCTTGGCTCGCGAACACTTGCGATGATCCAAAGTTCATAAGAAATATTAAAAATGAATGGCATCCTGACCCTACCTTATTGTACACACATCAGGAAACCCCACCACCACCACCCACATCTTTTGCATATGGACCATATCGAGGAAGGACTGGACACTTGGATTCCCACCCAGTCAGGCCGCTCACAGCAGTCGCAAGTTGCCCCCGCCCTCCGAGAAACGTTAAGTCCTAATTCTTGTATATTGTTTCAAGTTCTGTTTTAAGTAGGTGTGAGCCAGTCAGTTGGAAAATTACAGAGTAAAGAATAAAAAGGTGTAACTTAAAAAAAAAAAAATGTAGATTGAAGTATTAGTACACACAAGTCACCTAGTTAAATTTAAGAGTATCACTATGATTGCCACCAAATTATGACCGAACTGGTAAGCAAAACCAGAGGGAAGTAACTACGGAGATCTGAAGAAAATCAGCAAATAAAGGTTCTCATGAGTAAAGTCAGATTAGCCTTTAATCTGACCGTGGTCATATCTCTGTGGCCTCAGTCACTGCTTTCTTTAACAGTACACTAAATTGGCTATGGATCCTCCTGTTTTTCTCTAGGAGACAATAGGTCAAAAGAACTTTCAACAAAATTTCTTGGAGCTGAGTGAGGAGAACTAGTAATTACATATAATAAGCAAGAAACTGGGTTGTCAGACTCCTTTTGAGACCCCAAACAACTTCATTTGGTAGAAAAGCTTCAGAGAAGGTAATCCTAGGGTCCCAGGGACTAAATTACTTACTTTTTGATTGTCTGGGATATGCACATTTGCACCCTCTCCTCTGGTGGAAAACTCCAGTGGTCCTAAAGGTATTCCACCTGGGTTCAGGATTTTCTTGAGCATTTGATAGTTTGGCTTTTCATCATATGCCAAATTATGAGCACATACCAAATATTCGGCTATTTCACCTGTGAAGTGTTAAATTTTTTTAAATGTTACTCATAATGGGCAAGAATTGTCAAAACCTCTCTATTCTCTTACACATGCACACAACACACATCCTGAAGAAACTATGAGTGAACACTTTGGTGAAAAGCACTTTTCAAATGATACCCAAAAATGACTGAAATACAGTGACCTGGAGATGTGACAAGATGGGAGAAACTAGTAATTTTTTACATATCTTTGTTGGTATGTTTATTTTTCACTAATCAAAAGAAGCTAATTTTTAAGATTATAGTTAGTGATTTTGACTTACGGAGTGCAATTGCTAAGAACTACAGGAGTAATATGATAGACCAGGCATGCCTCACACTTCTTTTATGTTAAAGTTTTAAAAATTCAGTTACAAACAAGTGTCACTTATTATAAACCTCCTTACTTTGATAGAAAAAAATATCACTGTAACTTTTAATTCAGGCTTTGATTTTGAGATGATACTAGTACATTTAGAAATGGCCTTGAATTCTAGGTTTTTAGCCATGACTAATTTTAGAGTTCACCAGACCTCCCTTGAGCCCTCCATCCTTAGCCAGAGGGGTGCCTTCACTTGTGTCATCTTCCTAACGACAGAGCAGAAGGATGAGATATTGCTACTTTTTTCTTTCTAATGTAATCTCTTCCTTAGAACTACATAGCAATCCCCCCCCCCGCAAAATATGAATGAACTCTTAAACACAATTAGACCTAGTGACCCAAATTTATAAACATTGCTGCCTTAAATGTAGTTTTGCATTTTTCAGGTGGAGATTCAATCTAAATTCAAGATGAAAGTATATGACAATACCGGATACTTCTTAAAATCTAGCATGTTTTCCTTTCTTGCAGAGATGTTTAGATACTCCACAAACTAGTTTTTATAAGCTTTCCCGTTCAAAAACTTATCACTCACACAGACATAAGTACCTCTTACTTTCTCACTAAATTGATATATCGCCGTGGCTGGGAAAATCTGGGAAGCTTTGTGGGTTGGCAGGAGTGACTTCCTAATCCTTCCCTTCCCCTCCAGGCCCATCTCCATTAAAAAGGGAACTGCAGACAATGACTTTCACCCCCTACAGGGGAAAAATTCCAAAAGAACAGTCACCATCCCTTCCTCTTAACAAAGTTAAAGTGACCATTTCATACCCCATTACCCACAGCCATGTTCTAGGACCATAAGGCTACTGTGGCTAAAATGAGAACTCTTGGCTCCAGGGTTTTTGTTTTTAGTTTTTTGGTTTTTGTTTGTTTGTTTGTTTTTCCTTTTCTTCTGGATACAGCAGCAATTATGCAACCTAACTTTCTTCCTTCCTTCCTAACTTTCTTCTTTCTCTAATGTTGTAAGGTGTATCACATTCTGTTAGGTAACATTCAATCAACCACATCTCTGTTAACTAGTAAATGGTATGGCTTTATCACATTTGTTAACTCCTGTTTCCAGAAGCCCATTGCAGTCTTCTGATTCCTGATGGGATAAAAAAGATTACATTACATTTACTACCATTTTCATGTAAATATTCTGTTGCTCTTTGGCCCTTTTGAGATTGGTAAACCAAGTTTGGTACATGTTATCACAGTTCTTTTAACCAAAATATCCCCAGTGGAGAAGAGAGCTGAATATTGTGGGAGAATTTTTGCAGGTCATGGTTAGAAGACCATGCAAGATTCCTGGAGCTCTCCCAGCGGAAGGCAGCTGTGCTGCCAAGTCTTCTTGGGTCCGGGGCTTGGAAAAATGAGATATGGGTGAGGTAGGAAAGGGAGAAAAAGACAAGCCCCTTCTTGGGCACCTGGGTGGCTCAGTTGGTTAAGTGACTGCCTTCAGCTCGGGTTGTGATCCCAGGGATCAAGTCCCGCATCAGGCTTCCTGCTCCATTGGGAGCTCCCTCTGACCTTCTCCCCTTTCATGTTCTCTCTCTCTCTCTCAAATAAATAAATAAAATCTTTAAAAAAAAAAAAAGAAAAGCCCCTTCTAATAAATTCATTATTATCAATCCAAAGCTTGGACTACTGTGATGTATTATTGCTTTAAATGTTAGCCTTTCAAGATCTGGATTTATTAAGTGTACTTTTTAATTTACTGGCTTATTTCTGGAGCTATAAAACAAAACGCTTTGAGTAGTATGAAATTATGATATTCTCGAATCATCTGCTTTTAACCTAATGAAATATTAAGTATCATTACTGTCACCTCAGGAGACAGAAACCTATGCAACTATTACTATAACACGAGCTGGACATGCATATTGGAAACTTTTTGGTGGTTTTATTTCATCAACAGCCTTAGTACTAAACCGTTTTACACATTGAATTATCATGCTTGCAGTACCCACTCCTAAGTACAACCAAGAGATCTTCAGATAATACTAAAGTTTCAATGTTCCATGCTTTAGAAACTTTAGAAATAGAAATCTGCATTTTATAAAATAATAGGATGGACCCAAATAAATGGTTGGTACTGAAAATGGAGAACCTGGCCTTCCTGTCATCTCTCATTGTTGCTCGGATCTTCTTATCTCCAGTAATAGAAGGGTCCCAGAATATACACAGGCCCACAAGCATTTATCTTGTGCAACCCAGGGCATCAGGGCTTTCCTTTCTATTACTGAGCTGAACAGTTTCCTTTTGTGCAGGAGGGGCAGAAAAGGTAAGGGAGATACACAGAGAAAACTTTCTTTGACATCTCTCATTTCTCCTTTTCGCTGTCCTATTGAGTAAAACATAAGCTGTATAACTTAGTCCAAATGCTGATAGGCATATTAGCCAAAAAGGAATACTGACATTTGGACCAAGTTACTCAGTGCAGTTACAGAAATGAAAAGCTTTCTCATTCCCAACATCCACCCCCTCCACCCCCCCCCACCCTGCGCCAGCCAAGGAGAGCCCCTCCTCTGTCAGAAGAGGGACTACAGGAGCTGGGAAGCTGGAGGCTCACACGGGGACAAGCTCAGGACTTGGAGGAGGAAAAGCAGAACTGCTTTGTTCCTCTTTCGTTTCCCATGGAAATGAACATTTTGGTTTCTTGTCAAAGAAAGGCTATAAATATAAGTTCAAGACGATTTAACTCTACATTTAAACTCTCAGATGGAAACTGATGCTATTTGACCTTATCTAGAGGGTCAGTGTACACATTCACTTTCATAAGTCAGCTAAAAGCTAACTTTGAGATTGCCCAATATAGAGAAAACGAGATTCATTCTGCTTATCTGTCTCCGAGAAAAAGTGAGCCCGACAGCAGAAGCTGCCTCTTTTCTATAAGACAATCGAACTCATTTATTAAATTGGTGAACAATGTGCCATGCTGCATATGCAAACGACAGGCACCTGTGAACTGACTTACTATTTTTACTGATAATACTGTCAATTAAAGAATTCCAAAACGATCCATACTAACTTGAAAGAGAAAACCATTTAATGAAACATACCTTCAAATCCCAAGGTTATATGACTTTGCCAATTCAAAATCTGTTTTGCTGGCTGTTCAGAGTACAACCCAGGTTTAAACAGCATTCAAGTGTTCAATGATTTCGTTTTTTTAAATTACTGACCGAAAGTAGTCCTTCCTTAGATCAACTTTATCTTCTTTCAACAATATACAAAGGGACAAAACCAGAATGTCATCTCTATAGGCACTAGATACAGTTGACCATTAAACCGAGAAGTGAATTGGGGGAAATCAGAGGGGGAGACAAACCATGAGAGACTGTGGACTCTGAGAAACAAACTGTGGGTTTTGGAGGGGCGGGGGTGGGGTTTGGGTGAGCCTGCTGGTGGGTATTAAGGAGGGCACCTATTGCATGGAGCACTGGGTGTGGTGCATAAACAATGAATTTTGGATCACTGAAAAGAAATAAAATGGAAAAACAAAAACCCAAAAAGCCTGTGTAGGATTCCTCTCTCCCTGCCTCTCCCCCAGCCCCGGCCCCATGCCCAATGCAGTCAGCAAAGCCTAGAAGGCTGCCTAAATATTTTCTTGTAGCCTTCGTGTGTTCTAATGTCAAGAGAGGATCTAAACATTCTCTTCTCGGGCAATTTATCTGTAACCCAGTGTACAGAGTTTCCTCCCACCCCCGTGGGAATGGGAGTGGGTGGATTAAGCAAAAACTGTAAAACAAGACTGACAAATGTAGAAATGTGGTGACCACTAAATCATATGGGAGAAGGTGGTAGAATTTGACTTACGGCAGCTGCTTCCGGAAGGAGCCCATTTAAGCACTGACTCAGGAAGCTCATCCAACAGACTAAAACAAAATAGAGTAAGATTCAATGAATTTGTTTACGATCCTGTGATTCACTGTCTTGATTAGGAAACAAAACTCAAGCTCTGTGTCGGTGGGTCACCTGTCTTGTCATGCCTTTCAATATATATTTTTTTTTTCACCCACCTGGAATGGGAAAGAGGGTAAGTGGAGGTGGGGGAGATCCTTCAATTCTCATTGGCCAGTTTTATATCAATTAGCTAGAAACTGAATGTAGATTTATAGTATAAATGCTTTCATTCAAAGTCTGGACATGCAGAAATGTAGAAGCAGGGAAATCTATCGTGATTTTGTTTTTCTTAAAAACAGGATAAAAAACATAGGAAAATTGTATCAGGATTTTCAGGAGATTCTTCCTCAGGTACTGACCCTTGGCGAGGGGCAAATTATTTAATTATTTATGTTTACTGTTCTCCATTGGGCAGTGTTTTACGCTATTCTATGATTCAATGGGTTAACAAGTAATATTCAAACCACAAAACAAACAAGAAAAGTCATTATTCTAATCCTTTCTAGTGCTTTAGATGAAACAAGCACAGTTCTATTAATTTGCCTCAGCCACTAGTATATAAACATGCAACTAAAATTATTGACAGGACTGTCTGACTGACAAACTCGGGCACAGGCAGAATTGCAACTAGAAATGCACTGATCTGGTGTCACCCCACGTCAGGAAAATAAAGGGCATGAGGGAGATACGGTATCACGGCCATATATGCAAGCAGGCCCTTACGAGGAAATTCAGAGTGCACCTTCTTAGAAGTTGAATGACTTACGATTATACATTACTTACTAGCCGAAGTTTAAAAATGTCTATAGTTTACCTTAATTATAAACTTCACTACATATTAGCTTTATTGCTTAACAGATTTATATTAATCAAATCAAAATGAAGATATTAATGTAAGGGTGCCCAAAATATAAATGAAAGTTATGTTTATTAGCATTATATTTTATTTTTTTGCATGATACCCTATTATCATATTTGAATATACACATGTAGGCATATTCTTTAGCTATCAGCACAGAATGCATCTATATGTGAATATGGATAAAAGACTAAAACAAATCACAGTTGTCTTATTAAAAGAAAAATACATAAAATCATCAGAGTTAAAATGCAAGTCTTTAAATATAGCACATTATTCAAATCAGGTGAACTGAGGTGAAAAACTGGATACTGAGATTGTTTATATATGCCCATTACTGTGCTTTGACTTGACCCATATATTGAAAAATGTTGGTTAATACGAGCACATTAATCACTGCAGTAAATAACTGATTAGATGGTTCTAATATTGACTTATATAAATGTGTTCGTTTGGGGCAAGAGGCTGGGATGATCAAGATTCCAAGCGGAGAAATACCTCATATACTATGTCGGTGTTTACAAATGTAAACTATACGACTCCGCATCTGCAGGCTAGGCCCTCTGTGTTAAGAACTGAGAGCACAGTGAATTTGAAGACTGCTTTCTATGGATCAGCTCCCCCTTTTGTAAATTTCTCTTGTGACTCACCTTACTTCAAACACAGCTGCCTTTTCCAATTGCAGTATTGTATCCGCGGACAACTACTGTTGAGCATGTCTTAGTATATAATGAAAACTGGCTATTCTGGGCTGCATGTGATTGCTTTCCTGTAGGCCTTATCAGTGAGAAATTAGCAAAATAGTAATATAATCTGTTCTCAGTCTGACCTAGTTCTCATGCTAACACATTCTAGGTGATAAAAATTGAATGTGGAATATTAAAAGCGATTATGTGGCTGCAATATTATCTCTAATAGGAACACCTCCTGTAAAAGTTTTGTTTCTTAAGGAAGAAACAAAACACACTCCCTCCAAGACACAGAATTAAAAGGGAAGTTGCTCTCACTTAAAAAATCCAAGCCCTCTCTGTCCCGCCTCACTGTCGCTTCCCAGAGTTAATACCAATCACACCCAACGCAGACTACCTCCGCATACTTGTACAATGCTGATTTGAAAAGACTCTTCCTTGAAAACACCACCACCCAGAATTTAGCTCTGGAAAACACCGCGTAAAAGAACAAACACTTCACTTGTCATTCCACGTCACAGCGCACGTGCGGGTGACCCCACAGGTGCTACCTTAACTGATGTGAAGTTGGTCAGGTGTTTGGTCTTTCAAAAAATGTTTTTCAGATTTCAGAAATTTGCTTTGATTAACATACTGGGTGAATGGCTAGTAATGCCCTTGAATGTGTCCCTTCTGAGGGCCTACCCTCCGGGCTGGAATACCTGCAAATGCGTACTTTGTTTTAGCAGTTTGCACGGCCGCAGGGTCCCGCAGGCTCCGCTCCCAGGGCAGCCCCCCACAGGACCAGCGCAGCAGGCAGTAGCCGAGGGTCTCGAGGTCACTCCTTCTGGACAGGGCTGCAGGGGGAGGAAGCATGGAGAGAGAAACAGGAGGGACAAGCAAGTTTTGAGACGTAGAGAAATCACCGAATGAACTACCGCTGATGAAATATGAAAAAGCCAAATGGGCAAACGTGTTTTGTTTGTTCAGCTGGATGAAAACTTAGACGCCTGGGCTTTTGGCCGCAGTCCACAGACAGGCAGTGACTTGTGGCTGTTGAAAGTAAGGGTCAGTTTCCTCGCCTCCTCCAACTTCATCCTTCCTTCGTCTGGCCTGTCACACGAACTTGATCTCCATGGCCTCTGACATGATCCAGACAACCCATAACCTGGCACCGACACTTTCTCAAAGAGCCAAGCAGTAAAACAAAGAAATAAATGTCTGCGGCTAAATTGCTAACATATGTTCCAGGAAGTCCATGGGGTCTGCACTGGTCACGCGGAGACCCTCGGAGTGCAGACTAAACATTGATGGCCTTTCCTGCTCCACTCCCGCAAGGAGCACTGAAAGCTGGAAGAATATGACAAAACTGCCATCTAGTGTGCAGGATGGAAACACAGGTCTGCCTCAAGATTCTGCAATTAAATGGGAAGTACGGGATAAAAAAATGCCTCCTGTTTTTTGGGCACAGCGTTCTTAAAATTTTAACCAATATTTTTAGATATAAATAGTGCTAAGCTGAAATTCTGGTCAAATAGCTTGAACAGAAAAATGTAATCGTGAGATGATGGTGTGCAGGGGTAGCTGGACATAGATCTGGAAGCCACACAGAGGCTTCAGAATTCAAAATAGGATGGCTTTTCATCAAAAAATACAGAACATTTTCAGGTCACTATAGATGCCATTTATATCAGACTATTAAGTGCTATAGACTAATTTTATCATGATTCTTGTGTTTTTTCAAGGTGTCTTATTTGAAAAGATAGACAGTGGAATCTAATGTAAAAGTCAAAATAGAACAACTATTATTGGAATAACAATTAAAGCATTAATGAGATCCCACCAAATGAACTCATTTTTTAATAACCATTCCAAATTGTTCTAAAACAATAGGCCGGTATTTACATTTCTGCCCTTACTTGAATGTTCGTCCATCTGTGGGGGGATATAAAATCATCTAAGTGCAATGTGTGGCTATTAAACCCGCTGTAAATAGGTATCCTATTTTATTATCTTTCATTAAATAAACTCTGAAAAGTCTCTCCGTAAACTTAGTTTTTAATTTAAAAAGTCACCTACGAAGATGTGAGCACATCGTAACTACTTTTGGTTACCACACATGAGTTATTATAAAAGCAGAAGACAAGATTAGCCGTTCCACAGAGTCTATCCTAACTGCTATTAGAGTGTTGGATTATTAAAGGCCCTTCAATCTAGCAGAATGCTATAGTCCCACGGGCACCGTCTGCTTTCCTCACAAGCTTCGACAATGTCCTAATGCAAGACTTGGCTCTCCTATTAAAATAAAAACACAATCTCTACCATGCTGTTTGGTCTGATTTCTTCAGTAATAAATCTCCCCCTAATAATGGAACGGCTCCATTTGCACAGATGTGTGCACAAGTTCCTTTTCGATTATGGCAATTCCTGATTGCCACCACTTAAAAAAAATTCACATCCTCTAATTTTCAAAAAAAAAAAAAAAAAACCAAAAAACATATTCTGGCACCTGTCTGGATGACATAGGCTACACACAAGAGATTCTTTGAGGAAAAAGAATCAGAATTAAAATGGAATAAACCTTTCCAGTCACTTCCCCCCTCCTCCAACGGAGGGATGAATGGATATGAAGCTGTAAGTAATGACAAGTCATTTAGACTTCTGAAGCCAATCTTTCATAAACTGGTCTTCATCTGAAATAGCCCCTTGAGAATTAACTTTACTTCACTATTATAGTTTGGTCTTATCTAATTAATATATATTATCACATTTTTCAACCTTTATTTTTTTTTATTGCCCATATATATTGATAACTATGGTTAGGTAAATGTCTTACTACTATTTCCATTAAAATACATGTAATGCTAGAAAAAAAAAATCCTACAGTCACTCTTTCCCACCATTAAAGAGAGACCTGTCCCTGAAATTCCCTCCCAGAGAAACAAATTGCAAAGTTCTGTGTGTTTTAATGATGTTCAAATCCAAGACTCTACCAATGATTTAGTCTTCTTTCTATCTACTGTACAGAGAAGTCATCTTAATACCTGTTAAACTAATTAAAAATAAATATTCTAGATGGCAATATTAGCATCTACGTTTATGTGTAATTAACACAATGAATTGATCATATACCTTTAATTGACTTTAAACTACATCCTCAAGACACAGATGATATGACAAAAGGATAATAATTATAAAGCCAGGAATTGGGTATTTGGATATGTATTATACTAGTCTATTATTTCCTGTGCATTTAAAAAAAAATTAAATAAAATGGTAAAAATAAAAAAATAAGGATTATATTTGAAGAGAATGATTAATATAGAGCTATAAAAATCCTTTTAGTTTGGAAGTTGAAATATATTATTAGCTATTTTGTTTCTGTAGAATTTGGTCTCTGTGTAATTTATTATAATATACAAAGTTCTTCAGTTCAATTTGATAATTAATGTAATCATTAATATAGTATATAGTAATGTAGTATAGTAATGTATATAGTAATGTAGTAATGTAGTATATTTTCACATAGATTTCCTAAAAAAAAAAGCTAACTGAGAGAATGGGTCTTTATTCTAAAGACAAACTGGAGTAAATATATCTGGGACCAGGTCACCAAATGGAATGCAAAGACATGGGGGGGAGAAGAAAGCATAAGGGTTAATCCCCAAATGGATCCAATTATTTGCCTAAAGTGTTTTCTGTTTAGTTTTATTTTTATAGAGAGTAATATAAAGGATGAAGGAAAATGGGATTTGGTAGGAAACAATACAGTGAACTTGAAAACTTCTGCCTCAAGAAGACAGGACAGGAATGCTCGAAATACTAGTTTATACGCCCTGAAATGACCTAAGAAAGGAGAAAACATCTGACTAAGATGCTCACCTGAAGAAGTGAATGGTGACTATGTGCAGAACAATTTAGTTTACTCTTCCATTCCCAACTAATAACTTATGTTACTATATTTTGTGACTTAAGATGTATAAAGAGCTGAAAAATTTCACAGTGGCCACGATTTATTGCACTTTCAAAAAGGATATTAGGAAAACAGAATGCAATACATCACATTTCAAATAAAACATTAAACTCAGGTCTCTCTTATTCTTTTAGTACCTTTAAAATTTTAAAACTTAGTTGTTCTCTTTTTTAATGAAACACTATGGTGTGAGGCTTAGGTATAGTTATTCAACAGAGCAAAGGTGTTTTGTTTTGTCTTGTTTTGTTTACTTTTACTTTTATGTACCCATTCCTGCCCTCCCCTCCCTCCACCATCTCCCCTCTGGTAACCATCAGTTTGTTCTCTAGAGTTGAGTCTGTTTCCTGGTTTGCCTCTCTTTCTGGTTTTTTGTTTTTTGTTTTTTCCCTTAGCTTGTTTATTTTGTTTCTTGAATTCCACAAAGGTATCTTACATTTGGCCAATGTGCATTATTATCTCAACCAAATAGTTCAAGACCCCTATTAAGGCTTTAAAAGTCATGGCTGAATGTCAAAATTGGGTTATGCCATGTAGAATGAATAGTGTCTTCACTACTTTTTACTTATAATGAACCAAGGACTATTTTTAGCAGTAAATTTACCTAAAAATAGAAATCAATGGTTTGCTTTCTGACTATTAACAGGATCTAAGCTTGATCGTTTACCTTAATATCATAATTGAAAAATGGGTACCCTTTTTTGAATTATTGTTTGAGGAGATAAATATTGTGTAAACTACATCATTTCCTCAAGTTTGGTAACATGAAAATACACTCTCAGTTTATTTCACATATATTTTATAAGCTGGAGTGCTAGATTAGAGTGAAAGGGAACTGTGCAAAAAATAACACAAGCCTTGGATTTCATCTACCGTAGCAACTGGCAAAAAAAAAAAAAAAAACAAGTATATATCTGTTTCCTTGATACTGAATATATTACACAAACAAATGGACATTTAAAATGCAATTTAGGTATCATATTTTATGGTCATCAATGATGTCAAATTAAAACAGGTATTATACACTCAATGCAGAGGTCTGAAGTATTTAAAAAAGCTCAATATGTTAAATGCAGTATATCTCTAGAGAAATTAGGTATTGACTGCATGCCTCAGTGAGTAGAAAAATCTACAAAAATCCATACCACACATTGATCCAAATATTGCTTTTTAACATTACTAAGAATGTAACAAATTTTAAAATAGTACATTTGACACAGATATAATTCTCTTTAATTATCAGGCAACAAGCCCAAAATATGTCAATGTTTATACATGTTAGTTTTTATGAAGAAAAAATTAATAATAGAAGAGATAGATAAACCGAAAGTATATTACTCTAATTTTACACTAAATGAAGCATTTCAGCCACTCAGAAAATACCTCTAGGTCATACAAGAGAATTGAGTCTGGAAGAATAACTGCAATTTTGAAAAGGCATACAGTCCCGGGGACAGTCCTTCCCCGATCTGGCCGTCTCTATCTATCTCTGTTCATACATTTTGGTTTGTAATGATACAAGCTGCCTTCCTTTTACATAAAGTTGAACTAGAAAATGCTAAGGGAAACTGGTGATTGGTACCTTCTACAACTCCTTCATTAGAAAAACCCAACTAACCCACAGAAGAACGAGAGTGGGCTCTGGTTTCTGAGTACGCACTACAGCAAGTAGGAGAGATGTGATCGGTGAATGGTCTCTGTTAAGTGGCTAATTCCTTAGTCAAGTCTTCCACTGAGTCTCAAATATTTCCCTGGGCCTGACCTGACATACAGCAACTGTGTTGACAACTGGAGGTTCTATTTCCTAGAGATAACTTGTTTTGCTCTTCATGTTTTCCTTCGCATTATCTTTCTCACTATTTATTTGATCTCCCAGCTGGACTGCTATAGAAAAGATTTTTCTGAGATTAAACTACATAGTGACTGTGCTGAAAGTAAACACGTGAATATTTATGAATCTGACCTTCTACATTTAACTACAGGATTTATGGCCCTGTTTATTCTGGTGTCTAGATATGACTAAATGATTATTTCATTTCTAATAAATTCCTAAAGTAAAATGTTTTATTTTGGAAAGTTAAATGCAAACCGTTAGGAATGAATGGCATTCAAACATTTGAGGATCTCAAACCCTTCACTTTATATATCAGACTGAATCTGCATATCAAAACTTCAGCAAAGATACATATTTATATGTGTTTATATATGTACATGTGTTTATGCACATACATGTATGTATGTATGCGTATATAGTGGACCCTTAAAAACATGAATGTGAATTGCCTGGGTCCACTTATATGCAGATTTTTTTTACAGCACTGTAAATGTATTTTCTCTTCCTTGTGATTTTCTTAGTAACATTTTCTTTCTCTAGCTTACTTTATTGTAAGAATACAGTATGTTATACATATAACGGAAAAAAATATGTGCTGGGTGCCTGGGTGGCTCAGTTGGTTAAGCATCAGCGGGCAGCCCGCTTCTCTCTCCCCCTCTGCCTGCAGCTCCCCGGCTTGTGCTCTGTCAAATGAGTAAATAAAATCTTTTTTAAAAAATGTGTTAATTGGCTGTTATCTGGTAAGGCTTCTGGTTATCAGTAGGCTATCAGTGGTTAAGTTTTGGGAGAGTCAAAAGTTATACATGGATTTTTAACTGTATGGGAAGTCAGCACCCCTAACCCTTGTTTTCTTCAAAGTTAACTGTATATATATGTATATCTATGTAGACATCTACATCTACATATAGGTCTAAGTAGATAGAAATATACCTAGAAGTTTAGTGTAAATTCTATTTTAAATGAAGTAAGTAAGGGAATCTACTTTTTTTTTTTTTTAAAGATTTTATTTATTTATTTGACAGACAAAGATGACAAGTAGGCAGAGAGGCAGGCAGAGAGAGAGAGAGGAAGGGAAGCAGGCTCCCTGCTGAGCAGAGAGCCCGATGCGGGGCTCCATCCCAGGACCCTGGAATCATGACCGAGCTGAAGGCAGAGGCTTTAACCCACTGAGCCACCTAGGTGCCCGGGAATCTACTTTTTATAAGAATCCTGTGAAACCTCGATAAAAATGAATTATTCACTCCAGCATACAACTTTCTAGCAGATACCAAAAATATGTAATATAGGCACTTCCCTGAACAGTCCTCCCAGGGAAGTAATACCATCTTTCTACCTTCATTCTCAGTTCAGTCTTCTCCTCAGAGACCTAGCATGGTGAAATCTACCCAACTCATCAACATGTGTTATTATTTAGGGAGGAAAAAAACTTAAAATGGACTCCAGAATAAAAAACGGTTTAAATCGTTCATGAAGACAGCACAATGAAAACACTGCCCCGAACGATGGAATGACTGTAGAGGACGTTTAGAATTACCATAGTCCAAACACTGATTCAACTAACATGTAACAATTCTACTTCCCATTCTGCAATCACAATTGTTTCTTAGCACTTTTAATATAATAGTTAATATCAGAGAGCTTCAGTATGAGAGCTATCAGTTATAGTAATAAGGGGCCCAACCATAAGTGAATATCATTTAACATGCCTGGGCCAATGCTTAAGAATCTGTATGATGAATTTCCAGTTATACTGCTATGAAAAAAGTATTTCTGGGTTTTTGCAAATTCTTCCATACTAATAAATCTGACTTTCACTTGGAGTGAAAGAACTTTAAACTGAAAAAAATCTATCAGTAAGCATTCGACTCTTACATTTCTTAATTAAAGCTATGTCCCATTTATATCTTTAAATGCTCACTGACTCATTAACAATGTAAATGGTGAAAAATTATACAATATTACTAAATTTCTTGTGATCATTACTTTTCTAACTCTCTTATTCTTGGAAAAAAATAATGTAGTGGTTCCCGTTACTCTGATCAGGAATATAAAGAGTAATTTCCACTTCAGAAAATTTAACCTATGATTCTTCCTGGAAGGAAAGTATGCAACTGACACACCTGTTTCACTTTTTCACTGGCTTACCTTACACTAGTGTGGGTTTTAACTGCTCTGGAAAATGATCAAGACCCCCCACATTATATGGCCGATGGTCCTTTTAATAGAAAAGGCAATAATATACAGTTGTTTGCACCAACTAAAATTCATCAGAAAGTATCAGTTTAGGGTAACAGTTCAACAGCCATTAACAAGTGCAAATGTGTAATTACCTTTTAGTGACACGGGGTCCTTTCGAAGCTGTTTTTAAATTATTTTTATGGTTTAGCATATTTGAAAATACTTATATAAATAGAGTTTACAAAGAATATAATTTTGAAAGGCAAACTTTTTCAATAATCACCATTTTTTTTTACTAGCATAACATTAGAATTGACTTTTTGTCTTGCTGACAGAGCAACTAAGAAAGTACAGTTGCATTGACCATATTGATTGTGAACAAAGCAACCATCAGTGGGACTCTGCACCATATATTTTCAATATTGACCTCCTACTTCCTTTTCCATGGCTTTCTGGGTCGACTATTGGATTTGGACTGCAGTGTAATAAACAGCTAAGGTTTAATTAATGGTAAATGAATACAAGACATAGGTTATGACTTTAACTAATTAGGGAATTGTTGAATTAAGTCTGCCTTGGAATGCAAGGCAGTACAATCAATATCCAATAAAAGGACTATGTATGTAATTTACCTGCAAATGTGTTTCCAATACCATCAAAGTGAGTTTAAATAAGTAAGATATATGAAAAGCGACTAGGAGAGATTTCCACAAGTTAACACTTTATAGTTTCAGAAGAGATTTCCTTATTGTTGAGAAATGGTATCTTCTAAAACCCTGATAAGGACCAGGTGAAAAACAGGAATAATTCTTCCCATGTGCACCTTTACCAAATCTGTAATACTAGTGACAGCATACAAATTCACTTGCTGACCTCCAAGTTTAACCTATACAAACTGCCCCAAATCAGCATCACGTTTTGCTTACTTGACACCCTTCTCACTTTTCACAATCTCTGTCTCTTCCCTCTGGTAGAAGAAATATTCATTGACATACAGGAATTCACTACTTTCAATAAAAATCTTGGCAATGTTCTTACTCTTCAAACTGACTATGCAAAGGTCATTTCATGGGCCTTATTACTCTTTAATCATTTTTCCGAAATAAAATTAAGAAAAAGAAGAAACCTACCTACTCCCTTGTGGGCATCCACGCTGGTAAACTCTAGTGTCCCGTTATGGCCTTTTCTAGGATTTTCCTGATACTGTTTGTGGTTCCCATTGGGACAATATCTGTAGCAAAGTCCATAATCTGCAAGATAAACCTGGAAGACATGAACAGAGAAATGAGTAATGCTTTTGTCCTCTGAAAATATAACCTTTATAATTAAGTCTTAAGAAACTGATAGGTTCAGAACAGCCTCAGATCTACATTTTATTAAACCAAATGGTGCCTCAGGATAAAATATATACAACTGGGGGCCATAACAACTTTCCAGCTTAAATCCTTACTTCATCATGGGCATATCTTGTTTCTGAGTTGACTTAGATTTTAGTCCTTTTTATTTTACTCTAAATTCTCTTCCCTCTAGGTGGGCATCTAGACATCATAAACTACAATAGGTTTTGTTTTGTTTTTTTTTTCTTTTAAATCCATATTCATACAGCTTACAAGACCTGCCTTTGCTTATAACCCCTCCCTTAAGCATAAACATGTTTTAAGCAGGGAGGGGAGAGGAGAGCAAACAATCTAAAAATATAAACCTAATGTTATAGGAAACTCCATTAACAAGAAGTATAAAAACAGTGAACAGACTATAAGAGGTAATGACTCTTTAAAAACAACAACAACAACAACAACAACAACAACAAAAACGACCACCATGTTGCCCGTATTTAAGATAGAACATCAATGCAGTACTTTTGGCCTTTCAGACCAATCCATATCATCACTGTTATCTTTGTAAGTCAGTCAGAATTGCAAGCCGGGTCTCCAAACAGAATATAGATTGTTAAAAGTCAGATGGCAATTCAAGTGAATTTTTCTCAGATTACTTTTGGAGAGAGAAAGAAGGGGGAGAAGTAGTTTTAAGATACAGCATGCCCTGAATAGGGAACTGACAGGACTAGACATTCATCCTCATGTGTAGCCAGAATAGAGTAGTTCCCAACTACGTTACCAGGCTCCTTCCCAAAACAAAGCAGTTTAAAATTCTTAAATGTGTTGTTTCACATGTATTTCTTTAAAACAGGGGGACTGAGGCAACATTTCCTGATACAGCTTCAAGACAACAGAGTATTGCAATACAACTTGTGCTTTAAAATATAATACCTATTAAAAGAAAATTTAGTGTTGAGTTTTAGTCTAAGTTTTGGTTTTATGATAGCCGAAGGAGGAGACAATTTGACCTTCAAAATATAAACAGCAGAGAGTTTTCTTCATTTGATGGAGAATATAGCTAGCTGGAGTGTCTGGAAACATGGTATTTCAGTTTTCTCTCCCTCGCCCACAGACACTATTTCTCAACATGGCCTCAGAAGTAACCGATCCCTCTGCCCTAAATAACTAGACTCCAGGATCAGATGTGTAACTGGTTGCTTGCTCTCACTATTCATCATGCACTCTATTTAGTTCAAGAACCAAACAGACTTCACTTTGCAAAGTAGATACCCTGCAAACATATATACTGGTAATTCAGCAAATGGAAACATTTTAAATACACTAGAGTAATTTACTACTATTTACTATAGGCAAACCATAAGAGACTCTTAACTCTAGGGAACAAACTGAGGGTTGCTGGAGGGGAGGTGGCTGGGGGATGGGGTAACTGGGTTACCTTAATTACATTAAGGGGGGCACTTAATGTAATGAGCACTGGGTGTTGTATGCAACCGATGAATCACTAAATTCTACCCCCAAAACAAATAATACTCTGTATGTTCACTAAATTGAATTGAAATTTAAAAAAAAATTAATTAAAGAAAAAAAAAAGACCTATCAAGAAGTTTTTCAGGTAGTCATTAGTCACACACACACACACACACACACACACGTCGGACCTAAAACTTACGGAGTACCTAATATGCTTCAGGTAGCATGCTAAGAGGTTAATATTCACTGACCCTCCCAAAAATTTTGTAGTAGGTACCATCACCTCCATTTTACTCCAGGACAAACTGAAGCCTAATGAGATTATTTGATTTGTGTAATAAGGTGGAGCCAGAGTCTGACACCAGAGTCTTCACTCTCAATCACTGTCAAAGGGAAACTGCACTAGACAAGCTACACAGACAAGGAAGACTTTATTCAAAGCTACTGACTAAGAGAGAGAGTCTGCTGCAACTGGGTGGGGAGTTTGAACTCAATTCTGCTAAAACAAAAATTGGGTAAGTTTTAAAGTGCAGGGGGTGAGCTAGTGAACTAACTGCAGGAGGTTAAAGGAAGGCTGGTCGGCGTGACTAGGGCCGTCCATGTTGTTAATTGGTGTGTAGGTTCCCACCCTCTCTCAAGAGTCAAGGGGATAAGGGCACAATCTTTCTTAATCACTACATTTTAAAGGGATGGCTCCCAGGTCCGTGAAAAAGACATTCCTGGTTACAAAATGGACAAGAGGCTGGGAAAAGATTTACATCTCAAAGGCACAGAGAAAAAGCTTACAGTTTCATGTTTTCTAAGGTAAATGCTCTTAAAAAAAGGACAGGGTCCTATAATCCAAATTAAATTACCTAAAGTTCAGTTAAGCTAAAGACAAGAAGCTAATAGTATAATAAAGAAAACATATGCCAACCACTTGACTCAGAATATAGTAATTCATTTGAATAGTGCTGCACTGGACACATGATAAAGACGCCTCTTTGAAATAATGATTTCATTTCCTTTGGATATGCACCCAGAAGTGGATTCTTGGATCATATGGTAGTTTTGTTTTTAATTTCTTGAGCAACCTCCATACTGTCTTCCACAGTGGCTATACCAGTTTGCATTCTCGCCAACGGTGCACCAGGGTTCCCTTTGCTCCACATACTCCCCGATACTTGTTACCTCCTCTTTTTGATAATAGCCTCACTGGTGTGAGTTGATACCACATTGTGGTTTTGATTTGCATTTCTCTGATGATTTTGGGATGCTGAATACCTTTTTATATACCTGTTGGCCATTTGGATGTCTTCTTTGGAAAAGATGTCTATACAGGTCCTTTGCCCATTTTTTAACTGGGTTGTTTTGGTTCATTTTTGTTATTGCAGGAGTTCTTTGCATATTTTGGATACACCCTCACTGGATATGTGATTTATGAAAGTTTTCTCCCATTCCATAATTGCCTATTTTGTTGATGATTTCCTTCACTATACAGGTTTTTAATTTGATGTAGTCCCACTTGTTGATTTTTGCTTTAGTTGCCCTTACTTTTGGTATCAAATCCAAAGATCAATGGAAGACCAATGTCAAAGATCTTCTCCCTGTTTTCTCCCAGAAGTTTTATGGTTTCAAATCTTACATTCAAGTCTTTAATCCACTTGGAGTTAATTTTTGTGTATGGTATAAGATAGGGGCCCACTTTCATTCTTTTCCATTAGCTGTCCCATTTTCCCAACACCATTTAAGAGATCATCTTTTCCCTACATATATATATATATATTTTCTCGGCTTCTTATCAAAGATTAATTGACCATATATGCAAGAGTTTATTTCCGGAGTCTCCATCCTGTTGCACTGATCTATGTGTCTCTTCTTATGCTAATACCATACTGTTCTGATTACTGGAACTTTGTAACCCAGTTTGAGATCAGGAGGTGTAAGGCCTCCAACACTGTTCTTCCTTCTCAGGATGACTATGGCAATTCAGGATCTTTTGTGATTCCGAACAATTTTTAGAATTGTTTTTCTAGGGGACGCCTGGGTGGCGCAGTTGGTTGGACGACTGCCTCCGGCTCAGGGCGTGATCCTGGAGTTCCGGGATGGAGTCCCACATCAGGCTCCCAGCTCCATGGGGAGTCTGCTTCGCTCTCTGACCTTCTCCTCGCTCATGCTCTCTCTCACTGTCTCTCTCTCTCAAATAAATAAAATAGAAAAAAAAAAAATTAAAAAAAAAAAAAAAGAATTGTTTTTCTATTCCTGCGAAAAAGGCCACTGGAAATGTGTTAAGGACTAAATTGAGTCTATTGATTGCTCTGAATAGCATGGACCTTTTTACAATTTTAATTCTTCCGATCCATCAGCATGGAATTTCTATTTATCTCTGTCTTCTTCAGTTTTTTTTTTTTTTTCATTAGTGTTTTGTAGTTTTCAGCACATAGTTCTTTCATGTTCTTGGTTAAATTTATTCCCAAGTATTTTATTCTTTTTGACATTATTATAAATGGGGTTATTTTAATTTCTCTTTCCAATAGCTCATTGTTAGTGTACAGAAATGCAACTGATCATTGTATACTGATTTTGTATCCTGCAACTTTACTGAATTCATTTATTAGTTCTAATAGTTTTTTGGTGGAGTCTAGGGTTTTCTCTATATAATAGCATGTCATCCACAGAGAAAATTTTACTGCTTCCTTTCCTATGTGGATGACTTTATTTTTCTTGCCTAATTGCTCTGGGTAGGACTTCCAGTACTATATTTGTTCACTACTATACTTGTTCTGTGGCCTAACATATGATCTATTCTAGAGAATGTTCCATGTGTGCTTGAGAAGAATGTGTATTCTGTTGCGGTTGGATGGGATGACTTGTATATGTCTGTTAGTCCCATCTGGTCTAACATGTAGTTTAAGCCCAATGTTTCCTCATTGATTTTCATCTGGATGATCTAGCCTTTGTTGAAAATGGGGTACTGGAGCCCCATATTATTGTAGTGTTGTCTGTAGGTGGAGTCTACAATCTGTTAACATATGCTTTATATATTTGGTGCTCCAATATCAGGTGCATAATTATTGGTCTTAATAGAGCTGCATGCAGAATTTAAATAATCATGGAATGCTATCAAACAGTGGTAGAACAAACAAATATCTATCCCACCACACCCAATATAACCTCCCCTGTTTTTTTTAGTTTGTTTTTAATCTACTAGTGCAGCATATGGCTTAAAATATTTATATTCTATGAGAACTGGATAAATTCTCTAATCAGTATTATAGATCTTGATGCACTAATGAAGAAATAAAAGAGTGACTGCATTTGGTAAGCAGAGATTTTGGTATATGGAAAGTCAATAATTTGTCCCAAGTAATCAAAATGTTGAGAAATTAATTTGATACAAATTAGGTCAAAGTGAGAATTTCTAGGAAGATGCAGTAGTAGAGAAACACAGTCTAGAATGCTTTCAGAACAGTTCAAAGAAAGAAAAAAAAGGCTGGGAAATATTGTCAAACAAGGTAAGGAGGGAAGGAAAGGAAGAAAATTTGTTGAGGTTCTACTTATGTGATAATCACTGGGCAAAGTACCTTTCACAAGTTATGCCATTAATTCCAGGCAACCTCCCAGCCAGGTAGTATTGGTCTCATTTACATATGAGGAAGCCAAACACCCCAGTAATTAAGTGCCTAAGTCATCGCTAATAAAGGATGAAAGCAGGATTCAGTCCCATGCCAATATAACATCAAGGTCCATGTTTTTTAATATTGTATAGAATTTGGGGTTCTGTCTATTTCTGAAATTTTGTTGAAGTCAAAAATAAGTTTAAGCAAAACTTCATCCACAATAAGGTTTGCAGTCTAGGTCCTATTTTTATGTGTCCTTGAGCTAAGAATGATTTTTACATTTTTATAGGATTATAAAAAAAAAAAAAAGAAAAGAAAGAAAAAAAAAGAATATGCAGCAGAGACCCATATGTGGCCCACAGAGCTCATAAAAGCCTAAAATATTTACTATCTGGCTCTTTACAGAAAAAGTTTGCCAACCTCTAATCTAAAATAAAACTTGCTTTCTAGTTAACTTTTTAAATATTATCTTTCTTTTTCCTGTGAAATAAAAAATAACTAGTTAATATTTTCCACTTGAAGTGTAAACATATATATACTATCCCTAGTTTAAGACAAGCTTATAGGGGGAACTGAAGAGAACCAAGATCAAGTAGGAAGTGATTATTTGCATTGTAATCATACCAGACATAGAAAAATGTAAGTATCTAGCTCCCTAATGCATTTTAGGTTTTTTAAAAGATATTATTTGTTTGAGAAAGGGAGAGGGCATGAACAGGGCATGAGGAAGAGAGAAGCAGACTCCCCACTGAGCAGGGAGCCCAATGCAAAACTTAGTCCCACGACCTTGAGATCATGACCTTAGCCAAAGGCAGATGCTTAACCAACTGAGCCAACCAGGTGCCCCTCCCTGACGCATTTTTAGTGACTTTCTTTTTAAATGACTTTCCTGAATTTAGGAAATGATTATTTCCTTTCTCCCTCAGTAAAAGAAGAGCTCTGCTTGCCTCTCCTTACTCTAATTCCATAGATCTTTCTATTACACTGCATTACCTCTCACGTTTCCACATGGATTCATTTTCTTCTCATCTTTCTTAGATACTATGTTTTATTCCAACTTCATGAGGTTGGTAGGGAAGAAGCATCATTATCCATTCTTAACAGATAAAAAAACAATGTGTTACACACAAATAATGCAAGTCACCCAATGCCAAGTACAACTTCTACAAAGTTTTACTGTTTTAGTGAGTTGCTCAGACTCTTCAACTTCCCCACTCCAAAAAACCCCACTAAATCTGAACTAAGGTTTGCATGGACATTTGGCTTTGATATTTTACTACTGAAAAGGTAGTGTGGCAGCCACTGAGGTCCAGTCCCATCCAGAAAGAACTGACCTTTCACCTATGAAGAGGGCAGTAATTTGATGACCTTGAGTGACAAGGGCCATTGGGAATAGCTATGGCATGTAAGCCAAGGCCACAGTCTTCCTAGGCCACACTTGCCAAACAATGATCACAGTGGGGGTACTGTGTGGCCATTGCTGCCCAAGGGGCTCTTCTAATGTGTACTCTCTGCTCTGATGCTTCTTGTCAGAACTCTATCACAGTTTGAGCTCTCCCAGCCCAATTCTTACTGTTCCCTTTCCACTCACAGGGGTCATATCAACATCCTACTCTCAAAGGTTCCCCTGTCCAATCTTGCTTTTTCTCTTTTTGTTTTTCATAGGTAATGTAGTTGCTTCCTCCATTAAGGACTTGCACCCCTAATTCTATCTCAGCATTGGCCCTCTGAGAATTGGATTTGGCACAGGTAGTCAGTAAATCAGCCTTCATTAAAAGCACTAACCAAATAATGATGAAAACAAGTTAGACTTTGATGTCCATGAAGAACACAACTTTCCTATACTGAACAGGACTGTTTCAAACATTCTTTCCCTTTTACCTAACCAGATCTGCACCCATATGTGCCACATTCTCAAGTTCTGCACTCAGTTAAACCTTTACTTCTCATTGCCTTCGTTTCCTAAGGTGGGAAGTTCTTACATTGCTTCATTTTTCCAAATGGATGGGTAGAACTCATGATTATAGAACACACTGTGATAAGTCCTCTTTGCCTTCTACCCCAGCCCTGCACTCACACTTCACAATTCCTGGGTTTACCACCTACCCTTGAATCCTATTCTGGTTTGTATATTCCTTTAACCACAAAGCAACTTATTGGGTTTTCATTTATGGTCCACATGGATTAACTAATTAAAAATGTATAGTTATTTAGCTTTTCTTTTCTTTTTATGGGGGGAGGAGGCAAAGGGAGAGAGAAAGAGAGAATCTTAAGCAGTTCTATGCCCAGCACAGAGCCCAATACGGGGCTTGATCTCACTACCTTGAGATTAAGACCTGAGCCAAAATCAAGAGTTGAATGCTTAACTGACTAAGACACCCAGGTGCCCCTCGCTTTTCTTTTATTTAAGCCTTGGCTCCAGATTTATAGACTGCAAGCTCTGAGTGGACAAGTGGCCAGGATAATGTACACATTTTTGTATCCAGGACAGTACCTACTCATAAATCCTTCTGCACAGGCTTAAATAATTTTCTATTGATTTGACTTCATGGTAATAATTGGGAAAATTGAAGTAAATTCTTTCTCATAGCCACCTGAGTGCCAAGCATGATAAACCATTGAGAATCATACATTTACAAATAAAAGAAAAAAAAAAGAATGCATATTTATTGAATGCTTGCCATGTGAAAGCATTAAGTGCTTAATAGAAGTCAAATCATTTAATCCTCATGACCCTAAAAGAAGGTTATTTTAAAATTTCTTAAGGTTGAGAAAATTGAATGAGAAAAGTTAGGTACTCTGTGCAAAACTTATATAGCAAGGGACAAAGTTGAAAGTGAACCTAAATCAGTCTTATCAGAGGATGAGTTTTTTCCATGCCTCACACAGAAAAAGGAAAGATGATATAAGCATATCTATAGATCCAAAGATAACATTTACTTTGAGAAAAGTATAGCAGATTTAAATTTAGTAGTATTTTAGAGCAAGGGGAATTTATTTCTAATTTAGGGGTTTAGACAAAGAAACATTTAAGTTGGGCCTTGACAAATATCTAAGATTTCCAAAAATGAAGACAGGAAAAAGAAGTAACCCAAGAAGGAAAACCAGAGAATAGGTCGGTGTAGGCTGGAGGACAGAGGTTATTGGAAATCTAACACAAGCCAGAAAAACTGATTAGCAGAAAGCTTCTAAAGTCATGTTAAGAAGCTGGAACACAATTTTTGCATATAAATCCAAGTCACCAAAGGTTTTTGGCAAGGAACAGTATCATCAGTAGTGGCAGCTCCAAAACGAGGAAATAGAAGCAGAGAATCCAATTAAGAGAATATAACAATAGTCCAGACAAAGGGCAATGGGAGGGTGGACTTGCTCACTGGTGAACGGTGAACGAAAGAAGGGAGACAAAGAAGAACCATGGTTCTTGGATAAGAGGACCAATGACAACTCTAAAAATGGTATGGCTGGCCACTAAGTGAGGATTCAGTGTATAAAGGAAACAGGTGGAAGAGGTGGTTTGGAAAGAAAATGATTTATTCATTTTTGTACCAAAAGCAAACTAGTTGATTGGTGGCTAACACCCTAACCCAACCAGTTCCTGCTTCTTTCAGTTTATGCAAAATTGAGTGACATGCTCATAACTGATGGAAAAGGCAAAGGACCTCTTCCCCATCAAGGGTCAAATCTGCTGCCTTCCTGCTCCCCAAGCAACCAGGAATCCTAAGCACCAAGCAGCCACACTGGCTCAAATGGAAGCATTTCTCAACACTTGACGTGATGGACAGGAAATATGTCAGCTGAAGAAAGGATACAAGGGGTTATGGAGATGAGAGAGAAAAAAGCAAGACACAAGGTGAACAAATGTCACTGGCCAGTGGGATGTAACCATCCACTAAATCACATTACTACTTTACCTCCATTTTGCAGGCTACTTATACATTAGAGATGTATATTCAGTCCCCCAAATGGGATTTACTCTTTAAGAACTTCAATTTTTGTCATACACTCTCATATCTTATTGTAATTTACACTATTTTATACAATTTTTTAAAAGATTTTATTTCTTTATTTGACAGATCACAAGTAGGCAGAGAGGCAGGCAGAGAGAGAGAGGGAAGCAGGCTCCCTGCTGAGCAGAGAGCCCGATGTGGGGCTCGATCCCAGCACCCTGGGATCATGACCTGAGCCGAAGGCAGAGGCTTTAACCCACTGAGCCACACAGGCACTCCTAATTAAATTCTTCTATTTAACACACCTTGTTGTATCGAGAAATATTATCCGTTAAGTTCTCATTATCAGAGGCTGGTGGAAATTATACTCTGGAGGAAGACAGTCACTCTTCAGGACTTTTTTAAATGGAAATTTAGAAAACACTTTGAAAACTCTAGCAAGAATGTACAGACTTACTCAGCAACTTTGAAGGCTCTTTAAAAGAAGCTAGTATTTATCTTATTGAATAAGGTATAATATTTCCCCATTCTATCTACAAGATACTATAACGTGAAAATCTTCGCAAGAAACTAAATGGTTACTAATGAAAATCACTGTATGTCAGAAGAGGAGTAAATCATGCGATGTGTAAGCAGTACGTTTATGTTCACAAACATCCCTCGCGTCTGTTAAAAACTTATATGCAACCTCACAGATGCTACTACAAGCTGATATAAATCTGTGCTTTTTATTCTTTTATTTTATAGCATTTTTTGTTTTTCAACTTCCCTACCTTGTTTTGCCAGTAACGTTGCATTCCCGCTATACAGTCTAGACAAAATAGTGTGACTTTTAAAAGGCGCCAGCTTACTTTTCAAACATGATGCTTATTAGAATAAGCATGAAGATATATTTTGTTAAAACTGCAGTCTGACCTTATCTGAGCCGTAAAAAGGCTGCCATTTCTGTTTTCTGATGGATGCAACATACAGTTATTCTTAAGGGAAAAAAAAAAATCTGTTTTAGGTGCTGGAGGGTTTTTTCCCCCCTCTTAGATCTCAAAACTACCTACTCGATTTCAAATCTTAAGTTTTATCTTGTTTTTTTTTATACGTAATATTCACGGAGAGTAAGAGACTTAAAGATACATCTGTGGTTAACATATGAGGAAACGACAGAAGAGATGGGCCTCTTATCACGATGTCTTCAAGGCATCTACTACTCCCTTGGGCTCAAGTCTATGGCTCCTTGAAATGATGCTGTAGATTCAAGGACCGTAACAAAATACTGAGGTATTTAGCAGTATTCTAAATGTATTTGTGTTTTGAACCCATGACCTGTTTTTCTATTCCAACCCAGTTCTTTTAGCAATATGTGAAAGCTTATTTGATCAGACAGGGCTATGACTTAATATGCTATCCAAACTTTTGGGGGAAATTCCTTCAACAGATCTTATGCTAGCAATTGCTTCTTTACTAAAAATGCCTTTCACCCACAACAGAAAACCTTTCCAACTACAGTCTCTTTCCAATCTGTCCTGATACAAGTTCTCAAAAATTATATGTAAGAACCCATAATACACTTTCTAATTTCCAACATGATATCAAAGCACATAACTTGTGTCTGTCCTTATACAAAATAAATAGGCAATGGGAGAGGATAATCTGAATTGCATCCAATTTATGGTCTTCTTTTTTGTCTAAGTCAAATTGGAACTTGAGACTGATCAGCATGTTGGTAAACATTCTCAGAGTTTGGTGTATCTGTACATAGCAGATACTCAAAAAATGTTAGCTGATAGAATTTGATGGCCATTGCTATATTCTTATAAAGAGGTTCACCAAGTGGAAGTCACATCTACATAAAACACAGCTAACCAACATTCAAACTAGCTGTCCTGTTCCATATTAACCACACAGTTCACTGATTTGAGAGACGGCATTTGAGGTTTCCAGCACCGATGCCATTCATACACACACAGTTTTTTTGTTTTTGTTTTTGTTTTTGTTTTTTTAAAGAGAGAGAGAGGGAGGAGGAAGCAGGCTCCCTGGCCAGCAGAGAGCCCGATGTGGGACTCGATCCCAGGACCCTGAGATCATGACCTGAGATGAAGGCAGAGGCTTAACCCACTGAGCCACCCAGGCAGCCCACACACACAGTTTTTTAACAACCCCTAGACATGGGTACATCTTAACCCACCCAATTTATGCAGCTTAGTGAGTTGATTCAGAATCCAGAAATGCCATTTTCCCATAATAACTAACTAAAAAACAAACACACACACACACACCCTATATATATAGCCTTTTGTGACACAGGGTGCTCAAATATTCTTTGGTCATGTACGCATCTGGCCTTCAGAACTAGAAATGATATGACCAGTAGGCACTCAGTAGGCACTTAATAAGCCTGTACTGATTATAGAAAAACTCTAATTTTCTAACAGCATTAACTCTCTTGGGAACCACATTCTTGAGGATAGGTAATTTGCTAAATGGGCCATCCTATATTTACACTGCACATACACTCCTAAAATGTGAAATCTTTCCCTTACATAGAAAACAGACCCTGGATGTTCTGGTCCCTACAACTGGAGGGACGTCTATCATTAACCTACACATCTGGGGAGAATTACACTTATTAAATCCAACTCATTACCATCTTCTTAATATCTAACCAGAACTTCATCATGTCTAAAGAATTCCTGGAAAGCAAAGTAAGATACGGTTATCTTTTGTCATAAGTATTAAAATAATAAAATTATCATCTGGCTATTACTTACTGAGTGCTTAACATGTGCCACTTATTTGTCTAACTCTTTCACATGTTTGAATCACTTCTTCTCCCTCTGTGAGGGAGATACTATTATCCTTGTTTTCAGATGTGGAAACAGAAGCACAGGAAGGTGAAATGATATGGCAAAGCAAACAGCTAGTAAGAGGCAAAACCAGGAAGGTTTTTGGAGCTCACATCCTTAACTATTTTTATACTGAGTCTCTATTGAAAGTTATGCAAATAGTTGCCATCTTTCTCCATTAAACCTTTTGCCTGGGATCAGGAGAAAGTAAGCCACCCTTTTTTAATTTTAATTTTTTTAGAAGATTTTATTTATTTGAGAGGGAAAGGCCATAGAGAGAGAGGGAAAAGCAGGCCCCCGCTGAGCAGAACGCCTGACGTGGGGCTCGATCCTCGGACTCCAAGATCATGACCTTAGCTAAAGGCAGATGCTTAACCTGACTGAGCCACCCAGGTGCCCCCACAACATTTTTTTTTTTTTTAAATATCTTCTAATTCTGAACAAGGACATTTAGCTCCAGAATAAACAGTCTATTATCATGAAAATCCCACCACACATGGGCAAGAATTAACTGCCCAGAGATCCCATGTGTAAGAACAAACCTTGTTAGAAACACTAGCTGATCTGGCCTGGCCAGAGTGGCCCTAGGAACAATAAAAGAGAGTACTTTTCTCTCCCCTCTGTTCTCACTTCCCCCCACCCTGTTTTCCCTATCCTGGTGCTCACGTATGTCCAAAATACACTGGTATTCAAGCTCAGGAGAATGTTCTGTTTCATATAAGTTATATGAAACTTATATGAAACAGAACATTCTCCTGAGATTTTTATTAAAATTGTTTGGAAAATGTATGATCTCAACTTCACGCGAAGATTTGTCGAGGTCCCTGCATTAGTTTTGCCGAGCTGCTGCTCTAACAAGGCACCACAAACTAGGTAGCTTAAATGATCACCGATATGTATCATCTTCTAGTCCTCGAGGCTCCCAGCCTGCCCTCAAAATGTTCTCAGGGTTGGTCCCTGCTGAGGGCTGGGAGAGATGATCTGTTCACGCCTCTCTCCTAGCTTCTGGTGATCTCAGGTGCTCCCAGTCCGTAGAAGGCCTTCTTCCTGTCTCTTTGCTTGTCTTTCCTCTACTCTTGTCTGGTCTGTCTCTATGTCCAAGTTTTCTTATTTATAACCTCAACTGTACTAGATCCTGGCCTTCCCAAATGACCTCATCTTAACTCAAAAAGACCCTATTTCCAAATAAGGTCACATTTATAGAGACTGGGGGTTGGGACTTAACATCCTTTAAGGGGATACAATTTAACCTACAGCACTTCCTATTTCTGTTTCTCTTCATGAACATGCTGGCAGAGCTCTATCCATTAAAAAAAAAAAAAATACCACTGGCGATGGCTATATAAAGTACTACTGATGTCTTGACATGGGATAGATTTCTCCCAATAGGAATTTAAGAAATGTACAAATGCCTTAACTACTATATGAGGCTCTGCTATATCCAGCTCCTCTTGGTTGGCTTTATCTGTTACTACTGAACACTGAATGGCTAATTAATCAATTCATTTATGCATTAACCTATTCAATTACTCATTGTTCACTCATCATTTATTTATTGAGTCCTTATTATATACCATGCTCTGTGCCAGCTGCTGGATACACATCAGTGAATAAAATACAATCTTTGTTTTCTCCAAGACTAGAGACTTGCTCTCCTGATGGACATTAAACTGAGAGAAATCACGCTCACCTAGTTCTGTACCAGTAGTTTCCCAAGTCAAATTTGTAGCTCACAACCAGTTCTACCCAGAAAGTCAGGGGCTATGAGAGCTAAAAGGGGTCAAAGAGATCACATGATCTAGGTGACTCAATTATAGAAAGGGAAGTTATAATAGAGAAGTCTTGGGCAATAAATAATTTTTAAAAAAGGAAAAAAGAGCTTAAGCACATAGATGTCTGGGTGGCTCAGTCATTAAGCATCTGCCTTCAGCTCCGGTCATGATCCCGGGGTCCTGGAATCAAGCCCCGCATCAGGCTCTCTGCTCAGAGGGAAACCTGCTTCTCCCTCTCCCACTCCCCCTTCTTGTGTTCCTTCTTACTCTCTCTCTCAAATAAATAAACAAAATCTTAAAAAAAAAAGTAAAAAGAGCTTAAGTGCAATTAGAATACAAATTGTCTGTATTCCCATTTTCTAATGAATGCTAGGATAATAGAGAAAGAAAGTAGAAGACATGAAACTGTACCTGAAAATGAGGAGTGATGCTTTTGTTAAGTAAGAGCATGGAGATAATATGGTGAATTATCCTTGTTTTTTGGAAATGCATACATAAATATTTAGATAAAGTGTCATGATATATATAATTGTTTTAAAACATTTCAGCCAAAAAATACATAACATTTCAAAATGTTAATTTTTAAATCAAAGTCATGGGTATCGGGAGTTCTCTATTATTCAGTATGTTTCAAATTTTTCAAAATAAAAGGTTAAAAAAAACTGTATCCTCCTAGAGGCACAATTATCTACTTTTCAGATTCTTACCCGTCTCAGAGTCCCAGCACTGGGAAATAAGCTTCACAAAATATTAATTTTAAATATGGAGACCACGGCTTCTAAATCATAATTATTATGCTGTTTTCTTCAATATTTTCCACTCATCATCACCTTCCAATAAGACTCTGGTAGCCTATATTCATATTACTGTCATTTGCATAGTATTTTGAATAAGAATTTTTCCTTTTTATATGGATCTAATCTGATTTAAAATCAGACATTTTAATATACACATGTTAAGAATAAATTTTGATAACAGAAACACCATTCACTACCAGATAACAGAGCTAAAATACATTTGATTACTTCAACAATTTTTAAAGTAATTTAATAAATTGGAGTGCGATAAAACATAGCAGTATTAACACATTAAAGAATGTTAGATGGGAATAAAATTCGGAGCTGACTTTATTTTTATTTGACAAATCATACTAAAAGAATCCCCAAATAGTAAGTTTATAAAACTGATCTATGAGTAGAGATATATACAAGGTATTAAATCTTAAAATCATATTCATATGACAAATTGTACTGAGACAAAAAACTCAGTGGAAGTGTGTATTTAACAAACAATTCTATTAATATAAAACTCGTAACATTTTAAAAGTTCAAATATCTAAAATCATAGTAATAAATTTCAAAGTCCCTTTGCTCAACTAAAAGTGTACATCAGAACCTCACAAGGAAGAATGATGTACACATTACTCCATGTTATGTGACTATAAACACTACCACTTTATTTAATCTACAGTATAATCCTAACCCCGTGACACCAAAATACTTTAAAGAAGCCTTACCAGCGGTACCATCCAGTAATAGTCTGGTATTATCAAGCTAAGACATATCATACTACTCCAAAGATAATGCAGTACAGAGGTATCACTGGGACTAAATTTTATATATATTCAACAAAGGAAATGCTACCTCTAAAAATGGAACCATATATGTGCATATACCATGCAAAATTCTTATAAATACACATTCGCACTCCATCTTACAAGTAACTGACAAATGGCTTATGTTAGAATTCCGTCTAGCAAACACTGAACAAGCAGCTTTAATGATGCTTATGACTCTACCCTATGGATGAAAGTGAGCATTTTATCACCAGATACAGGTCAGGTACTTCAATTCCTGCTCCCAGATCATTAAATTTTTTCTAAATTTAAGCTTTTTAAGTTCCTTCATTATGCAACAATAGGCGGACACTTTGGAAACATTATAAGAAACATTACCTTATGCAACGAGCACTAAGCATTCAGAAACACATTTTTAGAGAATCACAGAATTTTAGAGTTACAAGGAACTTTTGAAATCACTCAACGTTTCATATTTTATCAACTGGAGAACTAAAGTCCTCACAGATTAAAACATGCGCTGAAGGTTGCAATGCTGTTCAGGGTTGGCGGTGAGTCTAGAACCTCAGCTCCTGACTTTCAGTCCAATACAACTCCCTGTAGTCAAGTAAGTGTTTTAAAATGCTAGGTTTCCTAAGCCAGACTTATCCTTCCATTTGCTGACACACGGAACTATTTTCTCTACCTGTGGGGGCCCTTCTCTTTGACTTAGCAGGCAGCTTTGGGGCAGAAACGCATGGAGTGTGGCGGGGTGAGGGACCTGAGCAATCAGGTCAATCTGGGCACTAAGTGAGATCAAGATGGCCTTAACCTCCTGAGTCAATGAAGTATTTCTTAAAGGGTAATTACAAAAGCAACACTAACCTAGGTACTGTGAGGAATACAAAAGAAGGCAGCAAAGTAAACCTATCTACAAAAGCCTCAAGGAGTCCATCTTAGTTCAGAACACAAGACAACTGAGACTGAGGGCCTTTGCATTTAAAATACGAATTAGAAGCCAAAGGAAATTGGAAAAGAAAATCAGTATAAACCAGAATCATCCAGAAAGTCTTCACATAAAAGCTGCTGTGTAAAAAAATGATGCACTTCCATGACGGTATCACTGGTCATCAGGGAAATGCGAATCAAAACTATAATGAGGTATCACCTCACACCTGTCAGAATGGCTAAGATCAACAACACGGGAACAACAGGTGTTGATGAGGCTGTGGGGAAAGAGGAACCCTCCTCCACCATTGGCGGGAATGCAAGCTGGCGCAGCCACTCTAGAGAACAGTTAAGTGTATTCCTCAAAAAGATACAAATTAAACTATCCTATGATCCAGCAACTGCACTACTAGGTATTTACCGGAAGGATAGAAAAACACTAACTCAAAGGGATACATGCACCCCAATGTTTATAGCAGCTGTAAGATGTGGTACAGATATACATGGCATATTAGTCAGCCATAGGAAAGAATGACATCTTGCCATCTGCAACAACATGGATGGAACTAGAGGGTGTTATGCCAAGTGAAATCAATCAGTCAGAGAAAGACCAATATCATGTGACTTCACTCATATGTGGAATTTAAGAAACAAATGAGCAAAGGAATAAAAAAGAGAGAGAGAGAGGCAAACCAAAAAAACAGACTCTTAACACTAGAGAACAAAATGATGGTTACCAGAGGGGAGGGGGGTGGGGGAATAGGTGAAATAGGTGATGGGGATTAAGGAGGGCCCTTGTTAGGTGCCTGGGTTGCTCAGTCGGTTAAGTGTCTGACTTGATTTTGGCTCAGATCATGATCTCATGGTCATGCCCAGCATGAAACCTGCTTAAGAGTGTCTCTCTTCCCCTCCCCTAATCTCTCTCTCAAAAATAATAATAATAATAATAATAATAAATAAATAAATAAATTTGAAAAAGCAAGTGCGCTTATTGTGATGAGTACCAGGAGATGTATGGAAGTACTGAATAAACCGTATTGTCCACTGGAAACCAGTATTACGCTCGCTGTATGTTAACTAACTGGAATTGAAGTTAAAAATTTAAAAAATGATGTGCATTTGATCAACAAAGTGGCCTTTATAGGTGAGAATATATGCACCTCTGAAACAAGAAAATTTAAAAAGGTGCACAAACCCTGATTTTAGTTAAACTGCCTCACCTTTCTTCACTAGTGACACTGGGAGATACAGCCAAGGGTGTGGTACTCAGGGGCAAAACCACCACTGGATAGCATTTCTAGTAATGGCATTATAAGTAATGAAATCAGAAAGGCACATTCGTTTTCCAATACCATAACAACACCCAACAAGCCTAACTTTCCAGTAATCAACTGTGCAATTACCGTATCATATTTCAACATCAGTGCGGTTTCTAAACAAAAGTTAGAAAACCTGTGTAGTCTAAGAGGATGTTACCTACTTATCTATCAGGGAAGCATAAATTTAAAAACATTATTTTACTTAAAGAATATAGCACAAGGGCATCTGGGTGGCTCAGTTGGTTAAGTGCCTGCGGCTCAGGTCATGATCCCAGAGTCCTGGGATCAAGTGCCACATTGGATTTCCTGCTGATCAGGGAGTTGCTTCTTCTTCTCCCTCTGCCCTTGCCCCTTGTGTCCACACACACACTCTCTCGGTTTCTTTCTTTCTTTCTTTTTTTTTTTTTAAGATTTTATTTATTTATTTGACAGAGAGACAGATCACAAATAGGTAGAGAGGTAGGCAGCGGGGGAGCCTGCTTCCCTTCCTCTCTCTCTGCCTGCCTCTCTGCCTACTTATGATCTCTGTCTGTCAAATAAATAAATAAAATCTTAAAAAAAAAAAAAAAGAAATTCAAGGACAAAAAGTGTGAACTAAATATTTCACATCCATCCAAGTTATTCTTCAAGTATCTAGGCTACTGAAAAAGTTTTAAACATGCAAGGGCACTTCTTGAGCAATCTACAAGATTAGTTTCATCCAATCTAAAGATGAGTGGGTAACTTTGGCAAAAGGACAGAAAGGTAAATATTTAATATATTTAACTATATCTAAGACCAAAACAAGGCTGGTGATAAATGAAGAATATACAAATAATCCATGTCCTGACAAGGTCAAGTAGAATGACTAAAAACTAAGGTGACAACATTAGAGGAAGATAAAATAAGCAATAGTGAATTAGTAGTAGGTAGAAGTAAACAACTACCATGAAAGACAGAAGTAAAAGATTAAATACAGACAAAAGGAGCAAAAAGAATCTTTAAAAAGCACAGATACCAAGGCAATCACTACAACAAAAATATGAACTTTCATAGATAGTACCCCCCTAAAAAAAAACCTTAAAGAATATAAGATCAAAGAAAATACATATGAAGTGCAGCAAATATAAATAATGAATATTTACCAAGTAGCAGAGCAATGATCTTTGTGAAACAAAAACTACAGGAGAACTTGATTCTAACCCTTGAGGCCAAAAAACCCACACTAATAACAGATTTTTTTTTTTTTTTAAGTAGGCTCCACATCCAGTATGGAGCCTAATGCAGGGCCCAAATAGGCATGGAATATGGACAAAACTGTTATTCTCAGTCACCACTAAAAGCTTCAGTGCATTCCAAAGTGTAAAATTATCATAAACAGTATCCTGATCATCTTGTCACAGGTCTAGAATTTAATAATGAAAAATTTTAAAAAGGTCCTTCTACATAAAAAAATTAAAAATCTACTGAACAACTTTTTGAAGAAAAAATAAAAACCTTCTAAAAAAATAAAGATATTAAAAAACACAACATATTAAAATCTATGAGTACAACATAAAGCTGTGACCAGAGGAAAAATCACAGCCTTAAACACTAGGGAAGTAAAAAAAAAAAAAAAAAAGAAATTAATGAAAATAAATGAAACAGATCAGAAACTGAGTACCAAAAGAAAGAACAAATGGGTAAATTAAAAGAGCACAAGAAATGACATAATTAAGGCAAAATAAAAAATTAATGAGATAGATAAGGGAAAATATATCTCACTAATAAATCAGAATCCAGGTGTGTTGAAAAATAAACACCTTTACTAAGGCAGAAAAAAGGAAGCAAAAATAAAAAATAACTAGAAGAAAACAGCCACTGAAGAAATTTAAAGTCACAAGTGGCTATGATGCATAACACCACACAAATAAATTTGAAAAATCAGACAAAATGGTTAACTAATATAATTGACCCAAATAGAGATAAAAAGCTTAAACATTTCCATGGGAAAAATTGAGTTACAAGGAACTGCCTCACAGAAAAATAGCAGAACCAGATGGTTTCATATTCAAAAACCAAATGGTATCAATTTAAAGAAATAGTTCTGGAACATAGGAAATGAAGTAAAACTTCCAAATTCTTTTTATGAAACAGAATGTTGATACCTAAATCTGATAAAAATAGTACAGAAATAGGAAATTACAGACCAACCTCACTTATAAATACCTATATGAAATACTACATAAAGCTTAGCAAACATACTTCAACACCATATTAAGTAAATAATATACTATAACAAAGTGGGATTTACTCCTGGCAAGTAAGGTTAGTTCACTATTAAAAGCACAGCAATATATCACACCATATTAATTGATCTGAGAAAAAATGCGATTATTTCCATACATTCTAAACAAATCTTTAATGAAATTCAATTTCCATTCCATAAAAAGAAAAAATCCATTCAAGAACATAGGTGAGGTGCCTGAGTGGCTCAGTTGGTTAAGTGTCTGCTTTCGGCTCAAGTCATGATCCTGGGGTCCTGGGATTATGCTCTATGTCAGGCTCTGTGATCAGCAGGGAGTCTGCTTCTCCATCTACCTCTACCCCTCCCCCTGGCTTGTGCTCTTCCTCTCTCTCTCTCTCTCAAATAAATAAAATTTTAAAAATAAAAGAACATAGGAATTGATGATTTCCCAAATATGACTATAAGGATGCACACCTATGTACACACTTACATACACACATGTACACGCACCTTAGTCCTAAAGCCAGCATCACTTTTAATGGGGTAAACTTCAGGAATTTCCACTAAGATCAGGAAGAGGTAAGGATAATCACTACCTTCACTACTATTTCCTATGTACTGGGTGTACCAGCAATATTATTAGACAAAACAAGTCAGAGATACAAGAACTGGAAGAGAAAGACAATTGTATCTACTTGCATATGAAATGTTTCCTGTGAGAACCCTAGAGAATTATTATTAAAGCAATTTCAAAGTCAGTAAATTAACAGGATATAAAGTGAATGCAGAGAAATCAATAATGTTCATATACACAAACAATAATCACTTAGAAGATAAAACAGTAGAGTAAAACAGCAGTGACAATAAGTGCAGCAAGAATAAGTGTAGGTGGGAGGCTACCTGGGTAGCTCAGTGGGTTAAGCCTCTGTGTTAGGCTCAGGTCATGGTCTCAGGGTCCTGGGATCAAGCCCCACGTCGAACTCTCTGCTCAGCGGGGAATCTGCTTCGCCCTCTCTCTCTGCCGACCTCTCCACCTACTTGTTGTCTCTTTCTTTGTCAAATAAAAAATAAAATCTTAAAAAAAAAAAAAATTGGGCACCTGGGTGGCTCAGTTGGTTAAGTGACTGCCTTTGGCTCAGGTCATGATCCTGGAGTCCCAAGATTGAGTTCCACATCAGGCTCCCTGCTCGGCAGGTAGTCTGCTTCTCCTGCTGACCTCTCTCCTCTCATGCTTTCCTCTCTCTCAAATAAATAAAATCTTTAAAAAAATAAAAATAAAATAGAAAGAATAAATGTAGGAAGGAATAAGTATGGCAAGAAATGTGAAAAAGTTAATGTGAGGAAAGAGCAAAAATACTCAAGAAGATACAAATGTAAAACTGACGAAATACAGACACATTCCTTGTTGTTGAAGAACAACTTTACATCATAAAGATGCCAGGTCTTCCCAAGTTAATTTAAAAATTTAACAAAATTCCAATAAAAATGCCAACAAGTATTTGTGAATGAAGCTAAACAAAAGAAGATAGAAAAATGTGAATAGTTACAATTAATATTGAAAAAGAAAAGTTACAAGGCACTAAACATCACCAGATATTAAAATACATTACAGAGCCTCAGCAATTAATGGGCTAGTATAGTTATGAAACATAATTAGACCAAAAGGATTCAGCAGAAAGTATAGAAATGAACTCAAGTACATATGGAAGTTTAGTATATGACAAAGGTGACATCTAGTATCACAGGACCAAACTTTTTTTTTCCAATAGTGTTGGGAAAACTGGAAAATCATTCAGAAAATGCTAAAATTGGGTTCATACCTCTTGTCATATGAAAGTGAAATAAGTCAAGCAGAGAGAGTCAATTATCATATGGTTTCACTTATTTGTGGAGCATAAAAATAACATGGAAGACATGGGGAGATGGAGAGGAGAAGGGAGTTGAGGGAAATTGGAAGGGGAGGTGAATCATGAGAGATTATGGACTCTGAAAAACAAACTGAGAGTTTTGAAGGGGCGGGGGGTGGGAGGCTGGGGGAGCCAGGTGGTGGGTATTAAGGAGGGCATGCATGGAACACTGGGTGTGGTGCAAAAACAATGAATACTGTTATGCTGAAAAGAAATTTAAAAAAAAAATAACCCTCTAAATTAATAAGAGATTTAAAGGTAAAAAATGAAACTATACAATTAAATTCATACAGAATCTGTCTGTAGAACAATGTTATTAACCATGACTCAATATCCAGCAAATAAAAGATTGATAAATGTGACCACATTAAAAATAGAAGTTTCACCTTCTACGTGGCAATGAAACATCACAAGTATAATCAAAGGACAAGAGGCAAATTGAAAGAAAATATTTGCAAAATCTGTAATAGATAAAGGGATTATATAACACTTATTTAAAGAACATTTTAAAACTGAGGGAATAAAAACAAATAAAAGATAAAAATGGGCAAAAGACAGGAGTGGCTAATTCACACACTCTCTCTCACACACACACACACACACACACACACACAAATTATTAAAAACCAGCCCTTTTTTCTTTGGGCAAAAGGGAATACAATGACTGGATTTACACTTCTACTGCCCCTGGGGAACTGGATAAAATGAAAGATACACATATTTTTGGATATTAACTAGGCAGCACAAGACTGAGATCCTTGAGAAAATGGGGAAAAAAAGATTAGTTGAATCCCACAGATGTCCCAGCTTTCTGCCTGGTGATAATTCCCAACTCAAGAACAGGTAGGAACTCCTAACTGGAGTACAGCAATCCCGCTGAGACAGTGACTGAGTTTAGGGAGGCTCCTAAAGAGCCCCAAATTCCAGAGAGTTCAGAAGAAGAGGGAGCTACAAGGTAGCAGGGTAGTGTGTGAGGCGGAGGAACGTCCAGAAAAATCTGCACAAGGATTTCTGGGGGTTGAGTTCTGACCAATCAGAGTTAAGTCCTCACATGGAATTCCACAGAAGTCACAAAGCTTTACAGCATAGATGTAGAAATAAAATATCCATAGAGAATAGGCTACTTACAGACTTATCTTAGCAAAGCTTAAAAATAGCCTCAAAATGAACATACTGTCTCCAAGACATTTAACTTAAATGTATAGACAAAAATAGATTAAAAGAATGGAGACGATATATAATGCAAACACTAATCAAAAGAAAGGGGGTGTGGCTATATTAATTTCAGACAAAGTTGATTTCTGAACAAGAAGTATCTTAGGGAAAAAACCTCTTATTTTAAAATGATAAAAGAGACAGTTCATAAAGAAGACATAAAAATCCCAAACATGTATACCAATAATAGAATTCCAATACATATGAAACAAAAACTGATGGGGAAAAAAGATAAATCCATAATCATAATTGGGGGTTTCCATACTCTCTTCAGTGAGGACGTAGGAAATTTCAACAAGCAACCAACTGCACCTAACAGACATTTATTAAACACTCCACCCCAAGACAGACAACGTATTCTTTTCAAGGGCTCATGAAATATTCAGTAAGTTAGCTCCTATGTTGAGGCATTAAGTATCTCTCAATAATCTTAGAAGTACAGAAATCATAAAGAGTAGTTCTCTGACCACAAGAGAATTAAATTAACATCAATAGCAGAGAGAAATCTGAAAACTTCCAAATACCTGGAAATTAAACAACATATTTCTAAATAACCCTAAGGTCAAAAACAAATTACATAGGAAATTTAAAAAATATTTTGGAGGGTGCCTGGGTGGCTCAGTGGGTTAAAACCTCTGCCTTCAGCTCAGGTCATGATCCCGGGGTCCTGGGATTGAGCCCTGAATCGGGCTCTCTGCTCAGCAGGGAGCACTTCCCCCCGACCCCCACCCCGCCTGCCTCTCTGCCTACTTGTGATCGCTCTCTGTCAAATAAATAAATAAAACCTTTAAAAATATATTTTGGAGGCACCTGGGTGGCTCAGTCATTATGCATCTGCTTTCAGCTCAGGTCATGATCCGGGGGTCCTGGGATCGAGCCCTGTATCAGGCTCCCTGCTCAGTGGAGAGCCCACTTCTCCCTCTCCTACTCCCCCTGCTTCTGTTCCCTCTCTGTCTGTCAAATAAATAAATAAAATCTCTTAAAAACAAACAAAACAAAAACATCTGTCTTTGGCTCAGGTCATGACCCTAGGGTCCTGGGATCCAGCCCCTGCTTAGTAGAGAGCCTGCTTCTCCCTCTCCCCCTGCCTATAGCTCCCCCTGCTTGTGCTCTGTCAAATAAATAAATAAAAATCTTTTAAAAAATATTTTTGAAGTTAAATGTGAAAACAAAAGAAATAAAAATGAGTACTACAAAGATCATTCATTTTCCAGTGAATTAGCTTGGCATTTAGTCAGAAGACTCATACTGTTAAGATTTCAATTCCCTCAAATTAATCTATAGTTCAACACAATCTCAGTCAAAATCCTAGCATGTTTTTGGGCAGAAACTGACAAACTTGTTTTAAAATATTATATGGGGAATTGCAAAGCAGCCAGAATAGTCAAAATAATTTTGAAAAAAAAAAAAAAGAACAAAGTTGGAAGACTCCTATTATCTAACTTCAAGACTATGAAGGTGTGATATTGTCTGTTTGATACTGTAATAGAGAATCCAGGAATAGACCCATTCCTAGATGGTCAATAATTTTGACAAAGGAGCCAAAGCAATTCATTGGGAAAAAGATGTTCACTTCAACACAGTGCTGGAGCAACTGCACATGTGTATGTTTCCCCTTTCCCCAAAAAAGAGCCTTGACCCTAACCTTGCACCAAATACAAACCTGAAACAGATCAGGTATTTAAACATGAGAGTTCTATAAAACTTGCTGAAGAAAACTCTCGAGAAAACATTTTATGATCCTGGCTTTGGAGAAAGTAGCAGAAAGGATGAAAGAAAAAAATCATAAATTGGGCCTCCTCATAATGAAAAACATCTGCCTTCTGAAAAGACACTGATGAGAGAAAGGTAAGGTACAGATGCAGAAAGTATCTGCAAAGATCTGACAGAAGGTTCCTGTCCTTAAAACATAAACTCTCTTAAAATAAGGCAATCTGGTTTAAAAATGGGCACATTTGATTCATCAAAGAAAAGTGGCAAATAAACACATGAAAGATGCTCAGTATCATTAGTTATTACATAGCTGTTGCAAATTAAGACTAGATATGACAATATATCTACTATAGCGGGTAAAATTTTAAAACTAATGAAACTAAGTGGTGGCAAGATGTGGAGAACTACCCATCACTGGTAGAAATGGGTAACAATGGTACAATCGCTCTGAAAACCTGTTTGGCTGCTTCTTTTAAATTAAACTTATACTTCCTTATGATACCAGAAACCCACTCCTAGTTAGTATCCAGCAGTTCTTAAAACATGTATCTTCACAAAAACCCTTACGCCAATGCTTATGGCCACTTTACTAATATTTGCTCCCCAGCTGGAAATAACATAAATCTTCAACAGGTACACGGGTGAACTGTAGTAGTGCCAATGGAATACTCTATCTTTAAAGAGGAACGAACTACAATGAACTACAGCATGGGTTAATCTCACAAACATTATGGGAAGTGAAAGAAGCCAGACATGAGGGGATATATCCCATAATTCCATTCACATGACATTCTCTAAAAATGCAAAAACTACTGGGGCAGAGATCATTGCCAGTGGCCGGGGGTTGGAGTGTGATGAGAGAAGGGGACTGAATGCAGGGGCGGAAGGAGAGAAAGTTTGGGGATGACAGGAACACCCTGTATCTTGATTGTAGTGGTGGTTGTATGACACACATGTGTCAAAACAAATCAAACTGTACAGTGCAAAGGGTGAATTTCACTGTTTGTAAATTATACTTCAATAAATCTCACCTTCAAAAAGTTTGCAGACTTTTAAAGGATTTTAATATACATGGCCAAATTGCCCTTCCATTAACTTAATTTCTTCTCCTACTCCCATTTAATTTACATTCCCCCAGGTGTTCTACAAAAGCCTGCACCCTCTTCAGCCTCAATATCATCAGATTATTATTTTTGGCTTTTCCACTTTGATAAGTTCTTTTAAGAGTCTCATGCTCTACCGACTGAGCTAGCCGGGCGCCTGTGTTGATAAGTTCTTTTAAAATGGTACTTCACTGTTTCATCTGCAACTCTCTTCCTTTCCAGTGATGGTAAACTTTTCTCATCCACTCCTGACGGTAGATGTGTTCTGTGTTCTTCTGTGCTCTGTCTGTTCATTCCTTTCAATCATTATTTTAAGAAAATTACCTGGTGTTTTTTCTTACTAATTTTTTGCTTTGTGCTATATTTTGTGTGTGTGTGTGTGTATATATGTGTATGTGTATATACACATACACATACACATATATATATCTCATGTATATATATATCACATATATATACACATACACATATATATATCTCCCAAAATATTTTTCATAAGCATACTTTCCAGTTTCTTTTTCTTTTTTTCAATTTTTTTAATATAGACATTTTAAAATTTGAAATTTCTCAATATTTTCTAAATTTTTTTCTTCTGTACCATTACTCAGAAATTTCTTTTCTCATCTAGAGTTGTTAAATATTCAACTACGATTTATATACTTTTCATAGACTCAAATTTTTTCACTTTTTAACTTTCTCCTGTCTGATAGAGTGGTCACTAGCCATTTGGAATTACTTAAATTTAAATTAACTGAAATTAAGTGTTTCCCCTGCATTTTCTTCTGGTATTATGGTTTCAGGTCTTATATTTAGATCTTCAATGGGTTAAAGATTTAATATTTGTGTAGGGTGTAGGTTGAGTCATTTTACTCTTTTGCATGTCTCTGTCCAGTTTTCCCACCATCATTTATTGAACAGACTATTTTTTTTTCTCATTGTATATTATTGATGCCCTTGTCAAAGATTAGTTCATAGTAAATGTATGGCTTTTTTTCTGAGCTCTCTATTCTGTTCTACTGGTCTGTGTCTGTTTTTATGCCAATAGCATACTGTTTTGATTACTATTGTGTTGTCATATGGTTTCAAATCAGGAAGTGGGATGTCTCCAACTTTGTTCTCAAAATGGCTTTGGCTATTCAGGGTCTTTTGTGATTCCATATAAATTTGAGGGTTGTTTTTTCTATTTCTATGAATTTTGTCTTTGGAATTTTGATAGGGACTGCTTTGCTTAGTATGGCTATTTTAATACCATTAATTCTTCCATAAACATGGGTTGTGGCAATGATTATTTTCAACTGACACCAAAAGCACAGGCAACAAAACTAAAAATTAGAATTACATTTAACTAAAAAGATTCTTCCCAGCAAAGGAAACCATCAACAAAATAAAAAGGCAAGCTACCAAACTGTAGAGAATATTTGCAAACCCTAGATCTGATAAGGGGTTAATATCCAAAATATATTAAGAACTAGCAAGAAAATAACTTGATTTAAAAATACACAAAGGACCTGCATAGTCACTATTCCAAAGAAGATATACACATGCCCAAAAGGTGTAAGAAAAAGTACTCAAACTTATTATCATCAGGGAAATGAAAATGAAAACCACAATGAGATATTATTCAATACCTGTTGGGATGGCTATTATAAAAAACACAAGAGATAATCAGTGTTGGTGAGGGTGTGAAGAAGAGGGAATCCTATAAACTCTTGGCGGGAATGGAAATTGGTATAGTCTTAATGGAAAACAATATGGAAGTTCCTCAATATAGCACTATCATACAATCCAGCAATCCAACTTCTCGGTGTACATTGAAAGGAAAAGAAATCATTATATTAAAGAGATATGTGCACTCCCACATTACTCGGGCATTTTTCACAACAGCCCAAATATGTAAATAAACTTCATGGTCACTGGTGGATGAATGAAGAAAGAAAATGTGGTAGATATGTTCAATAATTATTTGGCCATAAAAAGAAATATGCCATTTATGACAGCATGGATGAACGTGGAAGACATTAAACCAGACACAGAAAGACAAATACTGTATTATCTCACTTACATGTGGCATGTAAAAAAGTGAAACTTACAGCACCAGAGAGTAGGGAAGTGGTTGCTGGGACTGGGGGAGGTGGGGAGGGGTGGAGAAACGTGGAGATGTTGGCCAAAGGGTACAAACTTTTAGTTAGAAGATGAATAAGTTCTAGGGGTTGAATGTACTGCATGGTGACTAGAGTTAATAATGCTGTGTACCTCAAATTCGCTAAGAATAGAACTTACATGTTCTCACCACAAAACAAAAAAAAGTAACTATATGAAGTGATGAATGTGTTAATTAAATTGATGGTGGTCATCGTGTCACAACATATTCTATGTTAAATCATCATTTTGTACATGTTGTACAGCCTAAATATATGCAATTTTTATTTGTCAATCATACCTCAATAAAGCTGGTGGGAAGGAAGCAAGGTAAAATAAAATAATTGATTAATAACCAAAATTAAATTAAGTTTAAAATTCAGTTTCTCAGTCACACTAGTCACATTTTAAAAGATTCTTTTAGAGCAGTGTTAGATTCAATTTTGGTAAATTTAGAGCAATTTAGGTAAAACTGAGTGGAAAAGTACAGTGAGTTCTCATACACCCGCTGCCCCCACCCCTCCAACAGTCTCCCCCACTATTGACATCCCACACCAGAGTACTATGCCTGTTGCAATGGATGAACCTGTATTCATGACACAGCAACACATCCTTATAACCGGAAGTCTATTTGGTTTACATTACAGTTCGCTTTTGGTGTTGAACATTCTATGGACTTTGGCAAGTGTAAAACAATGTACCTACCAGAGCAGTATGACACAGAACACTCTCACGTCCCTAAAAATCCTCTGTGCTCTGCCTACTCATCTCTCCCTCCCCTCTAACCAGTGGCAATCACTGACTGATCTTCTTTGCGTCTCCATAGTTTTGCCTTTTCCAAAATGTTGGAGAGTTGGAATTATATAGATTTTCACTTAGTAATATGTATTTAGGTTTCCTCCATGTCTTTTCATGTCCTGACTGCTCATTTCTTTTTAACATTGAGTAATATCGCATTGTTGGGATGTACCATAGTTTTTTTCTCCATTCACCTATTAAAGGACATCTTCATCGATTCAAGTTTTGGCATCTATGAATAAAGCTGCTATAAACATCTGTGTGTAGATTTTTGTGTGGATGTAAGTTTTCAACTCCTTTGGGTAAATACCAGGCAGTGTAATTGCAGGTCATATGTTATGAATATGTTCAGTTTTTAAAGAAACCGCCAAACTGTCTTTACAGTGGCCATACCCTTTTGCATTTCCAGCAGCAATGAATGAGAGATCCTGTTGCTCCACTTGCTCCACATCTTTTTCAGCATTTGGTGGTGCACAACCAACGTCTCAACAGCTCGATAGCCACACATGGCTGATGGATACCATACTGCACAGTAACGTACTAAATACTTCCATCCTCAGAGAAAGTTCCACTGGAATGCTGCTCTGCTTCAAAGCTACGTGTTTATACAGTGAAAGAGGAGCTACTGTGACTTTTAATTTGTTTTCTCTGCACAAATCCATCCCATCTCCCACTGGATTTGATGGTTCTTTATTTATAGTCCCTCAGAAGTTCAAATTTCAGCTACTTAACTATATGTCCATTAACAAATTATTTAAACCCCTCTGAGTCTCAGTTTCCCCATCTGAATTACTTCTTAGTTTAGTGCATTAAATGAGATGAACAAGGTAAGATAAATCACAACATGTTATTCCTCATTTGTAAACTCTTCATGTTAGGAGGTTGATTTTTGAATGTCTCCATAAAATACTGTGAGGATTCCTCCTGAAAACAGAAGCTTAATACTGTACTCACCCGATCTGGATTTCTGTAACCTAATAGTAGATTTGCTGCTTTTATATCACCATGAACATATTCATTTTCATGTATATATTCCAGTACATCCAACTATGAAAAGAAATACATATATATATTGGCAACTATTTCAAACTCATGATCAACTTTGAACATTCTGAATATAGAATAACATTTTTTCATATTAACAATAACAAACTGACATAGTCCATAATTAGGTATTTATCTACTTATCACATGTACTGGTCACTTAAAAGCTGAATAACATGATCTGCAAGTATTAAGTGTTTTAATTAAACTTCTGAGAGAAGGAAACCAAGATGCAACAATGCCTGTGCCTACGCCCTGACAGCCTGGTGGCCAAATCACACTGTGCAAAGAGGAGAAACACAACAAAATCAGAGATGCAAAGTAAAATAACCATAAAGTTCCCTCAGCAGTTCCTCACCCAAGCAATGGTTATAAATCGAGTTTTGGAGACCCCAGAACAAAACAGCATGTCCATGAACACACAGAAAGGCACTCTCCCTCTGGACAGTAACAGAAAATACCTTAGCTTCATCTTTGAAGCCCTGGAGCCTTGCATGTTACCTACGCCTAGTGCTCAATAAACATGTGCTGGCTGCCTAAATGGATGAATGGATGAATGGGAAAATTAACGAGTTCTACTTGCCACATCCTGACCTGGTGCGAGCAGTTTCATTCTATTTAAAATGGAAAAAAGAAAATGGAGCTTGGGCAAACCAAACACAAACAAGATAAGACAAATATGTGGTATAAACAAAATGTGTGCATGGGTGCTATTAAGATTTCATTGCTTCTTATTTGGCAAAGTATGTATTATTCATTGCCATACTAATTACTGCCACCATCCCAAACTCATAATAAAAACTTTATAGCACCCCTATACCATCACATGTTTAGTATGGAAAATAATATATTTTGCCATAGTTTGCATTGTTATAAATATAACCGACAAAAGAGAGGTTATTCTTATAGCAATGCAAGCTTGTTCTGATATGTTAAACAAAGCTGTGAGGGGAAAAAAATCAGACTGTAGAACCAATGCCTAATTGAGTTTGTAGTGCCAAACACAGCACATTCTGTCACTTACAGAGCCCACTGTTATCAATTTCACCAAAATAGCCTCTACTCTAAATAACTGACATTTCTAGGGCAATAATCCTTCATTCTCTGATAATTCCACAAAGGGCAACGATTTGTATATCGTAACAAGTAAATAATCTGAAAATGAGGCATGTGAAATAAGTCATTCATTCTTACCATTCGGATACCTAGCTGCAGGACAGTTGACTTTTTAAAAGTACCATTCTGGTCTGAGATCTTCTGTAAATCTATTCCTAGTCTTTCCATTACCATAAATCTGTAACTATAAGAAGGAGACGTCAAAAAGAGATCTTAAGATAGCAGTGCTTGAAACTGCCTATTTATGAATCTGAAACAAGGAAAAACACCCCCAACCTAACAATGAAGAGCACTGCAATCCGAACCATTAAAGAACGAATGTACATTAATAATCTTGCTGTTCTTTTAAGAAAGATACAAGTCAGTATCTACTCTGCAGTTAGTTTCTAGTAGAAGAAAACGCTATGTTGAAACGTGCTCACTCGTAGATCGTGAAAAGAGAATGTTCTTTCTAAATTAAAGAGTCCTCAGTTTGATTCATTTTGATTTCATCATCCTCTCACTATGACCTTGAACAAATTATCTGCCCATACACAGAATATTATTTACATTTGTTTCTTGATCTTATAAATCATATTTTACTTTCTCTACATGCTTATAAACATGACTTTTAAAAATGTACTTCTTTTCAGGGCACCTGGGTGGCTCAGTTGGTTGAATGTCTAGTCTAACTCTTGGTTTGGCTCAGGTTGTGATCTCAGGATCATGAGATTGAGGCTCTGCACTTGGCATGGAGTCCGCTTGAGATTCTCTCCCTCTCTCTTTGCCTCTCCTTCCCACACTCACCCACACACACTCTCTCTCTCTCTCATAAATAAACAAACCTTTTTTTAAAAAAGTGTACTTCTTTTCTGTTTGGCACCTCTGTCCCTTTTCTTCCTTTCACTTACATGCCCACATCAGTCTGCATTTATCTATGTATAAAAACATGAAGACAGACATAAAGGAATTTTTGTCCTTGTTTTACAAAAATGTGATATTACATGCACTTTACTGCATCATACTTTTTTCATTAGTATTTCGCTGAAATCTTCCCAAACCAACTGGTATAGCTCTAACTGGTTTCTTTAATGGGCTGCATAATATTACATGATATGGACATACCTCGATCCACTCAGCCACTCAGTCCTCTATTAACAGCCCTTTACTTTGTTCCAAGATTACTGATCATTCATTTTATTTTTATTGACAGCATTTAAAGACCATTTGAACAAAGCACTGACCATTGAGCCTATCTCCTCACCTAGGGAAAAAGACGTCACCTCTCTTAAAAGGCTATTAAAAGGGGGAACCTAACAAACTGATTTTTTTTCTTTTTTAAAAATCACTAGTCAATTATTTATATATGAGGACTAGCCATATGTGGCAATTAAAAAAATATATATTCTACAAATTCTTTGTTGCACCTTTTCTCAAGAGACAAAGCTTAATTAAATCTCCTCTCGTGTGTGGAGTAGACTTAGTGACTTGCCTCTAGCAAAGAGACGATAGTGGAAATATGTGACATCACTGCAAGATTCAAAATAAGTCAGAGAAAGACAAATACCACCTGATTTCACTCATGTGGAGTTTAAGAAACAAAACAGATGAACACAGAGGAAGCGGGTGGGGAGAGGGAAGCAAACCATAAGAGACTCTTTTTTTTTTTAAGATTTTATTTATTTATTTGACAGACAGAGATCACAAGTAGGCAGAGAGAGAGGAAGGGAAGCAGGCCCCTGCTGAGCAGAGAGCCCGATGCGGGACTTGATCCCAGGACCCTGAGATCATGACCTGAGCCCAAGGCAGCGGCTCAACCCACTGAGCCACCCACGCGCCCAATGACGAGGACAAACTGAGGATTGATGGAGGGAGGTGGGCAGGGGATGAGCTAAACAGGTGATGGCGATTAAGAAGGGCGCCTTTGATGAGCCCTGGGTGTTCTATGTAAGTCATGAATCACTGAACTCTACTCCTGAAACCAATATTGCACTGAATGTTAACTTTTTTTTTCCAAATTTTTATTTAAATTCTGAAGATTCAATTTATGGCTTTATTCTTGGATGCATGCTCCTGTGTGTGTGTGTGTGTGTGTGTGTGTGTGTGTGTGTTTGTCTCCCACTCTCTTTCAATTATTTGCTCTAGGAGAAGCCAGCTACCATGTCTTTATGACACTGAGGCAGCCCTACTGAGAGACCTGTTGAGAGGCCTGGGGAAGCGAGGCCCGCAAACAATCACATGAGTGTATTTAGAAGCAGATTTCCTTAGACCTGCCAACAGCCACACGAGTGACCTTGAAAACAGATCCATCCCCAATCAGGTCCTGAGATAATTGCAACCCAAAAGACAGCTGACTGCATCCTCAGAAGTCCTGAGCTGGAACCATCTGGGGAAACCATAACTTCCATGGGTAACTTCCATGTTGGCTACCCATGGAAACTAAGATGATAGTAGTGTTATAAGCTACAATGAAATATTTGGGTAATCTGTTACATAGCAAAGGTATTAGAGCACATAAGACATAGTCATTGAATGAAACTCAATAAAAATAATTCCATTTTACCTTCTTCCCTTGAATTCAGTAATACCAGATCCATAAAAGAGAGGAATTCCTAAATAATCAAGTTGTTTGAGTTCTATCCAGTTTTCGACTATAAAGGCAAATTTAATAGGAAAAAAGATATATATTTTTAGAAATGTTATTTCTTACTTTTTCATAGATCCTAAAACTTAGTTAGCTAACCTAAACAGAAATCAGACCTTTCTAGTAAATATTTTAAGGAATCAAATACATCTATCTAGTGGCTTCAAATTCTATTTATCACTATAATTAACATAAAAACATATACAGAAATTTTTAATTAAAGCAACTATAACCAAAACAAAAGTAGTCATGGTCATAAAATGCATTAGCATCACATATACAAGTGTTTCTATTTATGAAAAAAATTCATTCCCTTATATGTTAAATTTTAAAATATAACATATGTTCAAAAAATTAAAATAAAATGAAATAGAACATATGTTAAGTACCAAAGAATCAGTAAAGAGATAGCTTTTTCTTTTCCATTACTTAAAAATTTAAAGCTATGGTAGTTGAAAAAATAGAAATTGGGCAGAAAAAAATCATCTCAGTATGAAATTATTATACAGAAACTGCTTTGATTAAATTTAGTTTAAAAAAAAATCAAATCCACTGACACCGTCAGGTAGCTTATTTCCCACTTTTCTACCATATATGTTTAATAAGTATGACAGCTCTACAATAAACAATCAAGTTTAATGGATTCTATTTGTCACCCTGACATAGTTTAAACAGTTAGTAAAGACTACTGTCATAACATTTAGAAGGTTTTATTAAGGAAAACAAAGTTAATTACTGAGGCTAGTCTTATCATTCTTTTTCCAAAACAATGCAGAAGACCTTGACTATTGTCATTTTTATTTATATTAACTTCCTGAGAGCTCTATTTATAAAATGCTACTGCTGTTCTTCAGCTTGCTCACATTCATTTTACATTCAGTTCCTCTAACTGGTGGTTTTTACATATGATTTCCAGCTCCAGTTACTTTCCCAACAATCAAGTTTCTAACACTTTTAACTCACGGTCTAAATCATTTTAATGTTTAAACATTTCCATATATCTTACACTAATCCATTCTATGGACATCCCTTTTGTTTATATATCTACCACCCATTTTAATATCTTTTCTTTACAATCTTTGACTCCAAATGGTTTCCTACAAATTATTTCATTCTACTATCTTTATACTTAGAGAACTCTTGGTAGCTTAGACCAACAACTTGACATTGCACATAAAGTAGTGGAAATAATACTGATTTCTGGGGCCCCTGGGTGGCTCAGTGGGTTAAAGCCTCTGCCTTCGGCTCAGGTCATGATCCCAGGGTCCTAGGATCAAGCCCCGCATCAGGCTCTCTGCTCAATGGGGAGCCTGCTTCCCTTCCTCTCTCTCTTTGCCTGCCTCTCTGCCCACTTGTGATGTCTGTCAGTCAAATAAATAAATAAAATCTTAAAAAAAAATAATATTGATATCAAATATATAACTCACTGTGTATATAATACCAACATTTACAAAGCATCTATCCTACTTTTATGTAACAGTTAATTATATAAATTATAATAAAATTTCTAATTGAAAATAATTTTCCAGAAGCCCAGAAAAAAAGAAAAAATATTAACATTCACTTTAGTGCATATATATATGTATATATATATGCATATGGAAGTAGCTTGCTTTGCTAAATTTACTTACTATGGTCTCTTTTTGCAGCTCTTTGGTAAAATTTAAGTTCTGAAAATAATGGGCCATTTTCTTGATATTCCTATAAAAGAAAAGAATAATTTTATTAGGCAAAAACAATCTTAAGGATAGATTTGGTATTTCAACTATGAAAATATCAGTATATATTTATAGTATATAAATAGTGCTTGAATTATTTATTAGAAACACAGGCATCAAATTTCCACTAAAAAATCTCAGAAAAGCACTAAATAAACTTGGAGAATCTCATGTTTAAATTTAATATACTGTAATGCTATCTACACAATCTTAGCCAAGAAAGTAATCTTTTTATGGAAAAAACTTACTAAAAGCAATGAAAATTGTATACACACATATACACAGATAGTCAGTGTCTACCAACATGTAGATACACTACAAACTAGCCTGGGGTTCATTCACACAAGACACCTTTACTAAGTATCTACTATATTCCATCCATTGTACTAGGCATAGGGGATACAAACAAAAGTAAAACCTCATCCTTGCCTTTAAGGACCTTACCATTTAGAATAAAGAGGAAAGAAAGGGAGAAAGAAAAGGAGAGATAGCTAGATAGGATACAAAAATGATAAATGCCAACACAGAAAAACAAAGTTCTCCAGCCTTTACGTTTTAATAATGTGAAAATATACCATAACACTACATTTGTTGATAAGATCATAAAAGCTAAATCAAAGATACCAGGAATAAAGCAGAAAACAAAAAAGTGAAATATATATATATAATATAAATTTAAGAGTGATACTTACCACTTTTATTACATGTCTTGCATCTTTATCTGGTTTATTTGTGGGGAAAGCTGCAGAAAAAAGACACAGAGTGGAGTAGAGAAGTAGTTGTTCCCAGTTACTGAATATCTACTATATCCCAGACACTGTGCTAAACACTTTACATATCTTCATTTACTACATCCTTCCAAGAACCTCTTCTGGTAGGTATCATCTTCATGTTACACAAGATACTACTAAAGTTCGAGAAATTGAGTAATTTGTTCACTAAGAAGTGCAAACTGGGGACTGAAACTCAGTCTGATACCATAGCCCACACTTTGCCATACATCATATTCAAATATTTAAACATGAAAACTGACATATATTAAACCTGCAAATCCAAATATAGGGAGAAATATTTTCTAGATATGTAGCATTAACCCCCATATATGATAAATAATAAAATTTTATTAATCAATTTCAATTTTATTAAGTTCCATTTTATTAAACTAAAATCTATCATTCAGAAATGAAAACTGATTCATCTTAACCGGAAAGTTCAAAACAATTTCTATGTGGCAAAATTCTAAAAAAAAAAAAAAAATCAAGTGAGAATGAGAATAAATCTTTAAAAAATCATTTTCTGAACATGGCAATCAATCATTCCTACATTAAGGAATACATTATCTCCTAAAAAGCATCATTTCAAGTTATCTAACTTCATTTTATTATATGCTATTTGCATTTCTAAAAATTTCTTCTTTACTTTTTCTTTAAATAGGCTTCATGGCTAACATGGGGCTCGAACTCACAACCCAGAGATCAAGAGTCACATGATTTACCAAACTGTGCCAGCCAGGTGCCCCTTGTATTTTAGATATAGTAATCAAACTTCTGATAATTCCACTGTTCAAATTTTTAGATCAAATCAATCCTTTCATCTATATTATCTAAATTATTAAGAAGTCACAGTTTTCAAATCTTGGTAAGTTGATGCATATATTTATTTGTACTGTGAAAGTTGAGAATCTTGTCATTCACCCCTTCATTCTTCTTCCATTCATTCCTTCAACTAACCAACAGTTATTTATCATGAGGCCAGAATTTGCAAGGCACTGTGACAAGGGTTAGTAGGATGTTTAAAGGAGAGTGAAAGGAATGTGGAACTAGTCCTCAATATGATTAAATATCAGCACCTAACAGATGGAGAATAAGATCAATTCTTCAAGTTTATTTTCAGTAAGCTTACCAGACCTGTCCTCTGGTTATGGTTATGGTTATAGTTATCTGGTTATGATTATCCCTAACATTTCCTCCTTTCTCCTAACTCCATCAGCTTTTCTCTTTTTCACATGATAGATATTTAAAAATCACAAATTTACCAAAATATACCAATCCCACTTTATGGTTGTGCCAACTCATGCACAACTTTAACTGTTCTCCAAACATTTTTATGTCTGCCTGCTATCAACCATTTGAAGAAATTATTACCCAAGTCTCAGCTGATATTAGATGTAAACTATGAACCCAGAGCTCTTGCCAAAGAAACCAAACTTATTTATATCAAGTAATTTTTACCTTTTCACCTTGATGCACGTAAAGTCATTCCACTGTCACCCATGCAGTAGTCCCAAGGGAACTGCAGGAGGAATGGATGATCTATATCTTAAGCAAGAAAAAACTAAAGAGAGTGTACATAGAAGAAGGGTTCCAGTGCTGTTAAAGAAGAAGGGGTAAGAAAAGCCTTTCTTCTTACCTATGGCAAACTATTTTTACCGGGATGGTACCCAAGCCTGGGGAGAAACGGCCCTGCCCCAATCCCGGTCCACTTACTGCAGTACTGACGCTGGGCAAGGCTCTTGGCTTCCTGAGGTATAAGTTGGTGGAAACTTCCTGCTTCTTGCCTAAAAGCAAGTGGCCCCAGCAGGAAAGAAATCATCAAGCTCAACAGATACAAGCAGAAAAGCACAAAAGAAAAATTGGGGTTTTCAACTAGATAAGTAACTTATTTGGGTGCTAATGGGAAAAGAGATATCTAACCAGTGCAATGGGCTACTCCTTGCTGATTTCAATCCTTATAGCCCTACTCCTTTCTAGCCTTTCGCATTATTTTGCATGAACCTATGTGTTGACAGATACTCAAAACATCCCACACTTGTTCTTTTTTTTTTTTTTTAAAGATTTTATTTATTTATTTGACAGACAGAGATCACAAGTTTGCAGAGAGGCAAGCAGAGAGAGGGGGAAGCCCGATGCGGGGCTCCATCCCAGGACTCTAGGATCAACCTGAGCTGAAGGCAGAGGCTTTAACCCACTGAGCCACCCAGGTGCCCCCCCCCCACTTGTTCTGATAACTACATAATACTCTCCATAAACTTCTAAGTCACATTATATTGGAGGGCCTAAATCCAAAATCAGTTGACTAGAAAGCTCTTGGAGATGGATGTTGAACAAATAAATTGTCTCAGTTACAGTGGAGATCTCTTTATGGTAATCAATCAGTTAATTAATGAAATAAATATTTATTTTCTACTGTAGCCAAGCCATGTTCTAGCTAGTGAAATTAAAAGATAATGGAAAACAGACATGGTATCTGCTTTTATAGTCTAATGGAGAAATCAGACATTCATCAAATACTCACACACAAGTGCAAAACTGTAATTATAATAAATGTAAAAGGGAGAGGTAGAGAATATATAATTTAATTTATATAAAAGGGGATCATTGAGCAAGAATAGTTGGAGAAGTGATGATGGGCCAGATGTAAATCTAGTTAATAATTTCTGCCAAATGAAAGGTTTTAAAGACTTGAGGTGTCATTGGAGGACAGGAAACACATTATTAGATTTGCATTCTAAACAGATCCCATTACCACAGTGTGGAGAACACACTGAAGGGGAACCGGAGTAGATACTGACCTATCAGTAAGGACTTAATTTCAATAGATCAGAAGAAAGAGGAGTATAGCTTGGACCACACTATCAATGTTAGAAAAAAATGAGCAGATTCCAGAGACGCAGAGATTTCAGAAAGTGAAATTGTTAGGACTTGATAAAGGAGGGAAAGGGATCTTGCTTGGTAGGTTACTGCTAATTAATCCATTCAGGGTTGAAAAGAATGATCAATCACAGATAGGGATAGTTTTGAAATTATAGCAGTCTCACATCTTCATTTACATTCCTAACCTGAGGTCCGATGAGCTGCCTAAAAAACACATACTGCACATATAAGATAATCTGTCCTCCTAGCACTTTTTTCTATTCATTGGGAACTCTGTCTGGTTTTTCCTTTGAGGAACCAAACCTCCCTCTACCCATGTCAATCTTGTAGGGCTGCTTAACACAGTATATCTGCCCTTACATCTCAGATTTGGGTAGATGACCAAACCTAGCTAATTGGAATATACAAGCCCACTGGCCACAGTAACCAGTTCAGAAAGAGCAGCACGCCCCAACTAGGCAAAAAGTTATTTCCTATATATATCCTATGTAACTCAAGAGGGCATAAGCTATAAGGATACCAAATCCTAGAAATCATTTTCCTCAGCTAAATGGAAAATGAAGTCTGAGAATCAAATCCAACACTGAAAAATGTAAGGTTAAGGCAGGAAGAAAGGGCCCTGTTGACTGTGCTTAAGCTCTAGACTATCAATACCTGAAGTCAAAAAAGCCCTATAATTGGGGCGCCTGGGTGGCTCAGTGGGTTAAGCCGCTGCCTTCGGCTCAGGTCATGATCTCAGGGTCCTGGGATCGAGTCCCGCATCCGGCTCTCTGCTCAGCAGGGAGCCTGCTTCCCTCTCTCTCTGCCTGCCTCTCCATCTACTTGTGATTTCTCTCTGTCAAATAAATAAATAAAATCTTAAAAAAGCCCTATAATTCTTTTATAAGAGTTAATAAATCCCTCGTTTGCTTAAATACATTTGAGTTTCTGACACTGGCAACCAAAGACAACACAGATGGCATCTGATAAAGAATGTCAATAAAGTAGCTAGATAAATGAAAACCTTCTTCTATAAAATAAAGAAGATGCCAAAAATAATAAGTCAAACTTTCTTATAAATGAAGAGTTGATCTAGTTAAATAAATAAACAGGAAGCCCAAAACAAAGAGAAATCTAAAAACCAGAGGGAGGGTTGCCTGTGGCTCAGTTGGTTAAGCATCTGCCTTCGGCTCGAGACATGATCTTAGAATCCTGGGATTGAGTCCCACATCAGTTCTCTGCTCAGTGGGGAGCCTGCTTCTCCCTCTCCACTCTCCCCTGTTTGTGCTCACTCTCTCACATAAATAAATAATTTTAAAAATCTTTAAAAAATAAATAAAAACCAGAGGGAAATAAATGTACCTGAGCACTAATGTTCTAGGCCATGCTCCAGGTCCCAAAGAGGCTGCCCACTCAGGGTAGCCAAGGATATTAGTGTTAAAGCCCTCTTGGGGAAAAAACAAGTCCTTGGGGCTTCAATAGGCAGAGATCTGAAGTTATGTTCGTCACATAAAGTTAGATTTTCCAAGGCCTACATCTTCAGTAGTATGAAACATTTAAAGAAGAGATAGAAAGAAATGGGGAGATGTGGGGAGAAGGAGAAAAGGAAAAAGGGAAAGGAAGGAAGGAAAGGAGAAGGGAAAAAAAGACAGATAGACAAGACTTCACCACTGTCAAACACAGAAAGAAAAACAATTATGAAAAACCCTACCTTCTGAAGCTTAGACCCTGAGTATGAGGAAGTAGTCTTTCCTGATAATTTGTTACTCCGAAGCTGCCTTCAGGAATCTGAGGCTCAAATTTACAAAACAGTACGGTACAAGGATTTGGAACCAAATGATCCCAGAAGCCTTGCAGAAGCAAAAGAAACAAATCTTCAAGAGACTCACTGGACCCACATGATTGCCAGAGATACAGCATGGATAAAGATGAGTCAATGGTCCAACACCACAAAACAGGAAAGAAAGCAAACAAAATGCATAAATCCCAAGAAATTCAGACCTCCCATATAGCTCAAATATCTGCTTGAAATGGTAACAGACACAAAGTAGCAGTAGTATAAGAAACAATGCAAAACATTCTATGAAAAAATGAACTGGTTGTAATTCGAAAAACATCTGAGATCTAAGAGACAGTGACCAAAAACACGAAATACATCAGAACTTCAAGACACCTAGGTGGCTTAGCTGGTTAAGTGTCTGTCTTTGGCTGAGGTCATGATCCCAGGGTCCTGGGATTGAGTCCCACATCAGGCTCGTTGCTCAATAGGAAGCCTGCTTCTCTCTCTGCCTACTATTCCCCCAACTGTGCTCTCTCTCTCTCTCTCTCTCTGACCAATAAATAAATAAATATAATATTTTAAAAAGAAAAAAAAAGAACTCCAAGAAGAAATATGGAAGTAAGTATGACTTTGGAATAGTCCAATGCTGGCAATTACATACACGTTTATCTTCAGTAGAATGTGTAAAAAACTGTATTACAGTCATAGTATGAAATACATTGTAGGAAAAAATGAATGAAATACAGATGCAATAGTAATACAGATATTTCTTAGATACAATGTTGAGTGAAAAAACACAAAACAGAATGTATATTTAGATTCAATTTATTTAAATTAAAAACGACGAACAAATTATATTTGCTTATGGATACACACACACACACACACACACAACTATAATGAAAAACAGTAAAACAAAAATCGTAAAGAGTCTAGACAGTGTTCCTACCTTAGGTGGAAAAGAGACGTCAGAGCTTCTAGAGTGCTGATTATGTTGATATATTATATGTTTGACCCAGATGGGGATTGTATCTTGTTATTAGATATATTTTCTTAATAAACTATATGTGTATGTTGTATGCACTTTTCTAAATATTAATATATGCAATACATATATAATAGTGTATATTTAAAACCTAAGAGAACAATGAAACAAATTAGATCTGAGGAAATAATCTTGAATTCACCACACAGAAATATAGAGACATAAAATACGAAGAAGAAATTATAAAACATCAATGTAATACGTGACAGAAACACAATTTTCTAAAAAAAACCTCCAGAACTAGAGGACAGAGAGAAGAGGACAGGCACTTTTGAATAAATATTATCTGATAACTTTCAAATACTGATAAAAGTCATGAATCCTCTGATTTAAGAATCATAAGTCCCCAGCAAGATAAATAATAAATCTGTACTCCAGCCCACCATAGTCAAACTGCAGAACACTAAAGACAAAGTTCTAACAAACAACTCAGTAGAAGAGATTAGTTTACATACAAAAGACATATGAAGTGACAACAGACTTCTCAATAGAAACAAGGCAGTAAGAAGACATTGAATAACATCATATTCATATGCTGAGAGAAAATAACCATCAACCTAGAATAAGGTACACTAAAAACAATGGACAAAAATAATGTGCAAAATAGGAAAATGGTGTCTAAAGGTATAGTGTTGTAATGCCATGTATTTATCCAGGAGAAAAGTGAAGACACTGATTAGCTTCTTAGTTTATTAAATCAAGAGAGTGCATTGAGTTTACAGGTAACCATTAAAATAATAGACATAAAATCCAGAACTTCAAAATCAGTAAAGAAAAAAGAATAAAGAAAACCTAAAAATCTAATAGAAGATCAGGAAAGAATAGGTTCTCTAAAAAAAAAGGTAAATATAAAATGAAATAAATTATCAATTTTATAACAATTTTACACCAGTATTTCATATATCATTACCTCTGACATTTGAATGCACCTACTAACTGAGGACATCATATGATTGCTGCTGACCACATAGCAGTTTTGCTGCCCACACAAGTCACACATGTAGACCTAGATGTCTATTGGTCTTTACTCCAATTGAGTCGTGCACATTGCTGGTAGTATTAATGTTACATTTAATGGTCATTTATAGCGATTTGCGCATGAAGAAAAATTAGTTAACCAGCCCAAAACAGAAAAATGGGACATAAACTTGATAGTAGTGGAAAAAAAAAATGTTCCTTAAGATAGGACTGCAACACTGAGTGCTCTATGAGTTGCATATGTAAGGCTATTTTAAAAGTATGTGTCATAGTTTAAGGGGCACTAATGGGTATTAGATATAAAGCAGATCTTACATAAACACAAAAAGAATGATTCAAGAAGAAGAAAATTATGAAATTTTAAGCATCTAATGGAGACTCGACATATAAAAAAATGATGTATCTTAAAATCATGGACACCTTAGGTGTGAAAAACCAGTAATTTGAGTAGACTAAATTCACCAGATGAGAAACAATAAGATCATGAGAAAAATAAATAAATGTATACTAATTATGAAACACAACTAAAACCGAGTGACGCAGAGAAAATAAAAAGGTAAACTAGCCAAAACAGGTGAAAAAAAGGCTAGAATATTTATTTTCACAAAATTATAGAAATCTCAGCAAAGAAGAATTACTAGATATAAAGGTAGTCCAACCTAATCATTAAAAAAAATAATTCAATGGAAAAAAAAGATTCAATATAAAAACTAAATTTATAAACTTGAAAGCATTTGATAATGTACCTTCATAATATAGCAATCAAAAGCCACTACAAGTACAGGGAAAAAATGAAAAAGCACAAAAATCATGGAATATTTTAAAACAAATCCATAATGTATAGTCAAGCAGACAAAAATAACTTAAAATAATACAATTAACAGTTTTTATCTAAAGGCCACATAAAATAACAACTAAAGAATATACATTCTTTTCAACTGTTTTATGCATAAAACAATTTTTTAACTGCCCACAATTTTACTCAGAAAGCAGGCTTCCTCAAGTTATCAAAGAATAAGGATTATTAAGCTACATTCTGTGACCATAATTGCCTAGACCCTAGGCCAAAGAAGAAATCACAAAGGAATTTAGAAAATACACAGGACTGAATACTAAAAATATCATATTGAAACTATTTAGCATATAGTTACATATTTATTAGTTGTTTTTCTCTGATCATGAAAACTGCAAAAAGAAAAACTTGGTTTAGTTTAGATGTGTCCCAAGCACCTCAAATAGGGTCTAGTAAGCATTCATTAAATATTTGATGAATAATTTAATGAATGAAAGCAGTACTTAGAAACTAAATTTTAAGGTGGAATTAAGATGGTGGAGTAGTTTGGCGGGGGGACCCTGATCTTGCCTTGTCCTTCAAACAGAGCTAGATTGGCATCAAAACATTTTGAGCAACTAGGAAATAAATTTGAGGATGAACCGAACAGTCTGCACAATTAGAAGGAGAGAATGTGGAAGCTGCAAGGTTCAGAGATATGAATTAGGGGAGAGAAAAGCCACATTGCCAGGTAGGGGCTGGGAGCCCTTTTTGTGGAAAGGGGACAGAGAAAAAAGGGGAGACACAACAGCACAACAGGTTTGTCCAAGGAAGAACTCCCCCAGGACCCCTGACTGGGTAATTAGGAGGAACTGATTATGGCAAGTTTTTTGCTAACATTGGAGCTCAAATTCTGAGGTTTTAGAAGTCTATGCCATTTGCCAGAGTCAAGCCAGGCAGACAGTAGTACTCTGGGGAGAGGGAGAAGTGGCCTGGGAGTGCAGTGTGGGGATGTCCTGGGTGGCACTGGGAGAAAACATTCCCTCTCCTTGGGTACAGTTCGAAGAGGGTATATTGTTTCTCCAAGGACAAGGGACCCAGTGGGCACCACTGAGTGGCCATTCTTCAGCAGAGGACAAGAAGAGGATACAGAGAGCCGATAACCTGGTTGCAGCTTTCTCCAGAACTTCACCATAGACTCCAGGCACCGGGATGCCCATGGGACTGCTTTTCTATGACAGTGGCTCCAGGCACAGCACTGAGAGGTTCTTCTTTTAGGGGAGGGGAGCAGGTCCACACCTTGCTGGGTTCTTTAAGATTTGGAGTTTTGAATCCCAGCTGTGCACCAGAGATAAAACACAGGAGAATTGTGGTATGGGGCATGCTGAAGGCCCAGGCATGTGTCCATCCAGATTGAAGGTAGGCATCTGAAGGAGGTCTGGGGAACAGGAGGGGAGATTGTTTGCTTTTCTGTGAGGGCTTCCTGAGCAGCAGGGGCTGTGAGTTCCCCTCCCCAGGACTAAAAGCAGGGTTACGCCATCTTCCACCCACCCCTCACCAACAAGCAAAGTCCAACTTCAGTGAGCAACATGGCACCCCCAGTGAAGGGTGGAGCCACTTACACCAAACTCTGCCTCCCTGAGCTCTGCAGGGGCATTTTTACTAGAGCAGGTCTAACTGTGAGGCAGCAAAGTAGGCCTCTCCCCCAGAGGACCAACACAAGCCCCCTGCATGTACCAAGTATACTGATCACAGTGTTCCAAAGCATCGGCTTCAGTTCTACAGAAAGTAAGACCAGGCTTTCCTTTTTTTCTTTTCTTTCTTTCTTTTCTTCTTTTCCCCCTTCTTTTTTTTTTTGGACTCAAGCTTACAGTTTTATCTTTGTTTCTTCCTTTTTAATGCATTGGATTTCTTTTTGCTTTTTGCTTTTTCTTTGGAAGCAGACTTATAAGTCTTTGTCAGCTTATTTTCTTTATTCTTTTCTTTTTCTCTTTTTTTGGGATCAGGACTTTTTTTTTTTCTTTCTTCCTTTTTTTTTTTTAAGAGGGGTAGAGGAACAGCAGAGGGAGAAGGTGAGAGAGAATCTCAAGCAGGCTCCATGCCCAGTGTGGAACCCCCTCATGGGGATCAATATCACAATCCTGAGATCACAACCTGAGGTGAAATCAAGTCGTTTAACCAACGCAGTAACCCAGGCACAGGCACTTTTTTTTTCCCCCCAAAATCAGGTTTATCATAACAAACAAATTGAAGCACACCTATTTAAAGGCCCAAACATCCCCACTGCAAGGAGGAACTCAGCAAATGACTAACCTGTGGGAAATAACAGCCAAAACATAACAGCAGAGTACACACAGCATACACCAGAAACACTTCCTAAAGTGCCAAGACCTGGACAGCATATAACCCCTTTTTAATAAAGCAAAAATTACTCTGAGGAGTAATCTATGTAATGAGTAATGGAGCTCATTAGTAATTTATGTAATGAGTAATGAGCTCCATTACTCAGAGGAGCAGGAAACACAACAAGCTTTCATAACACATAAAAGACAGAAACCTAGACATGACAAGATGGAGGAATTCTCCACAAAAGGACTAACAAGAAATCATAAACAGGGCTTTGCTCAAAACAGCTGTAGAGATAAAAGACATAAGAACTAGTCAGGCTGAAATAAAAAAAGCTATAACTGAGATGTAAAAGAGAACAGACGTAATCATGAGGATGCAAGAAGCAGAGGAATGAATAAGTGATACAGAAGATAAGATTATAAAAAATGATGAGGTTGAAAAGAAGAGGGAAAGAAAACTATTAGGTCGTGACTACAGGCTTAGGGAAATGAGCAAATCCATTAAACACAGTATCTGTATCACAGGAGTCCCAGAAGAAGAAGAGCAAGAAGGAGAGGCAGGGAGTTGGCTGGGGGGTGGGGGGTGGGGGGTGGGGAGTCTATTTGAATGAATTGTAGTTGAGAACTTCCCTAACCTGGGAAGGAAACAGGCATTCAAGTCTAAGAGGCACAGAGAATTCTCAAAATCAACAAGAACAGGTCAACACCAAAACATTATCATAGTGACACTTACAAAATGCAAAGATAGAGAATTCTGAAAATGACTAGAGAAAAAAGGTCCTTAACCTACAATGGCAGACAAATAAGGTTAGTAGCAGATCTGTCCACCGAAAGTTGGCAAGACATAAGAGAGTGGCCGGATATATTCAACATGCTAAATGGGAAAAATATGCAGCCAAGAATACTTTATCCAGGGGCACCTGGGTGGCCCAGTGTGTTAAAGCCTCTGCCTTCCGCTCAGGTCATGATCCCAGGGTTTTGGGATCGAGCCCCATATCAGGCTCTCTGCTCAGTGGGGAGCCTGCTTCTCCTCTCTCTCTCTGCCTACTTGTGATCTCTGTTGTTAAATAAATAAATAATTTTTTAAAAAAACTTAAAAAAAAAAAAAAAGAACATTTTATCCAGCAAGGCTGTCATTTGGAATAGAAGGAGAGAAAAAGAGTTTCCAAAACAATATAAAATTAAAGGTATTCATGAACACTAAACCAGCTCTGCAAGAACTATTAAAGGGGACCCTCTGAGTGGGAAAGAGACCAAAAGCAACAAAGACAATCTATAGGAACAATGACTTTACAGGTAATACAATGGCAATACATTCATACCTATTAATAATTACTCTGAATATAAATGGACTAAATGATCTAATCAAGGACAAAGGGAATTAGAATGCATAAAAAAAACCCCAAGACCCATTGATACGCTGGGACTCATTTTAGACTCAAAGACACTTCTAGATTGAAAGTAAGGGGGTGGAGAACCATCTGTCATGCTCGCGGACATCAAAGAAAGTTGGAATAGCCACACTTACATCAGACAAACTAGATTTTAAACCAAAGACTGTAATAAAAGATGAAGTACACTAAATCATAATAAAGAAGTCTATCCAACAAGACGATCTAACAATTGTAAATACTTATGCCTCCAACTTGGAAGCAGCCAAATATATAAATCAATTAATAACAAACTTAAAGAAACTCACTGATAATAATACAATAATAGTAGGGAACTTTAACATCCCTCTCACAGCTGTGTACAGACCATCCAAGCAGAAGATCAACAAGAAAACAAGGGATTTGAATGACACATTGGACTAGATGGATGTTACAGATATATTCAGAGTATTTCATTCTAAAGCAGCAAAATACACATTCTTTTTGAGTGTAAATGGGACATTCTCCAGAAGAGATCACATACTGGGCCACAAGTCAGCTCTCAACCAGTAAAATAAAGACTGTGATCATATCATGCATATTTTCGGACCACAATGCTATGAAACTCAAAGTCAATCACAAGAAAAAGTTTGGAAAGGCCTCAAATACATGTAGGTTAAAGACCATCTTACTAAAGAATGAATGGGTTAACCAGGAAATTAAGGAAGTTAAAAAAAAAATACATGGAAGCAAATGAAAATGAAAACAAGATAGTCTAAAACCTCTGGGATGCAGCAAAGGTGGTCATAAGAGGCATGTATATAGCAATACAGGCCTTTCTCCAGAATCAAGAAAAGAAACTATAGAAATGATCCCTGAAAATATACTCTTAAATATAGAACCTAACCTTACACCTACAGGAGCTAGAAAAAGAACAGCAAATAAAGCCTAAAACCAGCAAAAGTGAAGTAAATAAATAAATAAATTCTACAGAAATAAAAACAGTAGCAGAAATAAATGCTATAGAAATAAAAACAGAACAAATCAATTAAACTAGCAGCTGGTTCTTTGAAAGAATTAACAAAACTGATAAACCCCTAGGCAGACTTATCAAAAAGAAAACAGAAAGGACCTAAATAAATAAAATCATAATTGAAAGAGATCACAAACAACAACACAGAAATATGAGAAATATTATGAACAGTTACATACCAACAAATTGTACAATATGGAAAAATGGATAAATTCCTAGGAACATATAAACCATGAAACTGAAACAAGAAGAAATAGAAAATTTGAATAGATCTGTAACCAGTAAAGAAATAAATCAGTAATCAAAAATCTCCCAGTAAGCGGGTGCCTGGGTGGCTCAGTGGGTTAAGCCACTGCCTTCGGCTCAGGTCACGATCTCAGGGTCCTGGGATCGAGTCCCACATCAGGCTCTCTGCTCTGCAGGGGGCCTGCTTCCCTTCCTCCCTCTCTGCCTGCCTCTCTGCCTACTTGTGATCTCTCTCTCTGTCAAATAAATAAATAAAAAATCTTTAAAAAAAAATCTCCCAGTAAGAATCCCCCTCTTTCCCAGGGGAATTCTAACATACATTTCAAGAAGAATTAATACCTGTTCTTCTAGAAATGGAAGGAAAAATACCAAATTCATTCTATGGAGACAGCATTACCTTGATTCCAAAACTCAACAGTGATCCCTCTATGAAGAATTATAGACAAATAACCTTGATGAACATGGATGTAAAAAGTCTCATAAGATATTAGCTAACTGAATCTAACAGTACATTAAAAGGATTATTCACCATAATCAAGTGGGATTTATTCCTGGGCTGCAGGGGTGGTTCAATATCTGCAAATCAATCAAGGAGATATACCACATTAATAAAAGAAAGGGTAAGAACCATATGATCCTCTCAACAGATGTAAAAACAGCATTTGACAAAATACAGCATCCTTTCTTGATAAAAACCCTCGAAGTAGGGACAGAAGGAACACACTTCAGTATCATAAAAGTCATATATGAAAGACCCCCAGCTAATATCATCCTCAGTGGGGAAATCTGAGCAATCTTCCCCTCATGTCAGGAATTGAACATGGATGTCCACTCCAAACACTGTTCTTCAACATTGTACTGAAAGTCCTAGTCTCAGCAATCAGAAAACAAAGAGAAATAAAAGACATCCAAATCAGCAAGGAAGAGGTCAAACTTTTACTATTTGAAAATGACATGATACCCTATGTAGAAAACTTGGAAGACTCCACCAAAAAATTGCTACTGATCCATGAAGTCAGCAAAGTCTCAGATACTAAATCAATGTGCAGGAATCTGTTGCATTTCTACACACCAATAATGAAGCAGCAGAAAGAGAAACCAAGGAATTGATCCCGTTTGCTATTACACCCAAAACAATAAGATACCTAGGAATAAGCCTAACAAAAGAGGTAAAATGTCTGTACTCTGAAAACTACCAAACAATTATGAAAGGAATTGAAGAAGACACAAAGAAATGGAAAATCATCCCGTGCTCATGGATCAGAAGGGCAAATATTGTAAAAAGTCTGTCCAAATCAATCTACATATTCAAAACAATCTGTACCAAAACAAAAACAAAAACAAAACAAAACAAACAAAAAAAAACCACCACATTTTTCACAGAGCTAAAACAAACAATTCTAAAATTTGTATGGAGCCAGAAAAGACCCCAAATAGCCAAAGCAATGTTGAAAAAGAAAACAAAAGCTGAAGGCATCACAATTCTGGATTTCAAGCTATATTAGAACACTATAATCATCAAGGTATTATGGTACTGGCACAAAAATAGACACATAGAATGGAATAGAATAAAGAACCCAGAAATGGACCCACAGCTATATGATCAACTAATCTTTGACAAAGCAGGAAACACTATCTAATGGGAAAAAGACAGTCTCTTCAATAAATGGTGTTCAGAAAACTGGACTACTTTTTTGCAAAACTAAATAAAAAGTAAATTAGAAATGGATGGAAGACCTAAATGTGAGACAGGAAACCATCAAATTCCTGGAGGAGAGCAAAGGGAGTAAGCTGTTTCACCTCAACTTTAGCAATTTCTTACCAGACACATCACCAGAGGCAAGGTAAATGAAAGCAAAAATAAACACTGGGATTTCATCAAGATAAAAAGCTTCTTGACAGTGAAGGAGACAATCAACAAAACTAAAGGTCAACCTAAGGAATGGGAGAAGATAATTACAAATGTCACATTGGATAAAGGGCTCATATCCAAAATATATAAAGAACTTATCAAACTCAACACCCAAAAAATAAACAATCCAGTTAAGAAATGGGCAGAAGACATGAAGCAGATATTTCCTCAAAGAAGACATACAAATGGTAACAGACACATGAGACACTCATCATCAGAGAAATACAAATCAAAACCACAATGAAATACCAACTCACACCTGTCACAATGGCTAAAATTGACAACTCAAGAAACAACAGGTGTCGGTAGGATGCAGAGAAAGGGGAACCCTCTTGGACTGTTGGCAGGAATGCAAACTGGTGCAGCCACTCTGGAAAACAGCATGGAGGTTCCTCAAAAAGTTAAAAATAGAACTACCCTATTACCCAGCAACTGGACTATTAGGTATTTACCCCAAGGCTACAAAAACACTGATTCAAAGGGGCTACATGCACCCAAGTGTTTATAGCAGCCAAATATATAATAATAGCCAAATTATGGAAAGACCCTAGATGTCTATCGATTGATGAATGGATAAAGATATCTCTCTCTCTCTCTCTCTCTCACACACACACACACACACACACACACAAATGGAATATTACTCATTAAAAAGAATGAAATCTTGCCATTTGCAACAACATGGATGGAACTAGTGTGTTTTATGCTAAGCAAAATAAGTCAGAGAAAGACAAATACCATATGATTTCAATCAGATATGAAATTTAATAAACAAAATAGATGAACACAGGAGAAGGGAAGGAACAATAAGATAAAAATAGAGAGGGAGGCAAACCATAAGAGACTCTTAATTATAGAGAACAAACGGAATATTGCTGGGGACTGTGGGTTAAATGGGGATGGGCACTAAGGAGGGCAGTTGTGATAAGCACTAGGTGTTACTATATAAGTGATGAATTACTAAATTCTACTCCTGAAACTAATATTACAATATATGTTAACTAACTTGAATCTAAATAAAATCTTGGAAGAAGAAAAATTTTTTTAAGAAATTAAATTTTTACTTTAAGAAAATGGAGGAGTACCCAAGAGGGTGACATAGGAGGCTGCTGAGCTCCCCTCCACCCAAGAATGCAAATGTATAGAATTCAGAAACTCACTGAGCTACTCCTACACATCAGGGTAATGAGAAAAATGTATCATAAGGGACCCTCACTGTGATCCTCCTCTCTGGAACACTGACAGGTCTTGGCACACTCACAAGTACTGGGGGCTACTAAAAACAAACAAACAAACAAACAAAACAGCAGCTAGGACATTGTTCATCAGCACGAACAATAAAGTAGGAACCTGAGCAGGGATGACTAACAAGATTCATTTCCTACACAAGACCACTCTGTCATATTTGGAAGAGATAGCTGTTCTGTCTAACATAGGGAAACCAACAAAGAGAATCAAAGAAAACAAAGAAACAGTGGAAAACTTTCCAAACAAAAAAACAAGTCTCCAGAAACAGATCTTTTTGAAAAGGAGATAAGTGGTTTACCTGATAGTTCAAAATAATGGTCATAAAAATGATTAATGATCTCAAGAGAGAGCAATGTATGAATAAAGTAAGATTTCAACAAAAAACAAAAAAAAATTTCAAAACACAAATTATAGAGCTGTAGAATATAATAACAACAAAAACTTCAATAGACATCGCTTCTCAGCCTTTTGGCTAAAATCAAGTGCGAAAAAATTCAATAGGGAGGTTGGTTCAACAACAGACTAGATCAAATGGAAGAAAGGATCAATGAACTCAAAGACAGGGCAACTGAAGTCATAACATTGGAGAAGCAACAGGAAAAAAAAAATGAAAAAGAGTGAAGATAGCTTAAGGGACTTATGGGATACCATCAAGCTGACAATTACATGCACTATAAGGGTCTCTGAAGGAGAAAAGAGAAAGGAGCAGAAAGCGTATTCAAAGAAGTGGCCATAAACTTCCCTAACCTGCGGAAAGAAACAGACACCATACCCAAGTACCACAATACCAAACAAGATGCATCTAAGGAGACCCACACTGAGATACATTATTATTAAACTGTCAAAAGTTATAGACAAGGACAGAATCTTAAAAACAGCAAGAGAAAACAATTTTCTATGTACGAGAGAACTCCCATAAATCTAATAGTATCCTGTCTTGCAGGACAGAAAAGAGTGAGATGATATATCCAAAGTGCTAGGGAAAAAACAAAAACCAAAACCTGTCAACCAAGAATCCTCCAGTTGCAAATTTGTCCTTCATAATTAATGGTGAGATAAAGTACTTCTCAAACAAAAGCTAAAGGAGTTCATAACAACTAGACTCATCTTACAAGAAATGTTAAAGGGAGTGCTTAAGTTGAAACAAAAGGACATTAATTTTCAAAGTGAACATATATGAAAGTATAAAATTAGTTGATAAAAAATACAGATAAATTCAGAATATGCTAAGATTATAATAATAAATGGTAAATTACTTATAGCTGTAGCATAAACATTAAAAGACAAAGTACAAAAAAACTATAATAATTTGTTAATGAATAAAAACAACAAAAGCATGTACATTTTGACAATAAAAACATAAAATCTGGGGAAAGGGAGTGTAAAATGAACATCTTATCAATATTTTCAAAGTTATTATCAGCTTAAAACAGAGTTATAAGTATGTTTTACATAAATTTCATGGTAACTAATAAACAAAAACTTATAGTAGATACACAAAAAATAAAGCAATCAAAGCACAGCACTATGAAAAAAGTCAATTCACAAGAGAGGTGAGCAAGAGAAGAAGAAACAAAAGAACTAGAAAAGAGCCAGAAAACAACTATGGCAGTAGTTAAGTCCATAACTATCGATAATTACTTTAAATGTAAATGGACTTAAATGTAAATGGTTTCCAAAACACACAGAATGGTTGAATAGTATATATATAAAAAAAAGATCCAACTATATAGTGCCTATAAGAGATTCACTTCAGCTTTAAAGACATACAGAGAATGGAAGTGAAAGGATGAAAAAGACAGATGTTCTATGTCAATGGAAACCAAAAGAAAGCAGGAAACACTGTACTTCTAGCAAACAAAAGAGACTTTAAACCAAAAACTATAACAAGACAATGTAATGATAAAAGGATCAATTAAGAGAATATAACAACTATAAATATTTATGTACCCAACATAGGCACACCTAAATACAGAAAGCAAATATTAACATATCTGAAAGAGGAAACAGCAATACAAGGATATTAGGGGGTTTCAATATCCTAAATTCCAACAATGTATAAATCATCAGACAAAAAGTCAATTAAAAAACACTGGACTTCAATCTTATATTAAACAGGATGGACCTAACAGACATATACAGAACAGACCTTCCAATAGCAGGCTTCTCAAGCACATATGAAACGCTCTTCAAGATAAATCAAGCTAAGTGACATAAAAAGACTAAATTTCTTTTAAAAAATTTAAGAAATGTGATAATGGTACTGACATATTCAGTGTCCTTTCTGACCACAATGGTACAAAAGTAGGTATCAGTTATTAGAGGAAAACTGGAAAATTTATAAAAATATGGAGACTGGCCAATATGCTCCTAAATGACCAATAGCTTAAAGAATTAAAAAAGGAAAAAAATAACATACAACTCAATACACACACACACACACACAATCTGATTAAAATGAGCAGAGGACTTAGACATTTTTCCAAAAGACACAGATGTCCAATAGACATATGAAAAGATGCTCAACATCACTAATCATCAGGGAAATACAAATCAAAACCTTAATGCAATATCACTGTATACCTGTTAGAATGGCTAAAATCAAAACAAGAAATAACAAATGTTGGCAGGGATGGAGAGAAAAAAAAAAATTTTAGACACTGTTGGTGGGAATGTAAATTGGTATAGCCACTGTGGAAAACAGTATGAAGGTTCTTCAAAGAATTAAAAATGGAAATACCACATGATCTAATAATTCCACTGCTGGGTATTTACCCAAAAAAAATGAGAACACCAATTCAAAAAAAGTATATGCAACTCTATGTTTATTGTAGCATTATTTGCAATAGCCAAGATATGGAAGCAATCTAAGTGTCTATCAATGGCTGAATAGGTAAGGATGATATGGTATAGACTTACACACACACACAAATACACACAAATATTACATAGCAATAACAAAGGATGATTGTGTTATTTGCAAGACATGGATAGACCTAGAGGATATGAAAGTGAAATAAAAGACTGAAAAATACCACGTAATTTCACTCATATGTGGAATATAAAAAAAATGAATAAAACAAAAGGCAGATCAAAAATATAAATGCAGAAAACAAAGTAATGGTTGCCAGAAGGAATATGGGTGGGAGGATGGGCAAAATGGGTGAAGGCAAGTGGGAGATAACAGACTTCCAGTTATGGAATGACTAAGTCCTGGGAATAAAAGACAAGCATAGAGAATACAGTAAATAGTACCGTAATAGCACTGTATCTGGAAAGATGGTAGCTACACTTGTGGTAAGCAGAGCATAACCTATAAAGAAGTTGAATCGCTATGTTGTACACCTGAAACTAATGTAACATTGTTGCCAACTATACTCAAATAAAAAAATTTAATAAATAAAAAATAAAGTATACTTTCTAGTTTAAAAAAAAAACTTGAAACAAATGAAAACATATCAATAACTTATGGAATGTAGCAAAAGCAGTTCTAAGAGGAAAGTTTATAACAATCAGCTTGTACCCTAAGAAAAAAAAAATCTAAAATAAACAACCTAACTTTATACATCAAGGAACTAGAAAAAGAACCAACCTCAAATTTAGTAGAAAGAAGGACATAACAAAGATCAAAGTGGAAATAAATGAGAGATTGGGAAGACAATAGAAAAGATCAAGACAGACAAGGACACTTCAAGAAAAAAAAATTATAGGCCAATATCCCTGCATATTTTACATATACATAAAAGTACTCAACAAAATATTAGCAAAATGAATTCAACAGTACATTAAAGATTCATACACCAGGATCAAGTAAGATTTATTTTTGAAATGTAAGGATGGTTCAACATAGACAAATCAATCAATGCAATTCACACATTGACAAAATGAAGGATAAAAGTCAGAAGATCATAGCAACAGATACCAAAAAAGCATCTGACAAAATTCAACACCCTTTTGTAATGAAAACCTCTCAAAACTCTGGGTACAGTAAGACCATACCTCAAAATAATAAAGGTCAATTATGAGAAGCAGATATCTGACATCATACCAAACTGTGAGAGCATAAAGCTTTCCTTTAAGATCAGGAACAAGACAAGGATGCCCACTCTCACTGGTTTTACTCATTTTAGTATTGGAAATCCTAACCAGAGCAACTGGCAAGAAAAAATAAATAAAAGGCATCCAAATAGAAAAAAAGTAAAATTGTCTGTGTCAATGACATGATAATATATAGAAAAACCCTTAAAGACTCCTCAAAACAACTACTAGAACTAATAAATACAGTAAAGTTGCAGGATAAAAAATCAATACACAAAAATCAGTTGTGTTTCTATACACTAACAATGAGCTATTGGAAAGAGAAATTTAGAAAACAATCTCATTTACAATAACATCGAAAAGAATAAATTATTTAGGAATAAATCTAACCAAGGACATGAAAAATCTGTACACTAAAAACCATAAAACACTGATAAAAGAAATTGAAGAAGACACAATAAATGGAAAGATATTATGTGCTAATGGATGGGAAGAATAAACTGTCCACACTACCCAAAGGAATCTACAGATTGCTGTGCAATCCCTATCAAAATTCCAATGGCATATTTAACAGAAATAGAAAATCCTAAAATTTATATGGAACCACAAAAGACTCTATCTAGCCAAAGCATTTTGAGTAAAAAGAACAAAGCTGGAGGCATCACACTTCTGATTTCAAACTACATTACAAAGCTATATTAATCAAAACAGCATGGTACTGGCATAAAAACAGACACATAAATCAATGGTACCTAGCCCAGATTGCCTAGAAATAAACCCAGGCATTCATGGTCAATTAATTTTTGACCAAATTATATTTTGAGCCAAATGTATATAATGAGGAAAATAATAGGCTCTTCAATAAATGGTGTTAGGAAGACTGGGTAGCCACATGAAAAATAATCAAACTGAATCTCAATCTTATACTATATACAAAAATCAACTCAAAATGGATTTAAAGACTTGAGTGTAAGACCTGAAATCATAAAATACCTAGAAGAAAATATAGGTGTATGTTCCTTGATATTCATCTTGGTAATGATTTTTTTGGATTTCACACCAAAAGTCAAGTCAATAAAAGCAAAAATAAACAAGTGGGACTATATCTAACTTAAAAACTTCTGCACAATGGAGGAAATCATCAACTAAATGGAAAAGCTAGGTATGAAATGGCAGAGACATTTGCAAACCTATTTTAAACCCACATATTCAAAGAGGGATATCAAAATATACAAGAATTCATACAACTCAACCAAATAACCCAATTTTAAAATAGGCAAAGGAGCTGAAACTTTTTTCCAAAGAAGTCATCCAAATGGCCAATAGATACAAGGAAAGATGCTCATTATCATTAATAAGGGAAATGCAAATTGAAATCATGAGATTTCACCTCATGCCTGTTAGAATGGCCAGGAAATAGTCTTGCTACTGAGGCTATAGAGAAAAGGAAACCCTTTTACACTGTTGGTAGGGATGTAAACTGGTTCAGCCACTATGGAGCCAGTACGGAGGTTCCTTGAGAAATTAAAAACACAACTACCATGTGGTCCAACAATTCCATTTCTGGGTATATATACAAAGAAAATGAAATAATTATCCTGAAAAGATATCTGCACTCTCATGTTCACTGGGGCATTATTCACATGGCCAAAACATGGAAACAATCTAAGTGTCTGTCAATGGATGAATGGATTAAAAATATATATACAATGAAATATTATTCAGCCTTATAAAATTATTAAACCTTATAAAATGGAGATCCTGCCGTGGATGACAACTTGGATGAAACTGGAGGGCATTATGCTAAGTAAAATAAGACAGACAGAGCAAGACAAATACTACATATTATCACTTATATGTGTAATTTTAAAAAATAATAATAAAGTTGAACTCACAGAAACAGAAAGTAGAATGAGAGATGCCAGGGGCTGAGAAGTGGAGGAAGTAGGGATAGACTGGCAAGATATTACAAACTTTCAGTTACAAATGAATAAGTTCTAAGGATCTAATGTATAATACAGTGATATATATAACTCGGTCGTATATAACATATGCAGCATATAATATATATTATATATAATATATGTAATATAGTTGATAACACCTTATGTATAATTGAAATTTGTCAAGAAAGCTGAACATAAGTGTTCTCACCAAAAACAAAAAAGCAATGTGTGAGGTGATATATGCATTAACTCAATTGTGGGAATCTGTATGAATATCAAAACATTAAAATTGTACACTTTAAATATATTATAATTTTGTCAGCTGTATTGAGATACAGCTGAAAAAAATCTCCACAAAATACTTAGGTATAAATCTAACAAAATATGTACAATATTGATATGAGGAAAAATCAAAGACATCAATAGATCAGAATAAAGAGTCCAGAAATAGGCCCACACAAATACAGCCAACTGATTTCACAAAAGAACAAAGGCAACTCAATAGAGGAGTGGTAGTCTTAGCAAACAGCATTAGAACTGGACATCCTCAAGCAAAAAAATGAATGTAGACACTGGCCTTACATAAATATTAACTCAAAATGGTTCACAGACCTAAATATAAAACACAAAATTATAAAACTTCTAGAATATAACATGGGTGAACATCTAGGTGAACTAGGGTGATATGTTTTTAAATACAACACCAAAAGATAATCTAGGAAAGAAAAAACTGTTTAGCTGGGTTTCATTAAATCTGAACATTTCTGCCCTGCAATACACCATTAACAGGATGAAACAACCACCCACAGTCTGACACAAAATATTTGCAAAACATACACCTGATAAATAGTACTCATAACCTAAATAGACAAAGAACTCTTAAAATTCAATGATGAGAAAATCAACAATCCACTTAAAAATAGGCAAAAGATCTGAAAAATATATCTCCAGAAAGATGATATACAGATAGCATACAAGTTTATGAAAAGATGACCAACATCATATGTCATTAGGGAATTGCAAATTAAAACAACAGTAGGATTAAAATTATACATTTATTAGAAATGGCTGAAATCCAAAACACTAACCATTATCAAATGCTGACAAGGATATGGAGCAATAGAAATTCTCATTCACAAGGAAAAAGCAAAGCAAACCAAAGAAAAACTCTCACTCGTTGCTGGTGGAAATGCATAATGGTACAGTCACTCTGGAGAACAGTTTAATAGTTTCTTACAAAGCTAAACACAGTCTTACTACATGATCCAGGAATCACATTTCTAGATATTCACCCAAAGGAGCTGCAAACTATATCTACACAATAACCTACACATGAATGCTTATATCAGCTTTATTCGTAATTGCCCAAAACAGGAAACAACACAGATGCCCTTTAACAGGTGAATGGATAAGCAATCTGTGATATAGCCACACAATGAAATATTCAGCAATAAAAAGAAACGTGCTACTAAGCCATGAAAAGATACAAAGGTAACTTAGATGCATATTGCTTAGTGAAAGAAGCCAGTTCGAAATGGCTACATAATGTATGGTTCCATATATACATAGTTCTGGAAAGAGGAAAACTATAAACAGTAAGAAAACCAGTGGTTTCCAGGATTTTAGGGGCAGCTGGAAGAGGGATAAATAGATGGAATACAGGGGATATTCAGGGCAGTGAAACTACTCTTTATGATACTGTAATGGTAGATACATGAACTGTGCATTTGTCGAAACCCATAAAACTGTACAAGTGAATATTAATGTGAATTATGGACTTTAGTTAACAAATAAACCACAAATAAATGCCAAAATTATACACAGATATTGGAACTGACAAAGACCTTAAAGTAGCTGTTACAAAAATGCTCTACCAAGTAAAGGCAAACACATTTGGCACAAATGGACATATACCAGTGTAGTAAAAACATAGAAGATACAAAGGAAAGACAAATGGCACTTTTGGAACTGAAAAACATAATGACCAAATATTAAAAGAAAAAAGAAATTCACGAATGGGCCCAATAGGATTATGGAGACGACAAGTGAAAAAACAACAACAACAACATTGAATTTGATAATGGATGAATAGAAATTTATCCAACTTGAAAAGCAGCAAGCTAGAACACAGAAAAATTGCACAGAGCATCAAGAACCTGTAGGTAGCAACAACAAAACATTTTTTTTAAGATTTTATTTCTTTAAAAAAAAAGATTTTATTTCTTTATTTGAGAGCGAGAGAGCGCAAGGCGGGGGGGGGTGCAGTTGGGAGAGAGAGGGAGAAGCAGACTCCCTGCCAAGCAGGGAGCCCAATGTGGGGCTCCATCCCAGGACCCTGGGATCATGACCTGAGCTGAAGGCAGACGCCTAACCATCTGAGCCACCCAGGTGTCCCACAACAAAACATTTTAACATTCATGGTGTTGGAGTCCCAGACATAAAGACGAGTGTGGTGCTGAAAAAATACTTGAGAAATAATGGCTGACATGTTCCAAGTTTTATATATACAAAAACTGACAGTGCAGTGAATCCCCAACAGGATAAACTTAAAGAAATCAATGCCCAGATACATCTAATCAAATGGCTGAAAGCTAAAAACAAAGAAAACTCTTGAAAGGAGCCAGAGTAAAACAGTACATTAAGTAGAGAGGAACATGACTCAAATGACTGGATTTTTCATCAGAAACCATGAACACCAGAACGAAGTGTCACAACACGTTTGAAGTCTTGCGGGGGGGGAAAAAAAAAAGCTGTCACTCCAATATCCACCAAAAACTTCTTCAGAAATTAAGGCAAAATAAAGACATTCTCAAGTGAAGAAAAACTGAAAGAATCCATAGCCAACAGAACTGCTATATAAGAATTGCTAGAGAAAGATATTCAGAGAAAAGACAATTATACAAAGAAAAGTACACTACTAAGAAAAGAAGAAAATAAAAATTGGTAAACACCTGGGGAAATGTAATGGATTATGATTCTCTTCAGTTAAAATATATTTCATAGTTGAAATAAAAACTATATTATAGTCTGGAGGATTTTCAGTGAATACAGTGGTAATATATAAGACAATTACAAAGTATCAGAATGTTAGGATGCCACCAACAAAGGGCTTAGAAAGAAACTGTAGCATGAAATACTTAGGTTACAAAAGAAGAATGGTTCAAATAAGTTTCTATCTAACCAAACTAGGAAAAGAGCTAACTATACCCAAAGCAAATGGAAGGTAATAATAAAGAAAAAACAAATCAATGTAATTTAAACAGAAAAACAATGGAATCAATCAATGAACCCAAGGGCTGCTTCTTTGAAATGCTCAGTAAAACTGATATACCCATATCATGACTGGCAAAAAAAAAACAGAGAAAAGATAAAAATAATCTATATAGGGAAGGAAAGAGGGAACATCACTATACAACCTGTTGACATTAAAAGTATAATTATGTGGGGCGCCTGGGTGGCTCTGTCGTTAAGCGTCTGCCTTCAGCTCAGGTCATAATCCCAGCATCCTGGGACTGAGCCCCGCATTGGCCTCCCTGCTCAGTGGAAAGCCTGCTTTCCCTCTCCTAGTGCTCCTGCTTGTGTTCCCTCTCTCACTGTGTCTCACTCTGTCAAATAAATAAATTTTTAAAAATCTTAAAGAAAAAAAAAAAAGTATAATTATGGGACGCCTGGGTGGCTCAGTTGGTTAGCAGCTGCCTTCAGCTCAGGTCATGATCCCAGCATCCTGGGATCAAGTCCCACACCGGGCTCCTTGCTCCCTGCTTCTCCCTCTGCCTTTACCTGCCATTCTACCTGCTTGTGCTGTCTCAATCTGACAAATAAATAAATAAATAAATAAAATTTTAAAAATTAAAGTATAATTATGAACAACTCTACAGATATAAATTTGACAATTTAGATTCAATGGAGCTATTCCCTAAAAACCACCAACTACCAAAAGTTACCTGAGATGAAAACAACCAAATTACTGCTAACACTACTAGTGCAAGTAAAATCAAGTTAAAAAAAAAAAAAAAAAAAAAAACACTTCTGAAAAAAAGTATCCCTAAGCCCTATGACTTCACTGCGGAATACTATAAAACATTTAAAAAAGGAATAATACCAATTCCAAATATTCACTTCCAGAAAGCAGAAAAGGAGGGAATAATTCACAATTCATTTTATGAATCCAGCACTGTCCTGAAATCAAAACCAGACAAAATCAGTAGAAAGAAGGAAAAAAACTACAGACCAAAGGTCCAAGTGACACTGATGGAGGGGAAAAAAAAAAAAAAAAGCAAACTACCATTATCCACCATATGAATAAGAAAAACCACACAATAATAATTAATGCAGAAAAAGCATTTGGCAAAATTTAATACCCATTCACCTTAAAAAAACAAATTTAAAAAAACCTTTCTTTATGCTAGGGGAGAGCTTCCTCAACTTTATAAAGACTATCTACAAAAAAACCTATAGTTAACATCATATTAAATGATGAGAGGCTGAAAACTTCCTCCCCAGAACTGGGAACAAGTCAAGGACAGCCATTATTATCATTCATATTCAATAAAGTACTAGAAGTCATGGCCAGAAAAATAATTAAAAGACATATAGATTGGAAAGGAAGAAATAAAGTGGTCCCTATTTGCAGAAGACACAACTATCCATATAGAAAATCCAAAAAATATCTGAAAAAAAAAAAAAAGAAAGAAAATCCTAGAATAAATAAGGGGGGGAGGGACAGATAAAGTCAATGTGCGAAACCTATTTATATATCTTAATAATGTACAACTGGAAACCAAAATTATACAAACAATGCCACTTTCTAAAGAACCAAAAATTTAGAAAGAAAAACAAAATTTTCATATACACCTAGCAGTACATGTACAGGACCAATTATGCTAAAAACTATAAAATGCTGATGAAAGAAATGAAAGACCTAAAGAAATGGAGAAGCATACTGTATTGGAACACTCCACAGAGTAAAAATGTCAATTCTCAGGGCACCTGGGTAGCTCAGTGGGTTAAAGCCTCTGCCTGCAGCTTGGGACATGATCCCAGGGTCCTGGGATCCAGCACTGCATTGGGCTCTTTGCTCAGCGGCAAGCCTGCTTCCCCCTCTCTCTCTGCCTGCTTCTCTGCCTACTTGTGATCTCCCTCTGTCAAATAAATAAATCTTTTTTAAAAATGTCAATTCTCTCTAAATTTATCTTTAGACTTTACTGAATGCCAACCAAAATCACAGCAAAGTTCTGTATTATTTTTTTAAAATAAATACAGGTTAATTGATTTAAAAATGTATATAGAGAGGCAGGAACTAGAAGAGATAAAATAATTTTGAAAAAGAACAAAGTTGAAGGAATCACATTACTCAAAAGTCCTTCAATGGCAGAATAACCAAACTGTGGTACATCCATACAGTACAATTCCACTTGGCAATAAAAAGAAAAGATATGGTCTATATATACAATGGAGTATTATGCCTCCATCAGAAAGGATGAATATCCAACTTTTATATCAAAATGGACAGGATTGGGAGAGATTACGCTGAGTGGAATAAGTCAAGCAGAGAAAGTCAACTATCATATTGTTTCACTTACTTGTGGAGCATAAGGAATAACATGGAAGACACTGGGAGATGGAGAGGAGAAGGGAGATAGGAGACAAACCATGAGACTGTGGACTCTGAGAAACAAACTGAGGGTTTTATAGGGGAGGGGAATGGGGCGTTGGGTGAGCCTGGTGATGTGTATTATGGAGGGCACGTGATGCATGAAGCACTGGGTGCGGTGCATAAATAATGAATTTTGGAAGAGTGAAAAAAAATAAAATGGAAAAAAAAAAGAAATGAAGTACAGATATACACAATGTGGATGAATTCAAAGGCACTAAGATAAGTGAAAAAAATCTAATCTCAAAAGGTTACAGGGCGCCTGGGTGGCTCAGTGGGTTAAGCTTCTGCCTTCGGCTCAGGTCATGATCTCAGGGTCCTGGGATAGAGCCCTGCATCGGGCTCTCTGCTCAGCGGGGAGCCTGCTTCCCCCCTCTCTCTGTCTCCCTCTCTACCTACTTGTGATCTCTGTCAAATAAATAAATAAAATCTTAAAAAAAAAATAAGGTTACATGCTGTTTGATCCCACTGGTAGGAATTCTGTACATTCTTCAAAAGACAAAATTTTAAAGATCATTGGTTGCCACTGGTTAGAGTTAAGGAAAGGGTGTAACTGAAGGAAGATTTTAGGGATATGAACCTGTTCTCTACCCTGTTGTGGAATGGTAAAATCCATAGAGATGTACACAAGTGAAATTTTTTTCAATTTTTCTCTATATCAATTTTAAAATGATATTTAAAAAGAGACACAATGTATAATCATAACATGAAGTAGAATATGCTTAATGACAAAAAGAGGCAAAAGATGATTTTGAAAACAAATATATAGTGTACAACATTGGCAGAAAATACAAAAGGGATAACAACAGCAGGCTTCATGTGGAAGGTGAGACTTCAAATAAACACAATTTGAATATATAGAAACTGGAGACAATATGAGTGAGAAGAACAAAACAGAACAAACAAGTTGATCCTTAGTATTTATTTTCAGCAGTGAATCCCAAGACTATGACATATAAAAATTTTAAAATTCTTACTATATCACTACACACCTAATTTTCTAAATGAGTTCCTGTATAGTCGGTTAAAAAAAAAAAAAAAGCTTATTCTTTATAAGGTTATTAAATTTCCTTCAAATATAAATTATTAACTGCATATTCAACAGTATAGCTTATTAAATATTATATAGCACAGTTATTTTCAAACTCTTTTAGTGATAGAATGTTCCTCAAAAATTTGACACACAGATCAAAGCAGAAATGCTCAGGTTGAAACATGTGTGGAGGGACCAGAGACCCTACCCATCTCATCTGTGGACGGGGCTCCATTACAGATAACTGTGAAGACCCACTGGTAACTGACTTGTCATCTCCTGAGTTTGTTTAGAACACCATCAGTCATAACTACATTTGCAATAATGTCTTACTAAATGTCTGCTATATTTTTTCTCTCTTTTGTTTAAGCATAAACAGTAGAATTCTGGTCATATTAAATTCTATCATTACATTTTCACTTGGCTTTATTAAATCTCTGCCTTTTTTTTTTTTTTTTTTTTTTAGTTTATTTATTTGACAGAGAGAGATGAAGCAAGAGAGGGAATACAAGCAGAGGGAGTGGGAGAGGGAGAAGCAGGCTTCCTGCTGAGCAGGGAGCCCAGTGCGGGGCTCCATCCCAGGGCCCTGGGATCATGACCTGAGCCGAAGGCAGATGCTTAACAATTGAGCCACCCAGCAGCCCCAACTTCTGCCATTCTATAACGTCCTTGTTTAGCTCTTTTAGTGGTTTTACTACTGAATGTAAAGCAAACAAAAAACCTGCTTATTTTACTCTTTAATTACATGTGCATGAAAAACTTTGATCTTTTAAGGTATATTTCATTGTTTACTTCTCTTTTGGAGTGGGGTACCTGGGTGGCTTAGTTGGTTAAGCTCCTGACTTGATTTCAGCTCAGGTCACGATCTCATGGAGTCTCATGGTCATGAAATCCAGCCTCACATCAGGCTCTACGCTTAGCATGGAATCTGCTGGAGAATCTCTCTCTCCCTCTCCCTCTTCCTCTACCCCTCCCCATGCCCGCTTGCTCACTCACTCTCTCAAATAAATAAGTAAATTCTTTAAAAAAAAAAAAAAAAAGTACTTCTCTTTTGACAACAGATAATGTATTTCTGGCAATGATACTCTGTAAAGGATTTCAGACTATTTTTTATCTAATATAGTAACTGGCAACTGTATTACAATCCAATGCTCCGTAACTCTACTTTGTGCTTCTTTGCCAGTTCCTTACTGGTAGTGGTACATACTTCATATTTTACGGGAGATTTTTTTTTTCAATACATTTACCTATTTCTCAAATACCCAACACTGATACACTCTAATTGAGATATTTTCATCATTACTAAGTAAATACATTTTGAGCTTGCTTGAAGGATTGAGATGCAATTTAACTTTGACTTTTAACTCCACAATTCCTAACTGTGGTTTATTAAGCTACTTTAGAAATGTGGATTACATTATAAAATTCTATGTTTTTAACGATTTTTACTAAGCTGGTTGTACTTTGTATCATCAAATCTAATATTTTCATTCATTTACCTCTTATAAGTCTCTTTCAATTATATACTCTCAAGTGTAGTTTACCTTCATGCTAACCTGTTATAAAATGATTTCAGATTTTCTCAGATTTCAAATGCTCCCTCTTATCTCTTAAGAGACATTTAATTTGGCCAGACAGTATACTGGAATGATAGCCATATTTCTCTTAGTTATTATGAAGTCTTTGTATTTTCAGCCTATGAATTAAGGGCTAACATAGTTCTTGTCCTCCTTTCCTAAAATCATATTGTAAAATTTGTATTTAGCTTAAAAACCTATGTAAGAACTATGTAAAAAAACCACCCTCACTTTTTGAAACACTTTTTTTTTTTTTTAAGATTTTATTTATTTGTCAGAGAGCATGCCCATGCACCAGCGCACAAGCAGGCAAAGGTAGAGAGAGAAGCAGGCTCCCCGCAGAACAAGGAGCCCAAAGCGGGACTCGATTCTAGGACCCTGGAATCATAACCTGAGCCGAAGGCAGTGGCTTAACTGACTGAGCCTCCCAGGTGTCCCTTTGAAACACTTTCCAATATTCATGCTGAAATTAGGTTTCAAATAAGGGAAATCTTTTCTTTAATTATGGTCTTTATCTTGCAGGTCTTTACCTTTTCATGTGATACTTATCATCCAAAGATATATTACATAGATAATAGTGCTATTATTTTTTCTTCTTGAGGATCTCTTTAGGTCATTTTTGTCTAATACAGATTTGCTTTGCTTGTTCATTAATAGTACAACTAATTTTTGCTCAGTTAAGTCAATTCTTTCTATAAAGCCTCTATCCATGTTTTAGGCTCTCACAGAATTCCAGGGTCAGAAAGAACTTAAATGTCCTTCTCCCAGTAAAAACCTCTATTTTTACAAATATTCCATAATGCATTCAATTTATGTTACACTAAATTTCTGAACAGTTATACTTGTTCAGAAGTTTTCTGCTGGAATAGAAATTCTGATATTATAGAGTCTACATAACTTTTTTCTTCCCCTTTTCATCACATGGCAAAATTTGCTCATTAGATATACAACTTTCTTTTGCTTTTTTTCTTGAAATGTATCATGTAGGGATTTTTTAAATGGGTCTTACTACTTCTCCTTTACCGTCTTCCTAACACATTGTAAGATGAAAGGTTTACATAACAAATACTCATTCTCAACTTTAATACATTTGACACTGGAGATCTATGCTAGCATTGGAACACGTGATCTTTTAATAGAAACAAGATCAAGTATGATAAATGGCTTTTCTTCACATTTTCAAAAAACTGAAATTAATAACCCCTATCACCATAAGTGCTCAAAAACAAATATTCTAATGTAGTATTATATTTTGTTCATTCTTTCCCTTGCTATGTATATACTCCAAAGAAAAGGGGATCCTAGCATAAAAACACAGCATTGCAATACTTTTTAAATACCTTTTTCCACCAAAAATACCTAAAGATAAGACACTGCATGAAATGTTACAATTTTTTAATAAAGTCATTTATAGATTTGTAATAAATCACTATCATATAATAATATCTTGAAGGAATTAAATAATTTTCTAAAAACTATTATAAATTACATATTTTGGTATCTGAACAAATTCTATATGAAAACATATTCTTTATCAAGATTCCACTTCTAAATATTATTTTTTTGTCTTGTTTTACTCTTAAAAGACATAGTTTTCTCAATACCATATCTTTATTATTCCAATGAAGAGACATGGTCATGAATAATTTGTTAAAATATCTATTTTTACATGGTGCTATTTAAAATTGTATCACAGGGATTTAAAGGGTCTTCTTTTGATTTTCCTGCTGCTTATTAGACTCAAAATAAATGCATAAAATTACTCATTTGTCAAAAAGCAAAAAATCCACCAAATCTTTCTAACTAATTTGTATGCACTACTGGTTGACTATCCTCACTTTTTTTTCCCCAAAAATATTGTTTGACCTAAGTATAGGACATTTTTAATGTATTTTTCCAGTTCTTAGGATTAGATTTACTATAAATATCAGATGTTCTTCCACAGATTTTGTGAACTTAATATTAAAAACATATCACTGACGCTCTACACCTCAAGTTGTCAATCTGAATGAAAATGACACCATTATCAGCATCACCACTAACAGATTTCTTAAATTAGCTGCCAATACTATCAATTAGATATTTCACGGTTATTTTAGAAATAAGTATGTCAAAAGCATGTCGTTTGCAACTATTTTCTCTGGCTAGCATAAATTCAAAGTGTTCTTTGACAAAGGACATCAATCAGTAGAGCAAAGAGACCTGGGTTCAAATGCAGATGGAGACAATTATTAAAACTGTGGCATGCAAGTAAATTACTCAACCTCCCGCTAAGCCTCCCTATCTTCCTTATTAGTTTATTGGGAGAATTAAATTAAATAATGCATGTAAAGCATTTAACACAGAGCTTGGCACACACTACGTGAGATATCTCAGTAGTAGTTGATGTTGACAATGATTGCCTAATAAGGATTTCAAGAACTATCCATGGCAGTTATCGGATGCCACAGACACATTAGGACTCATCTGATACTCTTTGCTGCAGATTTGCTCGCTCTTTCTTTCTACTTTTCTATGTTCTCTGCCGAGTGAGGCTTTGGTAACATTACCTCTAAGAATGTCATTAGGTGGCACTCAGAACACCTACAATGGAAGCTATGCTCTCCATGAACCTCTTTCATACATGTTGTAGCTTCCAAATGCTCTTGCTTGAAATAAATTTGGGGAAAGCTGCTTTAACTCCACATTAAGCATAGATGAGAAAAATGGCCAGTGTCTCTGGGGAATAATTAACAAAAGACAGTTTGTTTCATCTTCATGATAAAATACAGCATCCCTATTAGAAGGCAAATTCATCATTCCCAAAAGTTAAATAGAATGACACTTTAAAAGTAATTCCAGCTGATTAAATTTAGGGTTCTGAAAAAAAATTTAATTCATGAATATACTCTGAATCTTTCATTTGATTTTAAAATGTATAAATGTTCATTTAACTTTGAGCCCTTGCCTCTCAGTGTTCTATTCTGAGCTAGTCAAACAAGTGGTAGCAGGCATGCTGGGCTCAATAATACTGCCTCTCATATTTAAATACTCTTTTTCACTTGGATTGCAAATTAAAGGCAGTCTCCTGAACACTGACACATTTTCAATGATTGATTTTGCAAAACGTGTTGATTTTTCTTACACTGTTTTGCCTCTGTGTGTGTCAACTTTGGCCTTCTTTTCTTGCTCCTTTGCAGCATTGCTGTCTCTTTGAAGCCATTGTCTGCCTGATATGAAAAATGTACATTAAACCTCATGACTAATTACACAGACAGAAAATTCCTGATCTCAAATATAAAATGCCTATACCCAGAAACAGTAACAAAAGCTTCTGACTATGTACAAAACTCTTAATCAAACCTTTCATTCATTTGAATTAGAAGAAATTCCAATAATTTATTTTCTGTTAAAGTTGTGTTTACATTCTTTGAAAAGCAGATTTCTTATGCATGTTACATGCCTACAAATCAATCCATTTAACAACAAACAACATCCATCCATTTCCTCCACAAAAGTTTATACTTGCTGTTAGATCTGCTATTAGGAGCTTCTGGATGAATTCAATTAAGTGCTACTCAGAATTGTTTTGTCTAGATACAAAACCGTCTTCAATACGAGGTCCATTTTTTGACTCCTGACACTATGCATTAGCAAAGTAGACTTCTTCTAATAAATCCTATAATCTATGGATTAAGCACCTGGCTCCTTATATTTTAAAAATATACTTATAAAAAAAATGAACAGATACTTCTCTGCCTGCCAAAATATACAAAATAATGTCTCTAAATCTAAAAGTCCAGGCCTTACACACATACTGCATGTTATAGTCTATACAATATACAAAATCTCATCTCCGATAACCAGTTTGTGGGCCAATTTTTTCCCCCCAAAATAGACTAGCTCTAGAGTTAATTTGACCAATCATCTTTGAAAAACTATTGGATGCAAGGCCTCACTTTGGCACTCGGAGAGAAGGCCTGAAGGAGTTTACAATCTAGAATGGGGGCCTGGCAAATACAAGAGTACATGAAGAGTTCTATGAAACCTATGAACACAAGTTAGGCACTGTGAAAGAACACATCAGGGAAACAAAGAGAGGAAGGTTGTGCTTGCCTCTTCCGCATGTTAGCATTTTCCTAAGGGCCACCAGCCACCATTTGTTTTCACAGACATCCGAGCACCAGACTGCCCAGCTCCCAGCCTACCAAACGTAGGTACCCCGCTCCGTTTAGCTGTGGCTTGCCTTTTTGTTAGACCAGCTCTCCTCTGCCTCTAGTTGTTGTTCTCCTTGTGCAGTTACCAGTGCAGTAAATGCAGCACATGCCATCACACTCCTATTTTGGGAAGCCCTGCAATAACTACCAGTGCACCGATTGGCTAGTCCAACCTTGGGTATAAAATTTTAGTTGCTTGCAAATGATGTTTCCGAACCGGGAGATGCGAGGAGGAAGGGGGAAAGTAGCCATGCTCCTCCAGAAACGGCCACAATACCTAAGCGGAGTAAGTTGGAATAAGGTCTGCACATGAGCCAAAGCTTAGAATTTCATTGCCTTTGTTGGCTCGTGTCACTTCTTTAATTAATGTCACTTTCTCTGTTTTAATATCAGAGCAAGTGACAAGAGTGCTTCTGGATGAATTGTGTTTTCTGAGGACTGTATGGCACACTCTCCCGCAGTCTGACAGAGGGACGTGCCAGCTTTCCTTGGCAGTTACAACGCACCAGCTTTAGTTTTAGTAGTTTAATTTGTGGCAGTTATATGTTTTGAATACGTTGAAGTATTCACAACGGTCTCATGGAATCTGTTCCATAGATAAAGTTTACACAGTGGAAAAGAAAAAGCAATGGCGATAAGGCGATTAGGAAAAGCTTCTCTTGGCCACAGCTGGCCTTAGAGGCATTCCTGTAAATTTAAGAGCATTTAGGGGATAGGATTAAAGTGATCACAAGGAATGATGGCCCCCCCACTTTTTTTTGCCCAGTTCCGTAGTTGGTGTGAGACGATCATAAGGAATATGATATTTAGAACTCAATTTTATGCAAAATCCATTATTCAAGAAGTGAAGTTTATATACATGATAGACATGCAATGAAATAAATGTTAGAATAGAAAACTTTGTTACTTATGCATTAAGTTGATTCTAACATTTTGGTAAACTAAGTTTTTATTGATATAAAATTCAGGAGCATTTCTGCATTGAGGATAAAGGACTAAACTTTTTCCTTGGGTTTGCTGAAGATCTCTTGGTTTCAGGCCCAAGTATTCCGAAGGTTTTTTGTTTGGACTTTTTCCTTCATCTCCTTTAGATGAAGCTTCATCAACTCACGGTGAGAGCTGCCACCAAGGAGTTCTTCCAAACTTTGCCTGCCCTTTCTAAATTTAGGGTTCTTTACTGCAGCAGGTTGAAGATCTGGCTTTGATTGCACCTGGCTCTGCTGGAGAATAGAAATATTCATCTCCACTGAATGCATGCTGCTTAAGTGCTGGAGGCACTTGCAGGAGAGAAACTCTCATTGGAAACTTCATTACAATACTTTCGCTTCCCTACATGAAGTAGTCATTCTCATTCACCAAAGATAGAATTGTGGCTGACACAGCCACAGGAGCTCCTGTTTGACTTTCAAAATTAATCAACCTCTAAGCTGGAATAGAAATGGCATGTCCTTTAACCTTAAGCACAAAAAGCTCTCAACAGACTGCAGTTTTTATATCCCTGGATGAGAGTTTGGGCCCCTAATACTTAAACTTGATGCACATACTGGGTTTCTGGCATGCTTTTGCCCATACCCATCTGCTAGCCTGGCACTGTGCCCATTCAGAAGGTGTGATGCCAGTTTCAATAGGGCATAGGTGCCAATCAAAGATGGGTTTGGAGGGGCAGCATGCAGAACGCAGCAAAAGTCAGCTCTTCTGCCAGAAGATCCTCCTGTTATCAGATAATGCCAATGAAGGGCCACATGCTTCATTGCTTGGGATCACATTGCATCTGTAGATGTTTCTGGCCTTCGATGGATGTCTTTCTACAGAAGCATTTTCCTCAAGGATTACTTGATTGGAGACATTACAGCAAAGTCTAACGGACTGAAGTCCATTATTTTCAAAGAAACAGAGGAAACCTTCAACAACTGTCTTGAAATAATTGCCAGGTTTTCTGTCTTTTCTCCTAAAACACTTCTTCGTGTAGAATATTATAGAGTATATTCGGTCCATGTATGGGAGTTACAAGGGACAAACATTCTGAAGAAGGATTAACTGCAAAACCAAGAACCTAAGAAGTACTAAAATCCATAAACACTTCTGTATCATTAAGTGTGAATGGTGGACAAATTTCCATCATCCCATAACTGTTCTCTAGTGGATTCTCATGCTTAGAGCTTCAGAGTTTAATTTTCCTCTCCTGTATTTTATAAACATGGATATCCCAGTGTCTTAAAAGAAAGACCGTATCTACTATTTATTCCTCTTCTTCCATGTCGAAAGGAAAAAAAAACAAGCAACCAAACACTTCAGAAGCAAAATCTATCCATATTTCATAAGGAAGCCAGAAGCTCTCAAAAGCTGAGGATTCTTTTATTGTGTGGCAATAGAGGTGAGCTCATTTCATGAAGAAGAAATTTCCCTATAGCAATAGGTTTCAAATTTTAAAACCTTGACCACTATAAACAGTTACAAGATAGTAACAGGTGCAGTAGAAGAAACATAATATATAAATCAATGAAGAATGCAGCAGTTTGTAAAACTTCCCTGAAGGCACAAGAGTTTGACAGTAAAAATGCTAAAAATGAAGAACCATAATATATGATAAAAAGAAGATCAGACACTTATCAAAATGAAAAAGCAAAAGCTAAGCCTTAGAAGAACTTTCTCTTTTCATACAAAGAACCCAAACCTCTGTAAATATTTAGATTTCCTGACTGATTGGCACATAAACACTCCTCTTTCTCTAAAAATTCAAAATTGATAGCATATGGATAGCAAATACAAAATTAAAATGTCTCCTACAGACTCTTACTTCTTGTATAAAGGTCTAACAAATGTACTGAATTCGAAAATCCCAGAGATTCTCTCCTCTTGTATCTCTCTCCACACCTTTGTCTGATAACTACTTTACCATATATACTATGTTTCTACACCATGTTTCCAGTGTTCCTGCTTATTTCCTCCTTCTTTTCACCCCCCACAGTATTGTTGGCAAAATTTTCTAGTTACAATCCTAGTGCCACCATAACATTGTGTTGCGTCAGAGAAGACTAACTGCTTATCCCAAAGCCTTCTCCATAAGACACTGCCAAAATAACACTTAATATAGCGACGTATAATAAAGCACTAAGCATTCCAGTTACTCCACTCTGTTGCATTATCATTGGGCTCTTCTTCTTCTTCTTTTTTTTTTTTTTTTAAGATTTTTATTTATTTGACAGAGAGAGACCACAAGTAGGCAGAGAGGCAAGCAGAGAGAGAGAGAGGGAGGAGGAAGCAGGCTCCCTGGCCAGCAGAGAGCCCGATATGGGACTCGATCCCAGGACCCTGAGATCATGACCTGAGCTGAAGGCAGAGGCTTAACACACTGAGCCACCCAGGCAGCCCTCATTGGACTCTTCTGAACATTATTCTACGTATCTTCACAATGAATCCATTACTACAGACAAAAAAGTAAAGTAAGTAAAAACTACACATGCATAAATTATCTTTTCTATTTCTTCAAAAATAGAAGCCTGTTTTCTTACCAAAAAGTAAGTTAAACTTTGATAACTTCTAAAAATCCTACTCAGGCTACTCTGGTTCTTCACTCCCCTCAAAAAAAAACAAAAACAAAAACAAAAAACAAACACAACAACAAAAAAAGCTTTTCTTCTATGTTTCTAAAATGAAATAGAGCTAAGCTGAAAACATGACCCAAGAAATGTATGACTATCACCTAGATAATGTACATACATTTATCCATGGATAAGTGATTTGATCTTAAGGCCTCACCAGAGTTTAATTTTAGTTATAATAATGTGTACTCTTTATAAAAATAATGCTATTGATTTATGGCGAAAAAAACATATATAGATTCTGTCAGATGATATAATAATTGTCTGGGCTTTTCTTGAAACTAATAGTACCTCTGTAAAATTACAGGCTGGAATTAAGGGGTGACATCTGTAATTATGGAAGGGAATAAAGAAGGCTGGCTTGTGTAGGTTGAATATCCCAACCTCAGTCTCAATCTCTCAGGCAAATAACTACTGAACATCTACTCTGTGTGTGACATTCCAAAGATGCTAACTGGTCATCGCTATGCGCCACTTTAAAAAAACTAAAACTTCCACAGATAAATCATTTTTGTTTTTACTCATATAATCCTTCAAAGGAATTCAGCTTAAGTTTATTACATATAACTTTGTTTTTCTGGATTTGTTTTGACTAATTTCTGAAACCCAGTACCTTCCCTATCTGAAGTACATGAGATACAACTTAAATGAGAACTTTTTACTATGTCACCATGGCCACTATTATAAATTTTAGGGGTAAAAATATTTAGGTCAGTAAGTAAAATGTCATAGTCTTCCAATGGCATTTTTGATGTTCTTAGTTTATGACTTTGGTAACTAAATCTATCACAATCCATGGCAGGATAAATAGAAAATCCGTCCAGTGGGTGTCCTTGTCACCTCCTAAACCCCTGTGGCACCAGACACTGAACCTAGGATTCAGGTAATCCATTAGGATAGAATTTTCCAAATAAAAAAATAAATTATATTTAAGGGCTTACTAAGCTCCAAGTTCTTTAAAAATATTACTTCATTTAATCCTCACAATTATTACTATCTCAGTGATACAGAATAGAAACAAAGTCTTGTGACTAGGTGGGAGTCACTGAGTTTCTTCAGTCTGACGTCAGAATTCAATCCAGATTTGCCTAACATCAAAACCCATGTCCTCATTTATACAATTCTCCCCCTTTTTTTTTTTTTTGCTTGCTTCTGTGTCACACCTCGCAGTAAAGAAGAATTCAAACTCCGTTCCCTCTCCTTCCCTGGAAGTTTAGAAACTTTTTCACTTAATTGATACTAAAATGACAGCAATTTTTCCATTCCCTGAACCAGCTTCCTCCCCTGATTCTTTTCATATACAAAGAAAGAACCTTGGCTTTGTTCTTATAGTCAGACCTTTCCCTTTCCCTCTTATAACTATTTCTATTAATGCTATAGGCACATTTGTCCAAGTCAAGAGCAAATAGCAAAATTCCCATCCCTTCCCCTTGACTCTCAGCGGATGACTCCTGATCTCAAAGCTAGAAGACAGCTGAACATGCACAATGAATTAGACAAGGTGGCCAGTTTCTTCCCAGCCTCAGGCAACAAACCCTGAGGAAGTGTCTACCTAAACAGTCTATCTACAAAGAACATATGGAAAGGAGGTAGCTGCACACAAAGGTGTTCTTAAGGAAAACCTAAATTTCTTCACTTATGTACAGGAAATGATGAGAAACCTGGTAAAGTGCAAAAATGTGACATAATTTCATATGCATTTGCTTAGATGGCTTTGAAAATAGTAAAAACTAAGTTGAATGAACTGATTGCTGATGGTATCTCATTAAAGAGCTGCTCCTATGATTCACAAGTGCCACTCTAGATGGCACGCTGAAACACGCAGTTTTATTATATATTCTGAAGTATGGAGCCTCTACCTCAAAATAGCTAAACATTTCTTCAAATCTTTCCCCAGTTTTGTGCGCTTGCTTGCATTCCCAGGATCCAGGTTCTAACATTCAGGTAGTAGAGGGTCCAGTATAATATATGGAGTCTTAACAATTGTTTTTAAAACAGAGGCACCTGGGTGACACAGTCAGTTAAGCATAGGACTCTGAGTTTTGACTCAGGTCATTATCTCAGGGTCATGAGATCTAGTCCAGTGTTGAGCTCCATGCTCAGCGTGGAGTCTGCTTAAGATTCTCTCTCCCTCTCTCTCTTCCCCTCTGGTTCATGCTCTCTCTCTCTCTCCCCTCTCTAAAATAAATAAATAAATTTTAAAATCAACATTGTTGTAAAACATATTATTTTGGTAGTAAGAAAAAATAAGTAAATGATACATGATATAGACTAAAAGCAGCAAAGACTTTTTTTTTTATATTTAAATAGGGACAAATAGATCACATGCCTGAGCACATTTCTTTTTTTTTCTTTTTTAAAGACTTTATTTATTTATTTGACAGAGAGAGATCACAAGTAGGCAGAGAGGCAGGCAGAGAGAGGAGGAAGCAGGCTTGCTGCAGAGCAGAGAGCCTAACATGGGGCTCGATCCCAGGACCCTGGGATCATGACCGAGCCCAAGGCAGAGGCTTAACCCACTGAGCCACCCAGGTGCCCCATGAGCACATTTCTTTTTCACAACAGGAACCACATTTATAGGCCTATACTTAATTTTTAAAATACCACTTAAATACATATTAAAATTTTATGTATTTCCATTTTTTAAAAAAAGGAAAGGAATAAGAGCATTACAATCTATGCTTTTCTGTACTTCTTTGAAATCACTCAAATAATTCAATTAGAAATCTAAAAGTATAACTGATAAGCCTTGAGCTCCAAGGCTATAGCTCAGTGACAACAAAAATTTATTCAACTTCCTATCTCTACTTTGAGTCAAGACAGTATACCAGAGATCTTAGCTCTTTGCTGTACAAGAGAACTCTCTAATTCAAAGTCTCCATCCACACTTACTCTATGAAGAATCTACTCTCTGTGGACTCCACATACACTTTTATGGTCTTTACCTATACCATCTAACATGGTAGCCACTAGCTCTATGTAGCCATTGAGCTCTTGAAATGTGACTGGGTAAATCCTGGATTTTAAAGACTGTAACTAAAATAATTTCTTTTTTAAAATATTAATAACATTGGAATACTATTTTAGATATATTGGATTAAATAATATATATAATTGAAATAAATTTCATCTTTTTTTTTCTTCTTTTTAATGGTTCTCTTAGAAAATTTTAAATTACATAAGTGGCTTACATAACCTTTCTCCTGAACAGTGCTGCTTATGGCACTCTCAACCTACTACTCAGAATCACAGCAATTTTCGAGCAAGTTCAGACTCGTTTGAGGAGGAAACTTTTCTCTAAGCCATACAATTTTGTGTGTGTTGGTCTCATCTTGCCAACTTGATTAGACCCTGAGATGATTAATAAGTTATCTTTTTACTGAATTTCATTCATTTGTTCAAAATGACAATTACGGGTCACCTAGGTGGCTCAGTTGGTTAAGCAACTGCCTTCAGCTCAGGTCACGATCCTGGAGTCCGGGGAAAGTCCCACATCTGGTTCCCTGCTCATCAAGGAGTCGGCTTCTCCCTCTGACCCTCTCCCCTGTTATGCTCTTTTGCTCTTTCTCTCTCTCTCAGGTAAATAAATAAAATCTTTTTTAGAAAATGACAATTATATCAAAAAAGGAGCTTTATCCATCCAAACATGAAACATGTTTGCGAACTGTGGTGAAATACGCCATTCTAAACTATGCCTCTTCCGTAAGGATTATTTGGGGCTGAGGGTGCAAGGAGGAAGAAGTACAGGGAAAGGCTTTCTCTGAACTCCCTTTATTTACGTGAAGACAGATCCTCCAAAAAAGATTCAATTGTTCTAAGTTCCCTCCAGGGAAGTTTCATCAACCAGATAAAACTCTTATCACAAGAGATTAGAAATTAACACCACTCCCAGACAAGCTTTGTCACAAACTATCAAATCCCCCACCTATTCTCTTAAAGGCCCATTCATCTTTCCTAAAGATCATCTACGGTCCTTTAAGTGACCTCCATCCCCTGTCCCTTTCCCCTATTAAGACAGTATATAAGTTCTCATATCTCACTGCTTTTTGGGGTATTCACTTTTTTTTCTCCATATCCCCATGCATAACATCAAAAATTAGTAATTTCATGTAGCTTTTTCTCCTGCTGTCAGTTAATTTTATAAATCCAGCTCTCGAACGTAGGAAGAGTAGAGGGAAAGTCTTTCCTTCCCTACTGTCTGAAATGTTTAATGAGGGAGGAATCCAAGATTCCCCCAGTGGAGGTCTTTTACCAGCTTCTTAAACTCCTATAAGAACAGATGTAATGAGTCAATCCATTTAGGAGAATTTATCCTTGAGGGTAATTTTTTTAATCACTAATATTTATCTTATTTTATTCATTAAATCCAGTCATGTAATGGAGTGTTCTGATCATTAAACTACAGTTGTAAGGTAGCCCTGAACGATCCTTTTAAATTCAGTATAATTTAAACCTTTTTAAATGTAGTGTAAAAATATATTCAACTAGAATTCCTTACCTATACCAAAGAACACAAAAAATAATTTTTTGTTTTTGTGTCTATTTTCTCATTTATGAAGGATAGCAAATAACTAGTACCATCTAGATGCACAGGAGAGAAGTTCTTTCCTTGCATACAACAGATGCCTTGAGGTATTAAGACTCAATTCTCTAGTGAAGCCTAGTTAAGAAATGACCACAACCCTCTATTACTTAAATATTAATGATAAAGATTCACAGAGTGTCTGGATTTATAAAGTGTAGTTTCTGAGCTATAAAAAGCAATGTTTCCAGGAAAAGACACACTCAAAAAACAACACTAGCATTTGTCTGGTGGACTTTGTTTAACTAGGTTCTGGAAGGACTTCCAGAAGTCATGCACAGCAAGAAATGGGCTCAATCATGGCTTAAACCAGACATTCTGGTAAACTTTAATGATCCTCAGTTACTTAATAAAATACATTTATGAATTCTATTATAATTCAAAGTTTCAATTGTCAAAATACTAAATGATCACAGTTGCAGTCACATATACAAGAATATCTGGTAACTTATACTTTACCTAAATATATCAATCCAAATCCTCCAGAGCCAATCATTTTGCCCAGCATCCATTGTTTTCCTTCCATATCATCCAGAACCTTGCCTTCTGGAAGTGGAACAGGAAGTCGATATTTCTCATTTCTTTTTGGTGGCATCACTTCTGTTGGCAGAAAGGCTGAGATAAGTGATTAAAAATAAAAACAACAAAAAGTCCAACTAAAATACATTTCTCAAAATGTCTTCCACAGGGCACTTTCCCAGGTTCCTACAAACTAGGGTTATGAGATCAGCTGGACTTGAAAAAACCCACATACTATATTCAAATCGGAATCTCACATATGTTACAACGCTGAAATCCAAGAAAGACTGATATTAAAAAACAAACAAATCTTGTGAACTTCACATGTGAACTTAATATGTCCAAAATTCATTTAGGGGAGTCTATAATACCCACTAACAATGCAGAATACATTCTAAGAGATGAGTTTACAATTCCCAATGACAAGGAGAAAATAAATATCATATACATGCAAATACTCCTTTCATTGAGAATGTTAAGCATCAAAGATGAGGTCTTTGGTCACTAGGAGAGAATACAGCTTTGGATTAGGAAAACATGGACAACGGCAACAAATATCACCAAGCCAGGGAGTCAAATCACGGACAAAGAGCAGGTACTCAGGAAATATTTGTTAAGTAAGCCCAGAATTTTCGTGGATACATAACTTCTCAGAGCACAAGGCCACGGGGCAGTTTCAGGGTTAGCACACTAGTCTCTGTTTCTTTAGATCCTGTCTTTCTCTTTCTCTATACCCTGTTTCTTCCCCACCCTCACCAAACTGAAAATTGCCCCGCTTTAGAGATTAATCAATTACATGTGTACAAGGTTTGTGGATTTCACAGTGAAAGACTTTTAGTTGGAAGAGAGAACTGCATAGGGAAACACACACACACACGCAGCATATCTTCCTGAAACTGATCTACATGTGAAGGTAATTACAATCCTCTAAGTATTAAAAAAAAAAAAAATTCAACTGGTGAGTGCTTTTAAAGTTAATGTAAAGTTTTCGCTGTATAATCTTTTCCATTTTCTGAATGATAAAGTTTCTGTTCCTTTTAATAAGGCTTCCCTCTTTCACTGACTTTAATCCAATGTCCTGCTCTCTTTAACTTAGCATCAGTGTCTCAGAGCAAACGAACACAGCAGAAACCTGTAACCACAGTCACCTGCCCTCCTAACACAGCCACAAGGGAAGCAGAGAATTTACTCGGTGAACTACGCCTCAAGTAGTTTTCTGGTGGTTCCCCTTGGCCAATACTTTATACGTACTGGTGTCCAAAACGCATCTGCGGACTTAAAACCCAAAGTCCTCAAAGAACAACTCTGCAGCAGGGCATAAACACAGTTTCGGAGGGAAGTCCGTGGCATCAGAACTTGAGAGCTGAAACTGCACATCCTGGGCGGGGTTCCCAGGGGCAAGCGGCGGCCTCCTCCCAAGGCCGGCCGCAGCAGGGAGCCCCTCTGCTTGGGGGTTCCTCCCAGGGCTACGATGCTAATCGCTCCACACGAGTTGCCCGGGACAGACCGGTGTCCAGAGGCCTGAACACGTGCCAGGCCCGGGCTCGGACGGGCCGTGGCACGGGCGGGGGGCACAGTGCGGCCCACCACCCGCCTGCCCCCGACTCTCCTCTCGGCGGCTCCGGCCCGAACCGCCGCGAAGCCCGCCGGCGTCTGCACCACCTTCCCGCCCCCGGCTCTCCCTGCACCGGCGGAACGCGGAACCCGACCCCCTCCCGCGCCTAACACCGCCCGCCGGCGCTCGGGGCGAACGCGGGTTGGAGGGGGCGCCGCTTCTCGCTCCGAGTTGGGGAAAAAGTGCGCGACCAACCGCGTAAGCCGGGCCTGCCTCGGCGGGGAGGCTCCGGCGCTCACTCCGACGGCAGCTCCTCCCGCGGCGCGGCGGGGCAGGCGGAGAGCGGGACGCAGAAGGGCCGCTCGGCCCGACGCCCAGGTCCGGCCCCGGGCTTCCCCTGCCGCCAGGCCGCGCAAGGCGTCTCCCGCGGGCTTTGAGGGCCGGGCGGGGCCACGGGCCTCCAATCCCGCGGGGAGGCGGGCCCCGCCCGAGCCGGCTCTCGGAAGGGCCCAGGCGGACGTCCCCGCACCCGCGCCGCCTGCGCGCGGCGAGCCCGGCGCCGTCAGGCTCTGGCCGGAGACGCAGGCCTAAGGCCCGCGAACGGGACGCCCAGGGGAAGAGCGAGCGGGGTCTCAGTCGGGAAAGGGGGCTCTGTGATTGCCGCACACACACCCTGGCCCTCCAGAGTCTGCACAAGGAGCCACCAGACCACTTCCGTGCATTTGTGTAGGAGGAGTTTATGGCCTCCCGCACTCTCCCAGTCCCCAAAGTTTCCAAATCAGTGGGCGAGTCTTTACTGAGCACTTACCGCAACTCGTCGCACTAGTCAGGCCCTCCCAGGGCAAGAAGCCTGGTGTGAGCCCGGAGGCCTGAGACCTCCTTGTTCCAGGTCTCAGACACAGACTGGCGCAAGACCTATTGACTGGTTGGATAATCTTGACTAAACGTAATTATTTCACAAAACTTCCATTTGTTTGTCTGTGAACTGGAAATAACCGCAGTTTCTTAGGTTATAAGGTATGTTAGAGAAAAAATTTATAACAACACTCATTAAAATGGTAAAGAACACTTTATTGCAAACTGTTGCAGTGGGAGAAATCTGCATTCGGTGCCAAAGACAGCAAAGAAAAGTGGACTTTATAGCCAAGGGGTGGGGGTCCGTGGATGGAAAATTATTAAGAAGAAATGTCAGAGATATAGGGAGTATTCTGGCTAAACTGAGTTAACAGAAATCTTGCTGAAGTCAGGGCCAGGTGTTCAGAATTCACCCGGGGGATGGCGAAGGATGAGGAGCTCCATTAGATACAGAGGGCTCTGGTTAGTCGGGATTTGGGCTAAACTGACTTAAGAGGATTCTTACTGAAACTTGACAATGTGGAGAGGACATGGACGTCAATAGCCATCCCTCGGTGAAAAAGAGTTCTGGGAAGCCTGAGTAGAATTTGGTCAAAGGGAGGCTCTTGAGCAGGTTATTAGTTAAAACATTACGATGATACGTGAGAGAAATTATTAAGTGGTTTTCTAACACGTAATAAAGACTCATAGTGAGCTTCTAATATTTTCAGGTAGACAAAACAAATGTTCCAAAAGCAATAATCAAATATATCAACATCCTATGTAGGAAGAGAGTAAATACTTGGAATGCAAACTGAAAGGAAAATCAAAGTCCTTTAATGAGTTTGATGGAATAAGGTTTTAGGACTTCCTACATCTGTCACTAAATGAAAGATGGCATGAGAAAACATTTTAAAGCACTTAGTGCTGTGGATATAAAAGCCTTTTTAGGGGCACTCCGGTGGCTCTGTAGATTAGACGGCTGCCTTCTGTTCAGATCATGATCCCCAGGATGAAGTCCTGGAGTGCGGAAAAATATCCCTGCACAGCAGGGAGCCTCTTCTCCTTCTGCCCCCTCCCCTGGCTCATCTGCGTATCCATGTGCGCGCGCTCTCTCTCTCTCTCTTGCTTGCTCACTCATTCTCTCTCTCAAATAAATAAATAAATAAATAAAATCTTTAAACAAATAAATACTGAACTTTTTAAAGAAGTTCAGTAGTCTATGTGTGGAATAATTGCATCATTTAAGGTAGTGATTCACTAATCCAACAATGTCCATTCTTATTTCCGTAAAATGCATATGTGACAGATGCTATTGGTTGTTTAGCCAAATATCCATATGGACATTCTTTCTCCCATTCCAAATTTGTTCAGGTTTCTACCCACTTCCCCAGGTTAATTTCTTTGGGAAGATGCAGCTCCAGCACCAGCTACAACAGATTACTCTGGAGGGTCATACATGGCTCCGGTCTTCACCTATATATGGAGTACATTTGTGTCTTTATTCAGGACACTGTAACAAAATACCATAGACTAGGTGGCTCATAAACAACAGAGATTTATTTTTCACACTTCTGAAGGCTGGAAATGTTATTACCTAATAATCAACTCCGAAGGTTCCATCTCCTCAGACTATCACATTGGGGATTAGTTTTCAAGACAGAAATGTTGGAGGCACACAAACATTTAGTCTAGAGTAGTTGGTAAAATCTATTAGCCTTCAAACCTTCAAAATATATCTAGAATCTATCCGTCCTCCCCATCCTTACTGCTACCATCCTGGTCCAATAACCATCATGGCTTTCCAGGGCAATTATAGTACCCTCCTAAATGCTGTCTTATTTTCTACCCTTCCAGGCCTTCAGTCTGAATATCATAGAAAACAGCTAAATGATCTCTTTAGGAGCTTAAATTAGATCTTTCTTCTATTGAAAACACTTTAGTGTCATTTTGAGTCATTCAATAAAAGCCAATCCTTACTATGACTTAAAATGGTGTTTTTTAACCTTGGCCATATTGACATGTGAGCCAGATGATCCTTTATCGAGAGGGGGAGGAGGGGCAGGAGGCGGTCTACCTCCTTTAGGATATTCAGCATTGCAGGAGATTTAGCATCTATCTGGCCTCCCCAGCAGTCCCACCCCACCCAGTTATGATGGCCAAAATCAACAATTACCAATTTTTATAAATGTCAGAGTTGTTCCTGGCTGAGAATGAGCTATCTGTAATGATCAACATGTTCTGCCCCCCATCTCCCCCATTTCCTACTACTTTCTCCAACCACCCGTGGTCTCCTTGCTGTTCTTGGGACTTCTGCACTTTTCCTTTTGCCTGGACCATTCTTCAGTCTGTATCTGTATGGACTACCCTATCACTTTCTTCAGGTCTTTATTCAAAAGTCAACTTGGGGAGACCTTTTTTAACCACCCAATCTCAAATTCTAACCTACCCACAATACTTTATAGCCCTCTTTCCTTCTTCCTCCTAGTACTTAGCATTGTACAACAACATATTATACAAGTAACTTATTTATTTAGAAAATAGACAAATAGTCTTCCTCAGCAAATTGTATGTTCCATGAGAACAGGCAACATTTCGGAAGTTTGAAAATCACTATTGTATTCCCAGTCCCTATGATGCAAATAGAAAAAACACATCATTTTCTTATTAAATGAATACACAAATCATCATGGTACCATTACCTTCCCAGTGATTGGTTTGGGTGTATGTATGTATGTATGCGTGAAGTATAGGTAGAGGCAAAGAAAAGTTTTCTGGACACTTTCTATAAAGAGATGTTCTCTTCTGGTTATCATTCTGGATGTGATGCCTAAAATTTCTGCAGTCATTTTATGACCATGAGGGTACAAATTACAAATTTAATACACCAGAAATGGAAGAATGTCCAACAAATAAGGTTAGAATACTTATTCACATATCCAAAAGAAAAAGAAAGGAAGAATAAAAGAAAAAAAAAAATCAACCCTTACCTCACACCTCATTTAAAACTTGACTTGAAATTGATCATAGATCTCAATTTAAATGCAAGAGCTAAAACTATAAAACTTTTGGAAGAAAACCTGGGATAAATCCTTTATGCTCTTAGATTTTATAAATCTTTGTGATCTTTTGACTTTCTGTAATTAGAATGTACCCCAAAAGCTGAAAGCCTAAAAAAAGAAGTTCCTAAATTAACTTAATCAAAATTAAAAATGTTTGCTCTTCAAAAGCCCTGTTAAGATACCAAGTTTTGGGGCGCCTGGGTGGCTTAGTGGGTTAAGCCGCTGCCTTCGGCTCAGGTCATGATCTCTGGGTCCTGGGATCAAGTCCCGCATCGGGCTCTCTGCTCAGCAGGGAGCCTGCTTCCCTCTCTCTCTCTCTGCCTGCCTCTCCACCTACTTGTGACTTCTCTCTGTCAAATAAATAAATAAAATCTTAAAAAAAGAAAAATACCAAGTTTTGGTAAGAATATGGAATAAGAAGAACTCTCTTCGCTTGTGAGGCTCCAAAGTGTTAAATTCACTTCGGAGAACAATTTGTCAGTTTCTTATCATATCAAATGTAAAATTAGCATATGACCCAGCATTCATGTTCGTGGGTGCTTACCCAAGAGAAATGTAAACCTGTATCTACATGAAAACTTTTCTTAGCGATTTATAGCAGCTTCTTTGGTGATAGCCAAAAATTGAAAACAGCTCAAATTCCCATCAAGTAGTAAACAGATAATCACTCAGCAATAAAAAGTGGAATATCACTCAGCAATAACAAAGGAATAAACTACTGATACAAGCAACAACCTGAATAGATCCCCAAAGTGTGATGTTACAGAAAGGAAAGAAGACACAAAAGAGTACGTATTGTGTAATTCTATTGAAATTCCCAGGGACTCGTTTGAAGGGGTAAATGGATGGCAAAGGGGCTGTGGAACTTTTGGGAATGACAGAAATGATTAATTTCTTGACTGTCGTGTGACTCCATAAGTATACATTTGTAAAAACTTACCTAATTGTACACTTAGGATTTATAAATTTTATTACATGTAAATTATGCCACAGCGAAATTGACTTAAAAGAATGTCTGAGGAGAAAGACAGGAAGAATCTGAGTTGTTGAGACCTTCATTGAATCACTCATTCAACTGACATTGAAGCCACCATACTTTTCAGATTCCTCCGAGAAGTGTTAAGTGTCTTTATTGCTTAAGCCTCTTAGCATTGATTTTCATGTTTCTTGCAGCCAAAATCTTCCTAACAGATGAAATAAAGTTTCAAGCAGCAATGAGTTTAAAATGTTAATAAAGTTGTCATAAATAAAAATGGGAACAGAAGTGCAGGTAAACCTGTATTGAGAATATGTGGGGTTTTCTTAAGTGTTAGGTTTTAATGCAGAATTTTATGATTCAGAGCATATTGCTGTGTGTATGTTTCAAGATGAAAACTGACAGAATATAGAAATACAAATTTTGGAACTAGTGAAAGAGCGTCTTCTGAATGAACACGATGAGAAACAAGAAAGAAAAGAGAATCTAGACATGAAGCACTTAAGCGTGAGTCATCTGAAGAAGAAAAAATAGGTAAAACAAGGTTTTCAAACAAGGCTATTTTGATAGATCTTAGAGACTATGAGTGATTCACCATAAACACAAACACACACACACACACACACACACACACACACACAAACACACACACACACACACACACAAAAGGACTTTCTTGGCGGTATGCCAACATTGTAGGTATGGCTTGGGTTCTGCTTTTCAAAGAACCAGGTGCTGTGAAATGCTTGTACTGGTTCAAAGAAAAAAGAAAAACCTAGCCATTCAGTGAGCATGCTTTACAAGGCCAAGATCATTTCAAATCAATTAAAGTGTTAAAGATGTTGCATAGACAAAACATTTAGAAAAATCCAATCTTTGTAATTTAATGTGAGAAAAAGAGATCACTTCACTGGAAGCATTTTGCCTGCCAAAGAAGAGCTAGTTTTTGTTTTATAAAAATCAGGAGGCCATTCACACTCATAAACGCACAATCCCTGGAGAGCTAACCAGTTACTGACAAAGATATTCGGAAAATAATAGTATTCAGATAAATGGAATCTCAAAGCTATCAGATATACAATCATACCAAATATCTATGTCTTTTGCATTCTTTCCATATAACACCATTACAAGGTCTCAACTTATTGACCCCAAATCATAGTTCTTGATTGTCCATATAAGTGAAAGTCAAGGACACAAAAAATTAATTTAAAATGTCATCTGTCAGAATGTCAACAGGCTTCATAAATTGTTTTCCAGAGATATTAATTAGTAGGGCCCTGCTGCCAAACAATCAGAAGTAAATATGCACCAAATTATCTCTCAAACAATTAAATGTGGTAAAACCTGATATGGCTAGCCAACATGATGTTAGCCTTACGCTCTCCATTCCCTAATGCAAACATCATAAAATGTTAACTAGCCACAAGACTATATTCACACTTTACATCCTTCTTTCTAACTAATATGACTGCAGTAATCACAAATATGGGCTGAAAAAAGAGGAAGGGGAACTGGCTGAATGATTTTTAAGCAGAAGCTGTGTTTTCAGTAACAATAGAGTCGATGATGTATTCAACGAAGAGGTGAGGACAGTTTTCCCACGTGTGATGTAAGCATGCTTTTAGGCTGGCTTTTCACATACCTGCAGCCCTACCATCCTCGGTTTGGATTCTTAGGTCCTATAGGCTTTGAGCGCGGGTTGAGTATGGAAGATCTTAAATGCTTAATCAAGAGTTTGGGTTTGAAGTTAGAGAGTTGTGCAGTCCCATTAAATAGCCACAAATCGGGCACCTGGGTGGCTCAGTGGGTTAAGCCGCTGCCTTCGGCTCAGGTCATGATCTCAGGGTCCTGGGATCGAGTCCCGCATCGGGCTCTCTGCTCAGCAGGGAGCCTGCTTCCCGCTCTCTCTCTGCCTGCCTCTCTGTCTACTTGTGATTTCTCTCTGTCAAAATGAATAAATAAAATCTTTAAAAAAAATAGCCACAAATCACTTGCAACCACTTACGTTTCAATGAATTGAAATTAAACACAATAAAAAATTCAATACCTTAGTTTTATGAGCCACATTTCAAGTGCCCAGTGACCACATGGAGCTAGTGGCTAACCAGTTGGGCAGAACCAGTTATAGAAGATTTCCATGATCATAGAAAATTCTGCTGGACAGTGCTCCTACAGAAAATGGGAGAATCCCTGGCAACTCAAGCAAGAGCCTAACCCTACCTGCTCATGCGTGTTAGCCACCCAGAGTTTAGAGAGGTGTGTAGGAAAAAGGTCTATTCCTCAGCCCGTACCACATTCTTTTGATTATAGTAATTTTATAATAGGTTTAGTTCATTTCTTATCTTATCTCAGATATTTTCACATATTTCACATATACTTTCACATATATATGTATATAAGTTTGTATTAATTTTATTGGTAGGAACATAGAATAGGTATGGAGGATAGAAACCATCCTGATACTGATAACACTGGGTTATCTCAGCATGTGGAATAGGAAAGCCAGGAGTAGATTAATATTTCACTGCAGACTTATGGTGTGTTTTATCTACTACAACAAAGAAAACTCGACGCCTGTTATCTCTATAAAATGAAATTAATGGTATACCCACTGCCTTACCACACTTGCTTTTTAAAATGTTCTAAGGGAAGATAATTAGGTTCCCAGTAGAATATAAGCACTTAAAGGGGATACATATTCTCTTTTTCAATATGAAGGGTCAAAATAATAAATCAAAGATATTCACTTTTCTTGGTGGAAAATGAAATGTAGTGTTACGTATATTCTACTTTTTGTTTATGATCTATAGTAGGTGAGAAAAAGTAACAATTGGAACCACAAATTAATGATATATTGTGTTGGTCTTGGTTCTGGAAGGACCATGCTTTATTTAGCTGTGTCTGGCATCAAGGATATTTAAGAGGATATTTATAAGCCAATCCTATGAAGTCATTCTAATGGAAAACAGCCCTAACCAGTGTCAGAAGTTCTTCTTTAAAAGATTATCCTCCAATGATTCAGTTCAAAAGAAAAAGTCCATTTTGAGGAGAGTGTTTTTTACACAGCAATGTCATTTTATACCTGAATGTTATCCATACCTGGTGTTTCATATTTCCACACATATGCGGTTGGGTTTCATTCGATGCTACCTGAATTCACTTATAAAATGGAAGAATTCTACCACACTTTTATATCTCAGGGAGCTTTCTCTCTTCTCTTCTGCCAAGTTATGGAGAAGAAGGCCACAAAAATCCCATTCACTGGAAGGGAAGTTAGTAATGCTGAATTTATTCGATAAGGGTGATGAACACTCAAATGCCAATATATTGGAGTGAACCAACAGTGTGAAGTATTCATGACAGTGCTCCTTCATTTCACAAGGGTACTCAATCAACTATGAAATGCAAATGTTGCTAGCATCATGAAATCTTCCTCTGCAGCTATCTGGACAATCTATTAGAGGATATTTTATGCCATGTGGATACTCTTGAATTCTTAATATACACAATAATTACCTAGAACGCAGTTCCTACTCATAAGAAAAATAAACTGATAAATAGATAACGGAGAAGAGAGAATGTATGGAGACCATAGTTTGGTGAAGAAATCACTGGAAGCTTCTGGGCAAGGTAATGACAAGAGCAGACTTTTATCTCCCTGCTCTCTAATTCTGATTGCAATACAACATTTACAAAAGGGAAAGAGGAAAAACAACTCTACGTTAACACCAGAAAGTAAAAATGAATACTGGCCACATAAAGAAACTTGGAGGCATTTCTGTTCGAAGTTATACAGATGGATTTATATTGAAGGAGAGCATGGAGTATCAATGTCAAACATCCTTTTAAAAGAGCAGTGTATCTATCATGCCATAAAGGAAACATTGGTCAATTAACACCACCATCCTTTGAAATTTAGAAGTATTAGGGTTAAAAGTGAAATTCATGCATTGCCTCATCAGGAGCACAACTTCACTCATGTGGAACAAAACATTTGGACCACATCACTGGTGCTGAAAGGCCTCATGGAGCAGGGAGCTGGCACTGTTAGCCCTCGCTCCCCACACAAAGAGAGAACCACCAGACATTCCTAATAGTGCCTGGTGGATAACTGCTCAGTGAATATTCTGAATGAATAAATGAAGTTTAAAAAAACAAACAACCCAGTAAACCTGCCACCTGGTGTCAGTCTTCCTTGAGCACTGACTTAGGGAATGAAAAACAAAGATGAGGGGTGGTGTTCATGCCCTGGAGCAAAGACAAATTCATGGAATAAAAGGAGGGTGAAATGAAATGGCCAGAAGTCCCCAAGGAGAAGCCAGAAACAGCAATGCAGATTCGTTTACTTACTCAGATAGTACTTGAGCTTGGCTCAGGAGACGGATTGTATCAAAAGGCAGAATGCTTACCTTCCTCAAAGTCATAGCCTTTTGGAGGGGACAGTTATTAAATAATCATTGAGAAAATTTATAGGATTCTATTTGAAGCTGTAATAGGAGGAGCTCATTCCAACTGGCAGGCAAGGTCATGGGAAACCTCTGAGGGAATGACACTTAAAATGAGACCTGAAGGATGAAGGGTTTTTAGGAGGCAGAAAAGGGAAAGAAGAACACTTCATGGAGGAAAGGATATATGCCAAGTCCTGAAGTAGGAAGGAAGTAGGTGTGTTTAGGGCCCCAAAAGGACAATGGTAAGAGACGACAGCAATGGATGATCCTGGAGACGTAGGCAGAGGACAAATAATGCTACAGTTTGTGAGCTAAACGTTTTTGTCTTTTTCCTAAGTGAAATGAGGAACTGCTGAAGAATTTAAACAAAGAAATGACATGATACTATCTATGTTTTAAGATCACCGTAGCTACTGAGTTACTATTCTCTAAATGGTTCATAGTGATAGATGGTCAGTGGTCAATAAAATTTATAAGAACTAACTTGGAATCGTCAGAAATTATTTGGGAAACAACTACATTATCTACACTCACATTGGATCAGAGCTTGAATTACTTTATTTCTCTGTTAGAGGTAAAAGTTATTCCAGAAACCTTGATATTTGGGATGACTTCAGAATTACACTATTATATTGTAACTTTTTTCATTTATCACTAGTAGGAAATCATATCAGGTCAACAAAAACTATTTCTGTTACTATTTTCCTTATAAGATTAGGTCATCTGTAGATGACCAAACTGAGAAAAATTACCATACTTACAGAGAGATCCTATAATTTAGACTCCATTCCTTCTCTGAAAAATCAAAACTACCTTCTTTTAAAAATAAAGTGATTATAACAAACAGAAAACCATTCTAAAATGTTTTTATTCATAAGTACCATAAGATCAAAGGAGATATTTTTACCTATGAAATTAAAGATAATATGTAGTAATTTCCTGTTACTGTTTAACAAGCTACCACAAAATTATGAGTTCAGTAATAAAATGTATTCTCTTACCAGACTGGAGGTTAGAAATTTTAAAATCAAGGTGTCAGTAGGTCTCTGCTCCTTCTAGAGGCTCTAGGGAAAGAATCCATGTCCTTGAATTTTTGAGCTTCTACAGGCTGCCTCCAAATCCTCTTGTGGCCCATGGTCCATCTTCAAAGCCAGCAGTGTAGTAGCATCTTTCAATGTTTCTCTCTGACTCTGATCTTCCTGCTTCCTCTTAGAAGGATCCTTTTGATTAAATTGAGCTCACCCAGATAATCCAGGATGATCTTCAAATCTCAAGATCCTTAACATAATCATTATCTACAAAGTACCTTTTGCCACATAAAGTAACATATTCTCAGTTTGGTTTCCAGGGATTAGAGCCTGGAATCTTTGGGAATGGAGGTCATCATTCTGACTACCACAAATATTCTAGGGAAAAAAAAATCTCTTATACCAAAAAGAGAGAGAGAGAGAGAGAGAGAGCGATATTAAAAAACATACTTCTAAATTATAAACCAAAGATGAAATTAACCCAATCTGTTATATCTGAAAAAGCAAAATTAGTTATGTAGAAGATAAACTTATAAAATTCTTTGAAAATTCAAAGGAAAGGATAGATAATGAACTTCAATGATGAGGGAAAACATTCAAAAAATATCAGTGCAAAAATCTACTTACTTGCAAAATTAGATCGGCCTCAGAGATTTTTCTCTATGACACTAAGTGAAAGAAGGAAAGGAGTGTCAACCACAGAGTTGTAAATAAAATGACTGTGACTTTAGAATGCTAAAACAGTCAAGTTATCCTTATGCATGAAGGCAAAAATAGCAATATTTTCAAATATGCAAAAGTCAGAACATACACCAGGAAAACTTTCTGAGTAAAGTAACCAAAAACCTGGGGATAAAAACATTAAAATGAAGCAAAAGTAAGGACAAAGTTTCTATCTATTCATGACCATACCACCTCCTGTGGAAGGGAATTTCATTTGCTGAACACCTTGAAGGGACAGTTGCTCAGTAGAATTGAGAAATAATGTGGAGTTCCTAGAGTTTTCCAGGAGGAAAGAGGAGAAAGCAAGACAATGGGTGGAAGAGAGATCAAGAAAGATGGTGTGAGACTGGATAGTGGATGGGGTAAGAGGTCATTGTGGAGACATTGGTTATCGAATGGACAAAGGATTAATCAAGTCCGATGTCTACTGTTCTACTCAAAATTGTTTTGGTTGCTATGATCTAATTTCCTCTTCTACCTTCCTTCTAATTTTTTTCAGTTTGTATGAATGAGTGTGTAAACTGAAGAGTCCATATCCAAGCATATATGACTCAGATCAGAGATGGCACTTGAAGAAGCTGCAGTCCAAGGTAGCCATGAGAATATAAACACAAGGTGCTTTTATGGAGCAAATATGTAGAAAATTTAGGAAAGGGCCTGGAAAAATTGGGATGTACCTGGCTATCATTTGGATTGCCTGTTGATTATGGAAATGACAGCTTGAAGATACGGTGGTGAGCATTAATGATCTGAAGTCTAAGTAATTATTTTAAATATTTACTTCAGTTCAAAATGTGTTTAAAGTTTTCTTTATTTGACCTCTCCACTTCAATGATTTTTTTTTTTTTTCTCCACTCCTACTGAAGTCAATCATTGAAACCAACCAGCAGAAGTCAGTCGCTCTGATGGAAGGGAGGAAATTGACAATCATGTTCTCAGTCTCATTACCAAAAAATGTGTCACTTCCTATCTCAGTTCTCTTTCTTGGACTTTTACGACACTAGAATGCTCTTTTAGCTCCCTGGCTATTCCTTCTAAATCCAATGTACTTAGTCTGTCTCTGCTCAGTCTCTACTCAGGGCACAGGCATTGATCTTTTTTAAATTTCATCTAGTCCCAAAGCTTTAAATGCAATATATGTGTTAGGAACTCCAAAATTTTTGCCCCCTGTTGTTTCAGTTACCATTTGGAGTGACAGCCACTCCAAATTTAGTGGCATAAAACCACAGCTATGTTATTATGCTCATACATTCTGTACATCAGAAACGGATGATTTGCAAGCTGGGAGTGACTCCCAGCTTGAGTACTGAAGTACTGAGTACCTCTGAAGGTTTGATTATTCACGTGTTTGGACTAGAAGACCAGACCAATGACTCTAGAACCCAAATAATATTTAGAAAACTCACACAACAATGATAAGTGTGGGGTGTTTCTTTCAGAACCACAGAAAGATTGTGAAGGGCCAGATAGGGGATGGGCCTTCTCTATCCAGATGGTCAAGGAATAGTCAGATGACTGTAAGAAATAAAAGTCAACAGTAAAAGATAATTGTAGACCAGGAGATCAGCAAAGCCCAGAACCGAAATGGCCATTCTGATACGAAATCAACAAACAAACAAGCAAAAATTCAAGAACCTTATATAAAAAAGGAGGATATAAAAAGGGAGGAAGTCTTATCTGCCTTAGCCTAGCAATACAAATATTTAATCTGGTCACAAGAAAAGAGTGTAAAAGACAAGAAAATAAGGCCCGGATCCTGCAAGCTCTGTCAGCCATACTATTTGCTTTTGGTCAACCGTACATTTGGTCAATGTAAAAATACCCTCTTCTTAACTGTTATTAAAACTCCCTTTGCTGGGGCACCTGGGTGGCTCAGTGGGTTAAGCCTCTGCCTTCGGCTCAGGTCATGATCTCGGGGTCCTGGGATCAAGTCCCACATCAGGCTCTCTGCTCAGCAGGGAGCCTGCTTCCCCCTCTCTCTCTCTGCCTGCCTCTCTGCCTACTTGTGATCTCTCTCTGTGTGTCAAATAAATAAATAAAATCTTAAAAAAAAAAAAAAACTCCCTTTGTAAAAGTCAGTTTCTACTTGAATTGATACAAAGCAAAATGGTCCCATCTAAGCAATGGTAGAGAGGAAAGTCAGAGACCTCCAAGAGCTTAAGTCCAGTGTTGACTGTGAGGAGGATGAACTAAGACAGAGAAGAGTGGTGGAAGTGGACCAAATAGATAAGAGATATTGAAGGTGAAAGAAAATTGGAAATGCAAATTAGGTAATAACCTCATACCTGGAGGTTTGCCTTTTATTTTTCTCCTGTATTTGGTTTGTAATAGGGAATAGAAAATGGCTCATCGGTTTCCATAGAGCTTGTCAGGATTTTAAGGGAATTATATATATATATATATCATTCTAACCCTTGATATAGAGTTATAATAAATAGGAACTACAACACCACCAGGAGATGATGTCATTACTTGTCACTCTTAAGTGTCACCTCTCTCTGGGAGCCCTGGAGTACAAAGCACTAAATCGGGATCAATAGAAGTCTCAAGAATAAAAAAAAATTTCCCCCACTCTGAGTTCTAAAAATAGCTGGTGAGACATTTCCCATTTAGATTAAAGACCTAGATTATGGTGTTATTTGAGCTCTGTTTAATAACAATTTCTTACTAGACAGTTCTTCATTTGAAATCCCTGGTCATGGTATTTTTCTCTCTTCCACCAAGTAGACAAATACTGTAGCACTGGTCATGTTTTGCTAAAACGTAGCCACACTCAATTCCTCTTCCTAGATTCTATTTAAAAATATTGACCATATTCATGAAAATACAAGCATATTTCTGTTCAGAGCACAGATTTTTTTTTTTTTCCTATTTATCAATATAACCATTTCTATTATCCTGTCTTTGGTCACCCTCCCATGTTGGATACTTACACTTCTATAAATCCCATAGATTAGAGCCAGTATTCTTTTTCCACCTGAAACACTTGTAAGAAAGTTCTGTCAATATTTCTGTCTGTACTGGGGTCCCTATTTATATCCATTGACTCAGATGTACAAAAAGTAATTATTTATATAGTTGACTAGCTATATAATTGACTGTTTTCTTTAACTCTGAAGCCCCTATTGTTGTTTAAGACACTACTTTGGATTTATATTCAGTCATTTTAGAGGTTCTGCTATCAGTTGTACCTGTTGCTCTCCCTCAATAAAAGTCTTCTCACTGCTACTCATTTCTGTTCCTTTTCTGGATGTAATTTGAATACTGTGGGATATCATTTATGTTTGTGGGATTGGATAGAGAGGCATTTGATCTTTATATCATACCTTGGATTTGATATAAAGGTTTTTGTCTCATTCTGCTGAGTCGCTGGGCATCCCAGACTGGTGCCCTTACATTTTTAGTATGAAGGAATTACGGTGTTAGACAATTAGGATGGCAAAATGTTAGGAAGGAAAAGACACCCTTAATTTGCATAAAATGGTACAATTATTTAACTTAGTATTACTTTGTTTAAATAAAAGTTTACAACTATACAACCATAGGTTACCTAAACTCATTAAAATGCGCAGATTCATGTTTCTTCTGTAGTCAACAAAGATTTCCTTTTTCCCATCAGCCTACAAGAAAAGTTATTAAATAGTCTTTTATTCCATTGAAGTCAATAAATTCTAAAAATAAGACAGAACATTACTCACTCTTCTAAAATGCTGCATATGCCAGTACTGACAAGCTGTGCTCATGACCTCCAAGTTATTTATAGAACCTGCCTATTTTTCATGGTTTTATATTCATTGGAAGAGTATTGTGGGTCCCTAACCTTCAGGAGTTACATCAAAAATTTTTAGCTAATATATAGCATGATTTCATATTATAGAAATTAGTTACATAAATTAGACACTAAACCATCCCACCCCACACCCCTTCTCACTCAAACACACACCCTACTGGTCTCACTGACAGCACCTGCTCTTAGGTAATAGACATTCCAATAATCTCAGCAATTCAAAGATTTTCCATTACTATTTCAGAAGGGAAAATGTACCAGGCAATTTTCACTTTGCACATCTCCGTGATGTAATGGAACAAGTGAGACAGAGTACATTGGAAGAGGGAAGACTTGCAATAGTTGAAGTATTAAAATCCCCCGGTAGAGTCTTATTTTATTTCATTTACACATAGTTTTATTGAGCACTATTTAATGCATGAGGAGTAGTCATCTATACTGAAATCACAGGGACCATTACAAACTGATGAATATTTTGTGCAACTTATAAATTAGATGAAAAGGGACCAGGATATGGGAGCAAAAGTTAGATAAAGGAGGCACAACTTGCATAGGCTAATGCAAGGAGCCAGTGATCTGCAAAGGGCAGGAGAAAGGTTTTTGAGTGTCTCTTAGCAGAAGCTTACCTTTTTTATAAAAGCCACCCAACTCACATCCTTTCAAATTGAACCAACCTTTAAAACACCAGGATAAAACAATCCAAAAATAGAAGGATATCTTTCATCCAGCTACAGGACTCATTCTATCCCCGAAAAAAACCATTCATGCCACAGTTCTTGGCTGTCCATCAGATCTAAGTTAGGTAATAAGAGAAACCATGACTTAGGCATTAGCAGAACTACAGAATAGTCCTGAGCAATGATCGCAAAGGCAGATATAAGACATTTACATTGGAAATGGTTGAAATACAGTAAATGTTTTAATTTTAAAAATTAGCCTATGATTTTCTCCCTTTGTCTGGTTCTTCAGTTTGGGCTTTCTCTAAAACTGGCTTTCAAATGCTTCTTAATTCAAATCAAAGAAGGAAACTCCAATACCAGCAATAGTAATGGCTTACCAAATATTGAGCTATGGATTCACTAATCACTTTAAAGGTTTTAACTCATTTAATAGGTAGAAAAAGGAATGATATGGGTATATTATTGTCCTTCTATTACAGTGGATGAACTGAGGCTCTGAGCAGTTTAGTTACTTGCCTAAGCTCAGACAGTCTAAAGCAGCAGTGACAAAATTTGAATCCAGAAGTCTAGCTTCAGAGCCTGTGCTCTTAACCACTCTGCTCTACGGTATACCATATTCAGTGTGACATGTGATTAAGGGTGAGGATGGCCTCACTAAAGAGTGACCATATGACACATCTTTTGCTCGGAAGGAAGCCCTACCTATGCTAGGGCTGTCACCCACATTTGCGTTTGGTTTCTAGTAAAAGTTTTTTTCCTTTATATTTGAATCTCTTTAGGTAATCCTTAGGGTCAAAAATTATCGATACTTTTCTATGTGTTCTTTTTCAATACGGATCCTTTTTAATTGCTGTCATATTAACCTACCAAATTTAGCACCCTCACCATGCATCATACTTGAATACTTGAGAGTTTAGTATTTTAAGAGTCGGGTCTTTGTGAAAGCATCCCCTTGAAATAAAATGTCTTTAGGGTATTTGGTCCTTATACCAGAGGTAACAGATTAGCTTCCTAGGCTGGCTAGGAATAAAGTTGAATAGGCCCTATTTTAGAAGGACAAACAATTCAAAAATAAAATATTGAAAATAAAATATTGATCCTCAGGGCGCATGGGTGGCTCAGTGTGTTAAAGCCTCTGCCTTCGGCTCAGGTCATGATCCCAGGATCCTGGGATAGAGCCCCACATCGGGCTCTCTGCTCTGTGGGGAGCCTGCTTCCCCTCTTTCTCTGCCTGCCTCTCTGCTTACCTGTGATCTCTGCCAAATAAATAAATTAATTAAAAAAATATTGATCCTCTTTCTCACCAAAAACAAACTTAAAAGTGTTAAAGCCACTGGGAGTGTCTTCCTCACTGCCTCATCATTGAACATTATAAATCCACTAAAATTAGGCTCCCAATACCAATTGAGATTATACTCTATCAAGTACTTTAACGTAATTCTACAAAATAACAACACACAGAGACACATATACAAACTTCTATTCATTCTTGACTTATCCTACGTTCTAAGCCGGTTATTTTCACCTCTAAATTGGTAAAGATCTGTCTTGAACTCTTAAGCTATTTGTAAGTATGAATGGGTCTTGAGAAACCCGAGACTCATTGATACAGACTGCAATTCCAGCCTAAATGGATGTTTATTTCAGAAACTGTTCTTCTATCTCCCAATCTCTAGACTCTTCCCGAAAGATGAGAATACTTCTTACCAGCTAGTTATCTGTTCATCATTAACATTCAATTGTGAGATTACTGACTTCTTTCCTTTTTCTAGTATACCTCCATATTTCAACAATTTAGCTACTTATATCAACCTGAGCATGACCACTCTCCTGCAAAGCTTCTATACTGGTTTTGTAATGGTGCTCAGGTGTTGTCCCCAGCTGACCCACCTTGGCAGCTTGGATTGTGCTAATCCTTTCATATGGATTTTGGAGTTCTAGAAACAAAACTATTTTACTTCTAATGTTTATTTTTGGCTGATATATAAGAAGCCAGAAAAATGAAAGGAAGTGGTGCGCTTTGGGGATTTCCTCTGTTTCACTTCTCAAATTGATCATTTTGATTGCAGGCATTTTCATTTTATTTACTTTTATTTTTAAATTATGTTTAATTAGCCAATATCATTAGTTTTTGATTTAGTGTCCAACGACTCATTAGTTGCATATAACACCCAGTGCTCACCACCACTCCTGCCCTCCTTAGTGCCCATCACCTAGTTACCCCATCCCCCCAATCCCCTCCCTTCTGTAATCCTCAGTTTTGTCCCCAGAGTCCAGAGTTTCTCATGGGTTGTCTCCCTCTCTGATTTCTTCCCATTCAGTTTTCCCTCTCTTCCCCTATGGTCCTCTGCACATTTCCTTATATTCCACATATGAGTGAAACCATATGATAATTTTCTTTCTCTGTTTGACTTATTTCACTTAACATAATCCCATCCAGTTCTATCCATGTCGGTGCAAATGGTAGGTATTCATCCTTTTTGATGGCTGAGTAACATTCTATTGTATATATGAAACACATCTTCTTTATCCATTCATTTGTTGAAGGACATCTTGGCTCCTTCCACAGTTTGGCTATTGTGGACATTGCTGTTATGAACATTGGGGTGCATGTGCCCCTTCTTTTCACTACATCTATATCTTTGGCATAAATACTAGTAGTGCAATTGATAGCTCGTAGGGTAGCTCTGTTTTTAACATCTTGAGGAAACTCCGTACTGTTTTCCAGAGTGGTTGTACCAGCTTGCATTCTCAACAGTGCTAGAGGGTTCCCCTGTCTCCACATCCTCACCAACACCTGTTGTGTCCTGTCTTACTAATTTTTTCCATTCTAACTGGTATAAGGTGGTATCTCATTGTGGTTTTAATTTGTATTTCCCTGATGACTAGTGATGTTGAACATTTCTTCATGTGTCTGTTAGCCATTTGCATATCTTCTTTGGAGAAGTTTCTGTTCATGTGTATTGCCCATTTATTGACTGGTTTATTTATTTTACGGTGTTGAATTTGAGAAGTTCTTTATAGGTCTTGGATACCAGCCCTTTATCTGAAATGTCGCTTGCAAATGTCTTCTCCCATTCCATGGGTTGCCTCATAATTTTGTAGACTGTTTCCTTTGCAAAAGCTTATCTTGATTTAAGTCCCAAAAGTTCATTTTTGGTTTTGTTCCCCTTGCCCTTAGAGACATGTCTTGAAAGAAGTCACTGTTGAAGAGGTTATTGCCTGTGTTTTCTGCTAGGATTTTGTCAGGTTTCTGTCTCACGTTTAGGCCTTTCATCCATTTCCAGTTTATCTTTGTGTATGGTGTAAGAAAATGGTCTAGTTTCATTCTTCTACATGTGACTGACCAATTTTCCCAGCACCATTTATTGAAGTGATTGTCTTGTTTCCATTGGATATTCTTTCCTGATCTGTTGAAGATTAGTTGACCAATATAGTTGAGGATCCATTTCTGTGGTCTCTATTCAGTTCCATTGATCTATGTGTCTGTTTTTGTGCCAACACCATGCTGTCGTGATGATCAGACATTTTAATTTTAATTTGTTATTGGTAACTTCTAGGTACCTGTGCAGAGGTAGGCTTCGAAAATACACATTTGCTATTTTGCTCTTTGAAAATTACCTTTCAGGGAAAAAAATAACCTTTCAGAATCGAAAGCAGGAACTTGAAAAGATATTTATATACCCATGCTGATAGCAGCATTATTCACAACAGCCACAAGGAGGAAGCAACCCAAGTGTCCATCAACAGATATATGAATAAATCAAAATATTATTCAGGCTGAAAAACAACAGAAATTTTCATGCATGCTAAAACATGGATAAGCCTTGAAGACATAAGCTAGTCACGAAAGGACAAATATTGTATGATTCCACTTGTATGAGTTATGTAGAGTAGTCAAATTCATAGAGACAGAAAGTAGAATGGTGATTTCCAGGAGCTGGGGAGGAGAAAATGGGGAGTTACTGTGTAACAGGTACAGAGTTTCAGTGTTGCAAGATAAAAAAATTCTGGAGATGGGTGGTGATGATGCTTGCACAACAATGTGAATGCACTTAATACCACAAAACTGTATACTTTAAAATGGTTAAAATGGTAACCTTTATGTATATTTACCACAATAAAAACAACTTTAAGTTACGTTTAAAAAAAAAAAAAAAAAAAAAAAAAAACCTCTTTCAATATCCCCCCCTCCAGTATGTGAACTTTTGACTTGTTATTTTTGTTTTGTGACACCAACCCAGGATTTGTCATAGACAACATAGTTTTTACACTTGCTGTCTTCTCACTCCTCCCCCTCCCTTTAATATCTGTTGGCTTGTTGCTTGAAATATTACACAGGATTAACATTAGAAACATCATATTGAAACAGCATCAACATTAAGGCATTCAAGTTTTCCCAGTTTCAACACTGAACAATCTATTCATGATTGTCAAGCAGTGTGACATTCCATGCTTACTCTCTTCTCAGACTGTTTCTGGCATTTTCTCAAAACTTTTCAAGTAATTACTTTTTGGGCATCAGGGGACTTATAACAACCAAAGAGCATGTTGCTCTTCTCAGTCATTGTCTGGGTGCACTGACACTCATTCTAAAGGCACTGACACTATTTCGTGAGCCTGGCCTTGTGATTGAGATCACATAATTGCAATAATTAGGAAACTCACCTCAGGATATTATCAAAATGACCCACCCAAACCCAAGTCCATATGGTTTGAAATAGCTAATGAGTCAGTTAATGTGCTATGTCCAGGAGTAATGGGTACTCAATATGGATAGCATGAAGGTATAATTTACCAACTTTCTGACTGATTAAGGTTTTCAAGTGGACATTTTGCGACTTAAAGAGGGTTCAAAGTATTAAGAGCTTTATAGCTGATACAAAAGGAAGAGGCAACGATTGTTTAAAACTCAGGGGCATTGGATTTTGAGCAATTTCTTTCAATTACATTGCCTAGGATGAAAAGCATAATTCTGTACAAAATCAAATGAAGACATAGGTTTCAGTAGCTGTTACAGTTCGTCAGGACATAGGTGGGAAAGATGCTACTGGTTGTGTCTTGGACATAAAGGAAAAGTAAAGAAAATGTTAAAAACTAAAACTCACTGATTTTTGGTTGGGGTGGAGAAAAGAGGAAATTCAATTACAAAAAAAAAAGGCTAGAATCAGCAGTAACACATGTCTACGTGGAAGAGATTCACTGGTAATTGATGGATATATTTTTCATTTTATACATTAATATAAACTCAAACAAAATTGTTATAGTATGTCTAACTTGTTGACTGTGGTACCTTACAGTAAATTAATACCAAACATATTTATAAGGTAGAGTTAAGAAAAATTCTACAGTAACATATTAGTTTTCATCTGAAACCCTTATGACAAACATATGTATTAATTTTTTAATTTAGAATATGAAAGTATTTAAGCCCAGGGGATTCTTTGAAAGAAAAGTTTCTTAATTTGGGCCCATAGTCACTCACTGAATTCCTGGATAGACTCTAGGAACAGTCTGTGAAACTGGAAGACAGGGGAAAATATCACATCTTCATTTTCACTAATTTTCACTGGAATTAACATTTTCTGCAATTACATAATAAACCATATGGTATATGCATTACCTATGATTTTTCCACCAAAAAGCCTGGAGGTGTTTTCATATCACACTAGATATGTTATAGATACCTCAAAATACCATTTATGTCGATCACTGTTAGAAAAGTCTGGCCCACCATCAGGTTTAATTTTTAAAACTATTTTGATAACTAATTTTAATAGATTTTATTTACTTTATTATTTTTTTAAACTTAAAAGATAATTCATGCACATTAACAAAATTTCAGTTGTACAAAAAGTTATACAATTAAAAAAATGAGTCTTTCTCCTACCTTCAATTCTACTCCCCAGAAGCAACCACTATTTCTTAGGAGCCTCTCCAGAGATACCCTTCATATTGAAGCACATAATATATACAATCTACTCATAACGTATTGTATGTATATATATATTTACATAGGACACATATACATACAATGCACATATTACATATGAGATATATTTATATACTACAAACCTATAGTTATAGACATTTAATTTTCTCTTTTTACACAAATAGTAGCATACTTTACACATAATCTGTATTTTAGTTTTGTCACTTAATGGTATATTTTAGCAACTGTTCCATATCAGGACTAATGAAAAAAACACCTTTTTAAAATTTTTAATGGCTAGATAGCATTTGATGACATAGAAATATCAGACTTTATTTGACTGAATCTCTATTGATTGCCACTTGATTAGTATCCTGCCTTTTGCTATTTCAAACAATGTGTCCAAGTAGCATCTTAATATTTTCTCCAAATGGACCTTCCATCTATGTTGACATGTTTACATGTAAACAAATTCTCACGGGTTTATGCTTCTGTGCTGCTAAATTGAAAAGCACCTTTTCAAAGGGAGAGTCTGCCCTAGAACCAGGGGTGGCAGGGAGGCTGAATGACTCCCAGGTAACTGGAATGATACTTCTTCTGTTGCATTTGAAAATCAAAGCTAGACTAAATTATACACTCAGTGTAATTTAGGTCAAAGCTTCCTATTCGCATCACACACCCCGATTTCCTGGATAATTGTCTCATTTCTCTGTGTCACATTAGCTATGAAAACCTGGTATGAATATGAGTCATGGCTAAATTTTAACCGATGTCAACAGTACATAATGTTGACATTTACATGATTACTGTGAAATTCTTAAAAAACAAACTCAGAGATACTGATTAATTAGTCTTAAAGTTTGTATTTTCCCCACACTTAACGTATGAATAGTTACTGCTATTCTTAGGCTTGCCAACTGTGTGATAGCTGGGTTAACATTTTCTCATTATTCTAATGTTTCACATGGTCGTGTTATTTAATCATTAATACCACACATTTTTGAGGGTTGATATTGTGCTTGGCGTTATGGATACCAATTTCAGAAAGGCCTGGTTCTTGCCTGCTAATTGTTTGGTTTGTTTATTTGGTAGGAAAGACATTTAAAGATTCATTTTCAATACTGTGCAAAAATCACTGTGATATTGATGAGCATCTGCAAGAAATACGGGCCAAGCTTGGTGGTTCAGGAAAACTTCTGAGAGAAGGGGCACATAACCATGGAAGAACAGAGATTATTTGGATGAAGTGAAGGTATAGACTAAGTAGTTTTGAAGTTCTGGGGGCTGGAGACGTGTTCTAGGAACAGAATGGAACAGCATGTGCAGAATGGAGAGAAGCTGTGATTTATACCCTAGGATTTGGAAGTGATCAGCGATGCCTAGATCATGCAAAGAAGAATTAAAAGAAAAAATCAGCTCAGTGCTTAGCCAGATGATAGCTCCATTGTAAAAATCAGTAACGCAAAGGTTTAAATGCAACTTCTCCACATTGGTCAGAGAACTGAGAGAGGAGTCAGATACATAGCCTATAGGACCTACCAGAATTTCTGCAGGAGTATTATAATTTGAAAAGAGTATAATTCAATATTACAACATTGTGTTATGTTTACAAATGGAAAAATATCTTTGAACTATAAATTTTAGGAACATAACACTCCAACAAATATTTGCTATAAAGGAAACATGAATTTTAAAAAGTGGAAAAGCACTAATATACATGAATCATAAAGTGGAAATCTTGAGAATTAATAAGGTAAGAAGAATGAAAGAAGAAACTGCTCTCACTGAAGAACTGGACTGAATAGAACGGTTTTAAAGTTCTTGTTTCTAAAAATACTTTTTCAAGTATTCAAGTAAGACTCTCTTCTCCATATTTGTATCTACCTGTTACTCTATTACTCTATCTAGTATCTATCTTGATATTACTCTATCTGTTATGATGCAACATGTGCTATGGATATTTTCATATAATTATCAAGGGGAAGGTTAAAAATTCATGTTATCTAGCTTATTTATTGGTTTAACAAAAATTCAACTACAAATCCAAGAGAACGATTTTACTATAATTTAAAAAATTAAGTTAACTGGCTTCTCTTTCAAGGAGATGTATTATATATTTAATCACATACTTCAAATCTGGGTTCATTAGATACTAATGGCAACACTGTGAGAAAGTAAGGATTTCCCAGAAAGAAGGAAAAATAGGAACTTTGCATTTCAGAATAGTGATACGAGCAAGTATATTTAATAAACTCTTTCCCTAAGTTCCAAGGAATTGATTAAAAAAAATGTAAATCGTGGGAGAAATGAAAAAAAAAATTAAGTGCTGGATAACAGGGGAGAAGTTCATTAAGAGGCCCCAACTTAGAAGAGTGTCTCTACAAAACCTAGTGCACACAGGATCAGATCAAAGGCCATAGTAACTAGTCTGTGAAGAGGCATGTAAGACCAAATAGGTCCACCCGTGTAATAAGAAAAGAGGATTGCCTGATACTTCCTCTTCATAATCCAGTTTCAAAACAGAAGTTGGGAGTTGAGTCCTGTGGGGTGATCAGTGGAGGACAGGTAACAGAGGGCGCCAAGTGGCAGGCAACGTCGGAACAGGCCACCGGTGAGATTAGTCCATGCCAGGTGGAGAAGGCCCGGACAGGAGCTCAGGTAACTTTGGGTTATTCTGCAACTGCGGAAAAGAAAACTTCTTACCAAGCAGGGAATTTTCTATCCTGTGATTAATTCCCCAGAAGCTCTTGCATCGCTCACCGCAGCCACCGCAGTCTCCTGGATCAAGCAAAATAAAATGAAAATATTCCCTTTTCCCTCTTTGACTGGATTTAAAACTTAGCAATGACTTTGAACCGAAGTCTAAAAGTTGAATAGAAATTACTCAGGCTAAAAAGACAGGATAATGTGTGAGAAATTAAGGGGAAATTATTCCAGCAAATGTCCACAAAGAAGCTTATGAAAAATCAAAAGCTATATAAATGTTTATGCAATGGTGTGTGCTTATCGGTTGAATAATACAGATAGAAAATTATGATATTCTATGAAAAAAAAAAAGTTAATAATGAAACCCATCTAATTGTTGGTCAATACAGTATCAGCTCCCCCAACTGGACATAGTCCCTTACTCTGTAAAGTTAAAGACAAAAATCATCAGGCAAATGGAAATATTTAGCAGTTGTGGGGAGAAAAACCATCATGAGGAGATACAGCTAATAATCTTTAAGGGGAAGTAAGACAGTCATTCCAAGAAACAGGAGCCAATTTTCAAAACTCTCTAGTTCATATTCCCCATTAGTGTTGAGAAAACACAGCATCTATAGAGATGCAGCAGTTTAAAACTTTTAAAAAGATAGCATTTTAGATATGAAAGAACCATGAAAGACTGTGGACTCTGAGAAAAAAACTGAGGGTTTTTGGGGGTGGGGTGGGAGGATGGGTGAGCCTGGTGGTGGGTATTAAGGAGGGCACACTTTGCATGGAGCACTGGGTGTTATATGTAAACAATGAATCTTGGAATACTACATCAAAAACTAATGACGTACTGTATGGTGACTAACATAACATAATAAAAAAGAATGAAATAATAAATAAATAAATAAATAAAATTAAAACACAGTGGAGAATCTATAAATTAGAAGTTCTACAAAAATATGATTTAAATACTATCAATATGGCGGTGCCTGGGTGGCTCAGTGGGTTAAATACTATCAATAGTAATTAATGTTTTTGGACCACCTACTGTGTTCCAGAGTATTTATCCTAACATATTTTATCTTAACATATCACACTGTGTGGTGAATACTACTGTGATTTCCATTTTGCAGAGGAGGAGACTGAGGCACGGTAAGTTTAATCAATTGTCTAAAGATCAAAGATTTGTAAGTGGATGACCTAGGCAATCTAACTCAAGAGCCCACAGAATTAATTCTAGAAAAAGCAGAAGAAGTTGACAAAGAATCTGTAATCAAAGAAAAGCTTAGGTTCTGAGTGTAGTATTTAAATGTAGTGGAAAGAAGATTGTATTAGTCGAAATTATCTTTGACTGCATAGTCTTGATAATTTACAATACTGTTGTCTAACGTGCATTGTATAGACTGGTTTACCTTTTCAAGAAGACAGAATGGGGCTCTTGGTAGAACGAGTCACAATCTAGTATGTTCCCCAGTTTGTGTGACAATTTTCAGTTCATGTATCAATTTAAAAACTGATAAAAATGAATCAATTAACAAGGAATTATCTCTGCAAAGAACAGCTGCTATTAAATCCCTGCTAGAAAAATGGAAAAACTGTTATATCATTATCGTCTAGGTGATATTTCTATTATCTTCTGAAAGTATTCTAAAAGGATTAACCTATAGCACATGCAAAAACCAAGCAAACTGAGGAAACACCGCAGTCTGATAAGCACTGAGCATTATACGCAAATAACAAATCATGGAACATTACATTGAAAACTATTGATGGACTGTACGGTGACTAACGTAACATAATTAAAAAATGTATGAAAAATTTAATGTTTGTACTGCACCAGTCTCTTACAAAACACTTCAAAAATTTTACTTATCTTAAAAATATGAGAATTGTATATTTAAAAATTTTAAGTAATTAAAAAATTAAATTCTTCCCTTTACCATTGAAAGAATATTTTAACTTTTTTTTTTTTTTTTAGCATCACAGAGTGTACCGGCAACCAGAATATGTAAATACATTATCTAGGGCTGAGTACTCTGCCACTACTCATTCAGGATATATTTTTGATTGCCGTAGTAAATATTCAAGAACAGATATAAGTAAATGTGGCTTGAAATTACATAAATGTCTCCTTTAAATACACTTATACAGGTTACCTAATGGTGATGATCAAACTTTGGTTGTGATATGTAAAGATCTTTTTATTATATGCTATATTCATATTTCACCATTAAAATATTTTGGCATTTAAAGAACCAAGATGGCAGTAGTTTTTTTTTTTTTTTTGCTTAGTGTTTTTTTAAATTTAATTTTATTTATCTAAAACTGGAATTGAAATTATTTATTGAAAAAATAGAAAAGAGATTATATATCTAAAACCAAAGTTTTTTCTTTTTTGAAAGATTATTCCTCCCTATAACTGATTTCCTCTTAGTTATGATTTATAAGACATTACATAGTTTGAATTTTCAGTTACTGGAATATTTAACAGTTTTTAGTATTACATAGACATAATATGCAAAATGTCTTTGTCTAGTAAATATGATTTACCCAGGCTTGTATAATAAAAAATGTATTTGGGTTTTGTCTGTGGTTCCTGGTACAGAGTTCCCCCAAATGCTCAGGATCTCTGGAGTGACAGGAATGTCTTTTGTTATTCATATAATGAGCCACTTTCCGCCATGAATTAATGCTAATGAGGTGACTCCAGGTGGCTCCTTGGGTAGTTTCAAGGGAGAGACCCACTAGCTGTGTTAGAGGGTTGGTTTTCAGTCTCCTCCTCCAGCCTCCGGAGAGGCGAAGATGACAAGAGTTCATTCACTGATGATCAATGATTTTATCTAGCATGTTTAAGGAATGGAACTTTAAAACACTCATGAACAGAAACATTCTAGGAACTTTGGGTTGGTGAATGCATTGACATGGTTGGGACGGTGGTGCTCTTCCACAGCCCAGGGCGGCTCTGTTCCTTCCTCCTCATACCTGCCTTTGGCACCTCACCCATTTGGTTGTGCCTGGGTTGTGTCCTTTAGAAACTGGTAATCCCAAATAAAGTAACTGCCTAAGTTCTGTGAGTCATTCTAGCAATTATTGAACCTGAAGGTAGGTTGTGGGAACCCTGATTTTTCTCCAAGACATAAATGCAGCTAGCCTGGGATCCAGGTATTCTGACATGGTGCCAGAAGGAGGGCAGTCTTACAGGCCTGAGCCCTTAAACCTGTGAAGTTTGATGCTAACTCCGGTAGTTAGTGTAGAATAGGACTGAACTGCAGGACACTCAATTGTAGGACACAGCAGAGAATCAGAGAACTGTTGTTGGAAAATGACAGACCCAGATACGTTTCATATAGTAAGTGATATTTAGTTCAGATAACAGCATTTATATAACAGTAAATGATCCTGGGAATTTGAACCTGTGGCAAAACATGAGAACCCTTGGATTTCAACTATTACAATTTCATTTAATTGAACTGGTTTTGATCTCCCTGTCTATCAACAAGACCCAAAAATGAGATGTCAGGAGGAGTGAATACCAGGACTAGATCTCTTACCATCTTGGTAATTTAAGTTCCATTATTAGGAAGAAACAAATTCACCAAGAGGAATGGTGTACTGGGCACAACTGTGTATTTCTTCCATGATTTAAATATAATTTATTAGAGGAATGACACTAAATCACTGTTTAGAAAACTTATTAATAGAAATTCTGGTGCAAGTATCCTCTCAGCCAGTAGCTTTGAAAAGAAGCTTTTTGACTGGCACTTGGAACCATCATAAATGGAGGCAAAACTTCAGAACTGAAAAGAATCAGAAAAAAAAAAAACCCAAAAACCAAAAAGGGAATGCCATTAATATTACTAATTAAAACCAGTTTCATTGGGTTATATAGGTATAGCAGGGTCTGTGACCAATCCTGATTTTCATCCCTGTTGAACCACTATTGCTGAAATTTTGCCCTTGCCCTAGGGCAGCTATTATTTCAGGTAAAGATGCTGTTCTTAATGCAAACTTAGTGACTTCAATTGTTTTTTCTGATATCACCTGAAAAAAAAAAAAAAAGATACCCTGGGCTATTAAATATAAATTTTTTAAAAAATTGATATAAATTGAAGAAAGTCCAAATGACTAGCTCTTAAAACAATGCACTTGGTGTGCCTGGGGGCTCAGTTGATTAAGCGTCTGCCTTCAGCTGGGGTCATGATCCCAGGATCCTGGGATCGAGCCCCATATCGGGCTCCCTGCTCTGCAGGGGGCCTGCTTCTCCCTCTCTCTGCTGCTTCCCCTGCTTGTTCTTTCTCTCTCTCTATCTGTCTCTGTCAAATAAATTAATAAAATCTTAAAAAAAAAAACAACAACAATGCGCTTGACCTCCAAGTTATTATTATGGTGGCCAGCTAGCTTTGCCTGATGGAGTTACCCTTTGAAATGCCTCTGAAAACATAGTAAGACTTACAGAGTCACAGCATATTTGCACTAAGAAGTAAGGGTATTGGTGCATTAAAAAAATATATGAGGGCCCATTCTGGGCCAGGCCTTGTTTTAGGCAAACATACAGAGAAAACTGCTTACCTTTGTAGAGCAGGTGAGGTGAGGGGGAGGGGGAGGTGAAGCAGACATTACATAATTAACATAATAAATTAGAAGATAAGGTTTGCTATGAGTAGGAGAGATGTATAGAATTGCTAAACTCTGAAAGTCCTAACTATGCAGAAGGATCAGGTCAAGAAACTATGGCCCTCATGCCTCAGCCTCAGAAACTGTTGCATGGACAGGTAGGTAGATGGGAGAAAGACCTTGCATTTCCCTCTTCCGTATTCCTGTATTAGACACAGAAGCCCGTGTTACAGTCCAAAAGAGTGGCAATTGTTCTGAGAGGGCAAACAAAATTGACAAATAGACTAACTGCCTTTTTCCACTGAGTCTGAAAATTACAGTATATAAAGTAACCAAGGGTCAAGAGGGACAGGTAGGGCACACTAATGCCTGGATATTAAATCAACGGTGAGAGGAGAAATAGGAAAAACATATGGAATTGATACTTTATAGGCATTATTTTCACTGAGTGTTTTAGGTAAAAAGTGGGTCTAAACAAAAATTAATGAAAGCCCACACTCATTGGCCACAGAATTGTACAATCTTGTGACCTAAAGATTATCCCATTTTAGAGCTATGCTAACTAAAGCAGAGACAAGTTAAATGATTTGTCCAAAGGTCACACCTCTAACAGCTTGTGGAGCTGGGATTAGAACCCAGGACACTTGATTTGAGATAGCACACTCTGAAAAGGTACACCAGACTGACTCCCCGTGGTGAAAGACCAGGCAGTGAAAGCAAGTAAAACAATCCTGCCCCAGTCACACTGAATACATGTTTGCTAAAAGCCTCAAATTTGGAGGTACTGTCCACACATCTACTACTAACCAGCTTCAGTCAGGACAAGAGAATTTTGGCAGCATCCCAGTGGATATCAAGTGGAAACATTAAGAGGAAAATCTGGAATACACATAATGTCAATTTACAACCTGTAGGCCTGGATATATTGATCGTTTCCCATTAAAGGCTGGATGATCTGGAGAAAATATCGACATGAGGAATCAACGAAAGTAGTCGCTCACATAAATAAAAACATGGAACTAAAGGCCATGAACAAAGCATATCTAAACATCACCTATTTCAGGAAACAGGAACATTCTACTCACCATCTGTGATTAATTCTTTATAATCTCAATAAAATATGGGCTATTTGAACAAGAAGAAAATGGACTAGTCTAAAATGTCAGATGGCATTAAAAGAGCAGTAACGATCAAAACTGACCCTGGACGCCTGGGTGGCTCAGTTGGTTAAGCAGCTGCCTTCGGCTCAGGTCATGATCCCAGCGTCCTGGGATCGAGTCCCACATCGGGCTCCTTGCTTGGCAGGGAGCCTGCTTCTCCCTCTGCCTCTGCCTGCCACTCTGTCTGCCTGTGCTTGCTCTCACTTCTCTCTCTATGACAAATAAATAAAAAGTAAAAAAAAAATCTTAAAAACAAAAAAACAACAAAAAAAAATAAATAAAAAAAAAACTGACCCTGGAGAAAATCAAATTAGGAATTAAGTAAAAGGTGTCTATAATGCAAAGTGTGAACATGATGGGTGAAAACGAAATGCTCAATTGAAGTGTAAGAAGACATAGTAGCTCTACTAATTATGTTAGTTTTAAACTAAAAGGAAGAAAAATCAACCTTTACTAATTTTATTAGTAAACAGGCTACACTGCTGGCTGCCCTTTGTTAATATATCACGAGGTCATGGATGACATTCAACACCAGTGGTGCCCACAAAAGTAGAGAAAGCTCCAGGCACAAAGAGAGAGACTGACAGTAGCCCTCTCAGGCATTTATTAATTTACTTGTTTTTGCATAATAAGATGTGGGTGTGTGGCTACAACAATGTATTCTGGGCCCTGTTAAACAAATCGACTGATCGTGTTTTCCTAAATCATAGAATACTTTTTTTGGTACATGAGATCAGAAGGGACTAGGAAAAACTTGTCCTGGTTACCTCAAGACAGAATATTTAAGAGAACTGTTAAACTTAAATATGGGCTATAGGATTTTCTTTCTTAAAAAGACAAGCACTCCATGGGGCAGCTGGGTGGCTCAGTCAGTCAAGCAACTGACTCTTGATCTCAGCTCAAGTCTTGATCTCAGAGTGCTTAAGTCAAGCCCAGTGTGGAGCCAACTCAAAAACAAAACAAAACAAAACAAAAACAAAAAACAAAAAACAAACAAACAAAACACAAGCATTCCAGATTTTCTACAAAGACAAAGGGCTATCAGTGAGTTATTTATTGGTATTTATTCTAGAAAAAATAAACACCTTAACCTGTTCCTTCATGGAAGTGACTTTTATCAACAAATGAGAAAGTAACAGCTTTTCAAAAGAAACTCTTGAATAAGGAGAAAAGATTCTGAAAATAAATGTATGGAAATATCTGCATTATAATATACGGTGTGTGTGTGTGTGTGTGTGTGTGTGTGTGATATTGATGTAAATGTGTTGATAAAAACTCATCTATCTACATACTTTAAAAACTTGGAAATAAAATTTCCTTATCTGATTACCAATCTTCCATACAAGGAGTTTCAGTGAATTTTAAAACCAAGCCACTTATTAAAAATGTAAAACTGTACTACATTCTGGTTATTTTGCAAGGACTGATTGACAATGAAGAAGGTAAAAGTTTGACCAAAAAAACCTGTGCATAATTAGTTAATCAGAGTTTGAAAGTGAATATCATAATTTAGTAAGCACAATTAATTCAGCACTTACCCCACTGGATTTGTGTATCTTTTCAGTTACATTAGTCACTAACATCAAATATCCAAAACTTAGATCTTAGAGACATTGTATCAGAAAACATTAAATCAAAGGTTTCCAAATCAATGAAGCATATTCAATGAGTTGCTACACTAAAAATAATTTCATTATCACAAACTTTATAAACAATAATTTAGAGAGGGCAGAAAGGCTTTTGCTCTTAGGCTATAAAATAAAATAAGTATTTTAGAATACTTATTAAATCCTTATCTGTGTCTTCTAAATTTTTGTTTTGTATACATTTTATAGTATATTGCATATGTATGATTTAAATAAATAGGGTTGCGTTTTTTGGGGGGGGTTTGGTCTTTTTCCTTTTCCTTTTGTGGTACAAAAACAAGCCAACTCTGTCTCAGTCCTTACCTATTCAGAGACACTAATCAATTTGGCCAGACTTCATTATAAAACCTGCTGATGATAATTAATAGGGGAAAGATACTGGAGAAAGCCTATTGAAAAACCCTGTATCTGGTCTGTCTAGATTGCTTATTGTAAATCAACCTACAATTTGGCTGATGGAGAATGGGATCCAGAATTATAAATATATTTTATCTGAGTATAAAATTGGAAAACCACAAAACTGAATTGCCTTCTTTGAGAAAGATGTCTCACAACCAATGTGCTGAATGTGTTTGATATTTATGCAGGAGAAACAGAAGTTTTTGAAAACTATGGCTAAAGGATTTGAACTCTTCTAGAAAGATGTGTTACATCTGTGTCATTCTTGCCTGTATCTTTTGAATCTTAGTAAAGTTTTGCTGTAGCTTGGGTAATAGCCATGATTAGCCAGTCTACTTTGACAATTCAATTATCATGGTAAGCTGTAAGCTCAAATATTTCTACTGGTAGGGTACAATATAAGAAGTGTGGATTGTACCAGTGTAGAGGACAATACAAAGGAAAATGATGAAATACTTGACTGTATAAAAGTTTAGAAGAACAATCTGAAAAAAATATTTATACAGAAAGAAGTAGCCACACATTAACAGAGATATTAGCAAAAAACAGGAATAGGTGTCTACATACCTTTTACTTTCCAAATGACCAAAAAGCAAAAACAACAATAAAAAACACCCAAACAGTTCAAACTGACTTAAACAATATAAGAACATTTTAGTTCACATATACGCAGAAATAGTCTTCACAGAGAGAATCTTCAGGATTGCTTTTATCCAGAAATCCAATGGTGCCACAGACCCTGCTTTTTTCTACATCTTTGCTTCTTTCTGAGGTGTCAGCTCCATCCTGACCCCAGCTCCCCTACTGCAAACTAACTAAAGCCTGTACACCTTAGTGTCTGCATCTAATGCCTGGTTTCCCCAGCAAAAAAAAGGGGGAAAACACAAAACAAAACAAATGAACAAAAAAACAGTTACCAACAGCACAGTGGGCTACATGTTTCCTGGTTTATATTGAGAAAGAGAAATTGATTGAAAGTCAGTCTTTGCTCCCATTCAACCATCTGTGGTGACTTTGGTCACCTCAAAGAAACTACCGTGGTCAGGTAATTTTATTTACGATGTGCCCATCCTTGATCTAATATGGTAGCAAAAAAGTGGGTTGGCATTCTGTTGATAAGATTTAGGCCAATTATATTCTATTCTGGGATCTAGAGGTCATGTGAAGTCAAATCCATACAAACCTCGTGACTAAAATTCCAAGAGGTCAACTTTTACCAAAGGAAAATTTAGTGTAGTGGATGCTGTGGTACATTGTCTGTATCTTCCTGTCAGGACAGAGAGATTTCACCAGTTTCTTAACTTTTGTTTGAAGCTGGCTCACAGTTAAGGCCCTCTCCAGGAATTTCTCAGTTGAAGGATGTGGTCTTCTCTAAGGTCATGCAGCTGACTTGGGACAGCTCTCATCAAGTAACCAGTTTATGTGGGAGTACAAAGGCCTTGCCCCTTTGTCTCAATGAGGGCAACTTTCATGCAAACCCACTTCCTTTTGCTTTACTGGTGTTGCTTCCAAGGTTAATTTTATGTATCAATTAGGGTGGGAAACAAGATACTCAGGCTAAACATTATTTTTTAGTGTGTCTGTGAAAGTATTTCTGGATATGATTGGGTTTTGAATCAGCAGATTGAGTAAAGCCGATTAACCTCCCTGATGTATTCTAATAAGGGCCTGAAGAGAACAAGAAGGTGGAGGAATGGAGAATTTTACTAACTCTACTTGACTATTTGAGTTGGAACCTTAGTCTTCTGCACTTGACCAGGACATACCATCAGCCCTTCTATTCTCACAATAGTACTACCAGTTTTCCTGTGGTCTCTAGCTTGTAGAAGGCAGATCATGGGCCTTCTCAGCCTCTGTAATCACGTGAGCTAATTCCTTATGATACAATAATAATAAATATGACATAATAATCACATAAAAGCTATATATCATATATAAACATACTTTTACATATTTTCTTTTGGTTCTGTTTCTCTGGAAAACCTGACAGCAGCACCTGGGTGGCTCAGTGGGTTAAAGCCTCTGCCTTCAGCTCAGGTCATGATCCCGGGACCCTGGTATCGAGCCCTGCATCGGGCTCTCTGCTCAGCGGGGAGCCTGCTTCCTCCTCTCTCTTTGCCTGCTTCTCTGCCTACTTGTGATCTCTGTCTGTCAAATAAATAAACAAAGTCTTTAAAAACAAAACAAAACAAAACCCTGACATTGCCCTGGCAGGAACTACCTGCAAAACAATCTCTAACACAATGTCTGTTTTCCATGGAAACTGAATAAAGATGAGAAGAGGGAGGAACTCACAATCAGAAAAGCCCTTTAGAAGAGACACTGTACCCCCCAAATTACAAACTGCTAATATAATGACGAAATAATATTTATCAGTAGAATCAAATAGTTAAAAGGTAAAACAATGCTATACAATTTTCATTTATCTTGTATGTAAAGATTTAAAAGAATTATAATACAACTGGTAAAGGGTAGGAAGATAGGCACACCCACATGTAATTGCAAACATCAAAATCGGCTCAAACTTCCTGAAAGACAACTTGGCAATATCATACCCTGCATCCCAGATGTTCCATTTTCCCTAAGGAAATAATAAGGTGTAAATGTACACCTTTGTAAATATAACTGTATTTATCCTGACATTTTCTATAAATTTGAAAAATTTACAATAACTTCCATTTAATAATGGTAGGGTGAAGTTTTCTGCTCCACTCTTCTAAAACATACTAAAATCAAAAAATAGAATAAAGAAAAGAAAATGCTGTATTTTCTATGTAGAAACTATAAAATAGTACCAAATCCTTAACCAAAAATGATGAGAAATAAAAGCAAAATTCAGTGAGTTTTGGCAAAAATCAGTGGAGGATACAGGGTGTGAATATATGGATAGTCTGCCAAAATATAGGAATAAATATATATATTTAATATATATTGTATAAATTATATGTCATATATAATTTATGTATGTATTTTATTAAAAAATATGTATATATATATTTAAAATAAAATACATATTTGCTGTATATATAAATATATACATATACATGTATATACACATACATATATGTATACATATATGTACACATACATACATGTATACATATTTGATGTATATATAAATATATACATGTATATTTTTAATAAAATACATACATATATTTAATAAATACCTACATTTATTTAATAAAATACATACATATATTTATGTATATATATATTTCCTAGAGCTCAGGTACTGTGTTAGGTTTTCCAAGGGAAGATAGCATCATTGATTTGGAATGGCAGGATCTAAGAGTGGGGTTGGCTGGACAGGCTTACCACTCCCCACAACTCCATGTTTCCCATCCCCATGCTATCCTATAATAAAAAAAGTGGACCAGAGAAAATGGCCCTGCCTACAGTATATTTTCCATCATTTATTTCTCTGTGCTTAACTCTTGGTATTTTCTTCTGACCTGGATTCCAGTTCACAAATTCTCCTTTTATCAGTGTTTACACTGCTTTCCTTGCTATGCATTACATTCTCAGTAACAGTGTTTTTTTTTTTTTCTTTTTAAGAGTAATTTACAGTTGATTCTCTACCATTATCACTTCTCTTTAAATATTTTTTTTTATTTCTTTGAATATATTAATCATGACCATTTCTCTATTTTGAAAGCTCTATTCTGCTGATTCCCAGTATGACTAGTTTTAATATCCATTGTTTCTCCTGGCTTAAGTCTCTCTTGGTTTAAGTTTATTTGGCTTCTTCATATATCTGCTTTTTATTGTTGAGTGACAGATATTAAGATAACTTCAGATCTAGGACAATATTGCCATCTTTCATGAATGATTTATAATTGCTTCTGATAGGAAGTTAGCAGAAATAACAGTCCTGGATTACCTTAAATCAATAAAAATCAAAATTATTTAAAATTGAGCTTCAGTCTCTATAAGAGATGGTCTATCTGATTCACCCTTACTCTTTGTTTGTGGCTCAGTAAAGTATCCAGGCCCCAGTTTCCCCTCTACTCCTATATTTTGGCAGATTATACATACCAATTTTTTTCCTATGTCCTAACAATTTCAACTTTGCTCAGTTTCTCAGCTGTATCACTATTTTAGAATCAACAAAGAACTCTTAGGGGAAGGCAATTCCAAATGCTTGGGTCAACTCTCTTGAGTTTCTTTTTCATTTTGCATTTTTGTCCAATATTTTTTCCATGCTTATTAACTTTTAATGATTTGAAATAGAGGTTTTTTTTGTCCAAATTTTTTAGTTGTTCTTAGAAAAAGGTTTATCCAAACTTCCACATTTCCAGTTATTAGAAATGGAACTCACCAATCAATTTTTTAAAGACAACCCCTTGCCAGATAATTTGGAAATCTATTCTTTTATATATTCTTCCTTTGTCTACTATGACCTATAGAGTTGTGACTAAGAATTTTTACTTGCTTAAGATAGATTGGGATTCTTAATCTGAGTTTTGGTGCTTTCCACAACTCTGCAAAAACGTGGACTTCTTGGTTTTTTGAATATTGTTACTGACATTTTCCGTTATTCTTCCATGTCTTTTATTTTCTCTTTTATATGTTTTATATTTTTTTCTTCTTACTACATTTTTGTATCATTTTACAATATTTATTTTGCATCTTGACTTTTCTTCAGTTAGTTCTAACTTGCTATTTAGTTCACCTATTAACATTTAAAATTTATTCTATTGTAAAAAAATCTGATATGATCCAAATTTTGTAAAAATATTAAGATTTAGAAGACTTAAAACAAATATACCAAAAAACACAAGCTTTCTAAATACTGTTGGAATAAGAAATTATTTTCACTTTAATCTGTACACTTTCTGTATTTTCCAAATTTTCTGCCATGAGCATATATTAATTTTATAATAAAAATCTATATTTTTAAAAGAAAGCAATCCATTTTGATAATTTTAAATAAGTAACTATCTTTATCTTCTTAGATGTTGTTTCTGTTATTAAGTTAATTCCCATGCAAGCATGGTTTCCTGACAAAATAGTTTTTGCATCAGAATCCTTACAGGATGACCTAATTATAAAGTCATATCAAGCAGAACACAATGTATGAGATAATCCTTGATGAATATTTTCTAGATGAACAATAAAATTGCAAGCCTTTTGTTCACTGCATGAATGTTAATGCCTGAATGTTTATGTATTTCTTTGCCTTTCAACTATGAAATTAGACTAAATGGACAACTAATTAATCTTGAGAATTAAAATACTATCCACCTAACTGGCCTTTAAATCTTGACATTCAATGTGACTGCTGAGAATTTGATAAGCTATTATTTAATACAGCTATAAAACAGTCTCTTGTAGACTGGCAGCACTAGTCTATGTCTCAACAATCCCTGATTAAATTTAGAATTTAAAAAATGTTTTATTTATTAATTTGAAAGAGAGAAAGCAAAAGACAGAGCATGAGTGGAGGGGGAAGGGTAGAGGAAGAGAGAGAAGCAGACTCCCCACTGAGCAGGGAGCCCTGACCCTGGGATCATGACGTGAGCCAAAGGCAAGTGCTTAACTCACTGAGCCACCCAGGCACCCAACTTTGGGATTTTTGATATTTGACAAAACAACATGTTGGTCTTATTTGCCTAATTCAATGAAAGAATCCAGATAAATGTTTAGGTAGAAAAAAAATTCATTTATGTATTCTATTAAAATTTAAATGAATACAACCACATCTATGAAAGAGTTAGAAACATCTATATTATTTGCTTTGAATATTGCTTTTCTTTGGTAGAAGACAAAATTAAAGAAAATCAACCATTGTTGAAGAAAACAAAGGAAAAGATTCCTATTTGGAAATAAAACCCAAAACAATTGGCACAAGGCTGTCAAAGTGTATATATATACATATTTGGCTATTTGTGAAGCTTCAGTTCAAAATCTTCATTTCAAATGTCACTTTTTCAGAATAATACTTGGATTTGTTTCACAGGATAAAATCATTACAATTGCAAGTTAGAAAACAGTCAATTACCATTCCAATAAAAAGCTTTTGATAAGGGATTTACTTGCAAATCTTAAACAAAATAGATTCACTCATTTTTTCCATTGAACCATTCAGTAATACATTTTTTAAAAATCACACAAGTCATAAAAAATAATATCATATCTTCAGATAATACACAGTAACTTAATATTTCCATGGTTTCAAGAACTAGCATGATTGAAATTACAACAAACTTATTATAATCTCATGGATATGTGGTGAGTCAGGAATTGAGAAAGTGTGTGTATGTGTGAGAGAGAGAGAAAGAAAGACAAAGAGAAAGAGACTAAACCTGAACAGTAAGAAGAGAGTTGTTTATTTGACTATTAAGCATAGACTTCTGAATAAGGATCAAAAGTTACTAATCTTTAAAGTACTGTGAAGAGAGAATACCTTTTCACATGTACAAAAGATGGCCATCTAGAATTAAGACTGTTATATATCTGATCTAATAGGGCAAAGATCAGTAGCCCTAAGGAAACAATCTACAAAAAAGGAGCAGTAACATGATCTAACCAGTTAAACAATTTATTATGTAACATAACTTCATGCAAATAAGAAGATATAAATCTCAACTGCCTTGATGCAGCCTGGATTAGAATCAAGGCTCAAATCATAGGCCATGATTCAATATTGGGACATATTTATACTATAATATTATTGTTATACTTATGCTAAATTATACTTTCATTAAATGTTATTTGTTGTTTATCTGAATAAATTCACACTCAACTGGGCATCTTGTATTTTTATTTGTAAAATCTGGAAACTCTGTGTTAGACATTAACTGATACTATAAAGAATAATAGAAAATGTTGTAAGATATTCATGAATAAAAAAATAAAAAGAGTTAGCCAGGTGGTGTGAAACGTTTTTTACTTAAAAATAAGTAAAAATGTTGAAATATGATTTCAAATCAGTTACTATAAAGACCCACAGTATAAATAATGTTAGGTATCTAGGTGATATAGCTTGTATTTATACACAGTCTGTATTTTGTCATTATAATATTGAATTTACGGGTAGTTTTTATTTTGTTTGTTTTGTTTTGTTTTGTTTTTATGGAGAAGAGCAGGAAGTTCTCCGATGATCTCCTGCTTTTTATTATAAAACAATTATATTATCTAATAGGAGTGATGTTTTCTCAAGGCTATGGTCATCATAAAACTTGTTTCATATATATTTGATACTGCTTAAGTATACTCTTGGATTAATTTCCTTGTGGAATGTGAGTTCATTTACCTCAATTGTAGTGTATATATGGATACCATGATTATTAACTCATTTTCTATACTCTAATTTACTTAATATTTAAATGTTATGGTATCTAAAAGGCATGAGTTTACTTGCTGGGCAGAAAGCATCATGACTCTGACTTGGGTTTCTTCCTACATGTGTGTGTGAAAGTCAGCTATTTTGTGATTCTAGTAGCTTCATTTTGGGACACAAAATGAAAGATGCTTCCACAACTGAAACAGCACAGTTCTTTTTTTTTTTTTTTTTTTTCCTTTAAAGGTTTATTTATGTATTTATTTTTATTTAAATTCAATTAGCCAACATATAGTACATCATTAGTTTTAGATGTAGTGTCCAATAACTTATCAGTTGCAGATAACACACAGTGCTCATCACATCACATGACCCCCTTAATGCCCATCACCCAGTTACCCCCCCACATCCCCTCCAGCAACCCTAGTTCAGAATCTTTCATGGTTTTTCTCCTTCTCTGATGACTTCCATTCAGTTTTCCCTCCCTTCCCCTATGATCTTCTCTGTTTCTTATATTCCACATATGAATGAAACCACATATGAATGAAAGACTACAAATTGTCTTTCTCTGATTGACTTATTTTGCTCAGCATTATACCCTCCAGTTCCATCCAAATGTATATAAATGTTAAGTATTCATATTTCCTGGTGGCTGAGTAATATTTTATTGTAGATATACACTATATCTTCTTTATCTGTTCATCTGTTAATGGACATCTCAGCTCTTTCCATAGTTTGGCTATTGTGGACACTGCTGCTGTGGAAGTTGGGGTTCAGGTGCCACTTCAGATCACTACATTTGTATCTTCAGGGTAAATACCCAGTAGTGCAATTGCTGGATTTAGGGTAGCTCTATTTTTAAATTCTTGATGAAGTCCATAACTTTTTTTAGAGTGACTGTACCAGCTTGCATTCCCACCAGCTGTGTGAGAGAGTTCTCCTTTCTCTGCAACCTCACCAATGTTTGTTGTTTCCTGTCTTGTTAATTTTAGCCATTCTGACCAGTATAAAGTGGTATCTCATTGTAGTTTAGATTTGTATTTCCCTGATGTAAATTGAAGTGGAGCATTTTTTCATGTGTCCATTGGTCATTTGTATGTCTTCTTTGTAGAAATGTCTGTTCATATCTTCTGCCCATTTCTTCATATATTCTTTGGTTTTGGGAGGGGGTTTAATTTGATACGTTCTTTAGAGATCTTGAATACTAACCCTTTGTCTGATAAAGCATTTGCAAATATCTTCTTCCATTCCATAGGTTGCCTTTTAGTTTTGTCCACTGTTTCCTTTGTTGTGTAGAAGACTTTTATCTTGATAAAGTCCCAACAGTTCATTTATGCTTTTGTTTCTCTTGTCCTTGGAGAATTGCATAGGAAGAAGTTGCTGTGGCCAAGGTCAAAGAGCTTGCTGTCTGTGTTCTCTAGGATTTTGATGGATTCCTGTCTCACTTTTAGGTCTTTCATTTTGAGTTAAGAAAATGGTCCAGTTTCATTCTTCTACATGTGGTGGACCAATTTTCCCAGTACCATTTATGGAAAAGACTGTCTTTTTTTCCACTGGATATTCTTTCCTGCTTTGTCAATGATCAGTTGATCATAGAGTTGAGGGTCCATTTCTAGGTTCTGTATTCTGTTCCATCAATCTATGTGTCTGTGTCTGTGTTTGTGCTAGTACCATACTGTCTTGATGATTACAGCTTTGGAATAGAGTTGGAAGTCTGGCATTGTGATGCCACCAGCTTCCCCCCCCACCCCCGCCAAAACTCCTCTAGCTCCTAGTTTTGTTGATGTTCTACTGTTTGTTTGTTTTTTAATTTCTGCATCATTGATTTCTGCTCTAATCTTTATTATTTCCCTTTTCTTGCTTGGCTAGGTTCTATTTGCTCTTTCTTTTCCAGTTCCTTTAGGTGTAAGGTCAGCTTGTGTATTTGAGACATTTCTAATTTTTTGAGAAAGGCTTGTATTGCTATGTACTTCCCTCTTAGGACAGTTTTTGCTGTATCCCAGTGGTTTTGAACAGTTGTATTTTCATTTTCATTGTTTCCACGAATTTTTAAATTTTTCTTTAATTTCCTGGTTGACCCATTCAGTCTTTAGTAGGATGCTCTTTAACCTCCAAGTGTTTGAGTTCCTTCCAAATTTCTTCTTGTGATTGAGTTCAAGTTTCAAAGCACTGTGGTCTCAAAATATGCAGGGAATAATCCCAACCTTTTGGTGTCAGTTGAGACCCGATTTGTGACCCAGTATGTTATCTATTCTGGAGACTGTTCCATGTGCTCTCAAGAATATGTATTCTGTGGCTTTAGGATGGATGTATATCTGTGAAGTCCATCTGGTTGTGTTATTCAGAGTCCTTGTTTACTTGTTGATCTTCTGGTTAGATGATCTGTCTATTGCTATGAGAGGGGTGTTAAAGTCCCCTATTCTTATTGTATTATTTTCTTTTCTTTTAATACCTTTTTTTTTTTTAAGATTTTATTTATTTGACAGAGAGAGATCACAAGTAGGCAGAGAGGCAGGCAGAGAGAGAGGAGGAAGCAGGCTCCCCAGTGAGCAGAGAACCTGATGCAGGGCTCAATCCCAGGACCCTGGTATCATGACCTGAGCCAAAGGCAGAGGCTTTAACCCACTGAGCCACTCAGATGTCCTATTGTATTATTTTCAATGTAGTTCTTTAATTTGGTTATTAATTGGTTTATATAATTGGCTGTTCCCAAGTTAGGAGCATAAATATATATAATTATTATATCTTCTTGTTGGATAGACCCTTTAATTATGATATAGTGTCCACCTTCATCCCTACCACAGTCTTTGATTTAAAATTTAATTTGTTGGGGTGCCTGGGTGGCTCAGTGGGTTAAGCCTTTGCCTTCAGCTCAGGTCATGGTCTCAGGGTCCTGGTATCGAGCCCAGCATTGGGCTCAGCAGGCAGTCTGCTTTCCTGTCTCTCTCTCTGCCTACTTGTGATCTCTGTATGTTACATAAATAAATAAATAAAATCTTAAAAAAATAAAATAAAATTTAATTTGTCTGATATGAATATTTCTACCCCAGCTTTCTTTTGATGTCCATTGGCATGATAAATTATTCTCCACCACCTCATTTTCAATCTTGAAGTGTCTTTATTTATTTTTTAAAAATAGAGAGAGCAAAAGAGCACAAGCAGGGGGAGAGGCAGAGGGAGAAGGAGAAGCAAGCTCCCTGCCGAGCAGGGATCCTGATGTGGGCCTCTATCCCAATACCAAGGAGATAATGACCTGAGCCAAAGGCAGATGCTTAACCAACTGAGACATGCAGGCACCGCTGGATGTGTCTTTAGGTCTGAAATGAATCTCTCATAGACAGCATATAGATGGGTCTTGCTTTTTTATCCAATCTGATACCCTGTGTCTTTTGATTGGAGCGTTTAGCCCATTTACATTCAGAGTAACTACTGACAGATATGAATTTAGTATCATTGTATTTTATTACGTATAAAGTGACTGTTTCTGTAGATTTTCTCTGTTTCTTTCTGGTCTATGTTACTTTTGGGCTTTCTCTTTGCTTACAAGATCTGCTTTAATATTTCTTGCAGGGCTGGTTTAGTGATCACAAATTCTTTCAGTTTCTGTTTGTCCTGGAAGCTCTTTATCTCCTCATTCTGAATGGCAGCGTTGCTGGCTAAAGTATTCTTGGCTGCATGTTTTTCTCATTTAGTACCCTGAATAAATCATGCCAGTCCTTTCTGGATTGCCAGATCTCTGTGGATAGGTCTTCTGCTAGTCTGATGTTTCTATTATTGTAGGTTAAGGAGCTCTTTCCTTGAGTAGTTTCAGGATTTTCCCTTTATCTCTGAAATTTGCAAGCTTCACTGTTATGTGTTGGATGTTCTAGTTTTACTGGTTTTGGGGACCTTCTCTCTACCTCTTGGACTTGAATGCTTATTTTCTTACCCCGATTAGGAAAGTTCTTAGCTATAATTTGCTCAAATATACCTTCTCTCTCTCTCTCTCTCCCTCCCTCTCTTCCTTCTTCTTCAGGGACTCCAGTAATTCTAATATTGTTTTGCTTTATGGTATCTTTGATTTCTTGATGCTGCCCCTCATGGTTCATTAGTTATTTCCTTCCTCAGCTTCCTTCCTTCCCATCATCTTGTTTTCTATGTTGCTGACTCTCTTTTCTGCCTCATTTACCCTAGCTGTTAGAACATTCAATTTAGACAGCATCTAAGTTAAAAAACATTTTTAATTTCAACCTGATTAGATTTTATTTCTGCACTAAGAGATTCTCCAGTGTCTTTATGCATTTTTCAAGTCCAGCTAGTACTTTATAAATGTTATCCTGAATTCCAGCTCTGACATTATACTTACACCTTTATCAATTAGATCTGTGGCAGAGAGTATTACCTCTGGTTCTTTCCTTTGTTGTGAATTCATCCTTCTAGCCATTTTGCCCAAAAAAGAATGGATGAACGAGAGAACAAAATCAAAAATATAAGCCACAACTCAAGTGAAATACACACTAGACAAATCCAAAGATGTCAGAAACCAAAAAAGAAAAAGATAAAAAGGGAAAGAGAAGAGAGAATATAATCTCCCAGGTGGACAAAACAGGGTGATCCACTTGGTTCTGGGTGTATTTTGGTCTGTTTGTTAGAAGAAACTAAATCCCAAAATTGTAAAGAAAGCAAAACTTATATATATACAAAAATAAAATTGAATACAGTGAAAGGAAGCCAAAAATGAAGAATATATCTATAAAATGTAAATGTAAAAATGAAAGTTATAAAAAGACTTGAAAACAAAGAGTCGATAAAAAAAGAAACTAGTTGAAAAGGAAAAAAAAGGGAAAAAAAGGGTAATTTTAAACTGAAAGATAGGAGAATCATGAGGAAAAAACCTTGAATTCTATATACTATTTCCCCCCACTGCTGGAGTTCTGCAGTTCTGTGTGCTTGGTAAGCCTTGTATTCCCTTGATATTTCAGCTGATCATCTTGGGGAGGGGCCTGCTGTGCTGATTTTTGGGTGCCTTATCCTGGGCTGAATGGCATCACCCCTTGCCATGGGGCCAGGATCATCATAAGCTGCTTCAGGCTCTTCTTTGTGGCTTTTGTTCTCTGAAGGCTTTCTTCCCCACTTCAGAGGATGAAAATAAACATGGTCAAACCCTGGTCTCCAGCCATGGAGCAAAAAATTGTGGCTCCCTCTCTTCAGTCAATCCTCAGAGAAAAGCAATCTTCAGTTTGTGTGTGCTACACTCTGCAGACTCCTACAGTGCACACGCAGGCCCATCCTTCCAGGGAGGGAAGAAGGTCACTGCAGGCCTGCCACTTGCAGGGCCCTCACAGGAGAGCAGTTGCCTGACCATACATGCACCCATACTGCCCTTCCTGGGGGAAGGCAGAGGTTTCTGCTCTTTGCAGGGCCCCTGCACAGAGAACAGTCATGCAATCCAGCTGCAGCTTGCAGTTCATGGCAAACCAAGCTCACTGAATGCAGCCAGCTTCCCCGATCTGATGCCTGGGAACTCTTGCATCTCAGGCATCGCCGTTCTTTCCGTGACCCCAGGGATCCTGAGACCACACAGTCCCACCTATATTTTGCTCTGCTTTGCCACCTGAGCACATTTCAGACAGGGACGTCTCTCTCTGGAGCAGACTTCTAAATGTTCCAATTATGAGCTCTAGGACTGTATCACTTTCTAGTAGCTGGCTTACCGAGGATCCCTCCCCCTGCCATTTATCTTCTGATACAACCTCTCCCGTTCACTTTTCTGTACCTCCTACCTTACAAAAAGTGGTCACTTTTCTATTTGCACAACTCCAGCAACTCTGGTCTTACTCTCAGGTTGAGTTCACAGGTGTTCAGAATGATTTGATAGTTACCTAGCTGAATTCAAGGGACCAAATGAAACAAAGTCCCCTACTCTTCTGCCATCTTGCCTCCCTTTATTTACTTATTTATTTATTTAAAAGAGAGACAGAGAGAAAAAAAGAATGTGTGGGAGGGCCAGAGGGAGAGGGAGAGAGAATCTCAAGCTGAATCCAACATGGGGCTCAATCTCATGATGCTGAGATCAGGCCAGACCTGAAACCAAGAGTGGTTAACTGACTGTGCCACCCAGGTGCCCCAAAGCATGATTCTGATGTCCAAAAGAGGCAGCGCATATGCGAAAATATCTATTTACAAACTTACACTATTTTGTAAAATACCTATTGCAGACACTATCAGTATCTTCTATGAGTGTTTCTACCTCTAAATCTAGGGCAATTCTTTTCCTTAGCCTCGCATCTTTGCTTCCCAGCTTCCAGTAATCCAAATTCAGTGTGTCCTTCACAGCTTGGAAGAAGGTATAACCATCCAACAAAGAAATTCCCCTGCAACTTCAACCTATGTTGATGTCTTACTTTTCTGTAGTCTCAAAGTGTGGTCCCCACCACCCATTCTTATATATTATAAAGTACTCATTTTATTTTTTAAAAAAATCACTTGAGACTTATTTCCAGAATTATAACCAACCAAGAGGTAGTCATTGTTGCCCTTTGTTATATTTCTCACAGCCCTCATTCATTTATTAGAAAAATATTTAATGAGTTCCACCATGTTCTAGGCCTATGTGATGTGGTAGAGATTCAATTCAGTTCTTTGGAGCTTATAATCTGATGGAAGTGGTAAAGCGTTGTTAAATTCTAGTTGCAGAAGTTATGAATATCATGACCTTATAACCCCTGGAATATTGAGGATACCTAAAGAAATGGTTGTGGGATGGAACAAAAAATGGTCTCTCATATGACTCTTATTTTTACAAATTGGTTAATGTAGTTTTTCTTTACTTTCTATGGATATATAAAGAAGGTTAACAATGGACTCTCTTACCTAAAGTAAAGCACATTAGATTTCCTTTCTAAAACATTTCTGATAAGCAGGAACAGTCATTTCATTTTGAATTTGTGTGTTGCATTTAGATGATTTAGGTGACATGAATCTAAACCAAAGAATAATAGCTGAAAGTCTCTTCTTTTATTATATGCTGTGACATGTGGCATCAGCCACAAAGAGTTCAGTAAACAAACATAAGTGTATACCAGTAGTAATGCCTAGGTACATTTTGTAATTTTTCTCATGGACTAAGACATAAATATATGAAAAGATATATAAAATGTGCAGAAAATGAAGTTATCATATGGTTTAAAAATTGTCTTGGGCTTTTTATTTATTCAGTATGGATCTTTAAATTTATATTTCATTCATCTGTGTAGTGAAATGTACTTCATTATTTTGGAAATTATGCCACTCGTTAAAATATTATATTGTGCATATAGAACATTGATGTAGATAGAAAAAGAATTCAGTGTTTGAAAACCTTGATCATCTGCTGTGCATATTTATCCTATTCTAACCTGAATGATTTCAGAGGTCTTTTCCTGTACAGAGTCATCATAGAGGCAAATAGAAGTCCAGCTTCTGAATTTCTATTTGTATTATTACTACCTAATGAATTCTATTGTACAGCAGGTGTCAAATCATATCAGTTGTTTTGCAATTGAGTATGAATAGAAGATGTATTGCTATTGCAAATGAATCTAATATGAAACTAATGAGCAATAATGAGCAACTGTTTTGTCATTATTGAGGCAACCACTGAGATGCTAATAAACTCTCATTTTTGCTCTTTAGAAAAAGCAGTGGCCAGGATTTATAACATGGCCTTAATGTCCCCAAAGCCTGAGGCAAAAAATAAAAAAAAAATAGTGAAATCCTAAACTGAGGATAATTTAGTCATTTTCTGTATGATTGTTCTCTCTCTTATTAAAATGAACCTGTTATAATGCCTTTCAAGAATTTCCATAACTGAAGAGAAAAGATGAAGAATGGGTGTCCATTAAATGAATATAAAGTTAAGAAGATAGGCATCTTATCTAATTTTCCTTAATGTAAATATAATAATTCTAGAGTTTTCCACTTGCCAGTTCTTTCATAGTATAATGAAGTCTAATGTAGGCAACTTTTTATTTTTAAACCCAGTTACTTCAGAAGTAACATTATTGAAAGACTTTTTGTAATTAACTTATTTGTTCCTGTGAATGGGCTAACTTGGTAAATAACCCAGAGCACTTATCACATAGTATTATGGCCATATGTTTTATGTCTCTGCCTTTTCTTTGGTAGTATAAGTGCAGGAAGCTTAATAAATATTTATAAGATGAATGGTGAATAAATAATTGAATGAATGCGGAAAAAGCTAGCACATTAAATTTGCTTTCTTAGGTAGAAATAATGTGGTTTAAAACAGTTTTTAATACATGTTCATTTGATATGTTGCAAGACTCTTAAGAACACTGTTTAAATACTTTATGCTATGGGACAAAAAGAAATGTTAAAGTATATATGATTCATGGACCTTGTTGCTTCAACTGATAAACTTATAACAACTCTGAAGACAAATTTTGGTATCTTTCTGTAGATGTTTGCTAGAATTCATGATTTTACCATATGACACAGGATTTAATCAGTACCTTGGATAACATAGAGGCCTCTAGTTATATTCTTTCAGACTTTTTATACATTTATATTCTTTATATATTTACGTATGACTTTTATAGCTTCAAAAGTCTATTTATTTGATTAAAGATAATCAAAGATTTGAATTACCAAACTGTCTATCTTTGATGTTGATTAGGTTGCTGTAGACAAACCCTAGTTTGAACTCATGTGTTCAAACGTGAAGCGACTCTATTTGAATAATCCAATATCGCTCACTTTAGGAAGATTTCTTTTTCATTATGTACATATATGTAGAAATTCTGCTATTTTTCTAATATATATATATGACCAAGCTATGTATAAATGTTAACATATATTTATGTCCTGTAGGCTCTACCAAAAGTAAGTAAACATAAGTAAAGAAGAAACTACAACCTGAGTGTTTGAGATATACAAAATAAGAAAGACAAAAAGACTGAAATACTAAATTATTTGACTCTGCAGTTCTAAAATACTACACAAAGTTATTAAATTACAGAGTGAGGAAGTTGATTTGAGATGTAAGTTTTGGTCAAATGGACTGTAACTTCGAAACTGCTCTGTGTCAGCCCTCCTTTAAATGAAACCAACTGTTCAGGAACCCTGATTTTCCATCTCCCACACCTCTATACAGTGTAATGTAACAACTGTCCAATAATAAAAACATTTTTTCATATTTATAAATGTACATACATTTTTACAAAATCCTAGGTTTTGAAGTATATGAAAATTGTAAGTAATTACATTTTGATAACTTTTTTCTTAACATAATTTCCTTTACTGACTTCCTAGACCTTCAGAATGAATTGGTCCAACATTCAAATAATTCTTCTCAGAGACATCTATGTTATTTGGGAGACTATTTTTCATGGACTTATTTCTTGCAGCCAACAATATCTGTGACTAATTGTACTACTCATAAATTCAAGTAAAGCAATGTCCTCGAAATACATCTTCTAGTAATTATTGTAGGCCTCCTGTTCTCTGTGGTGATCTAAAGAACAAAAAGGATAGTTAATTGTGTCATATAGATATAAGTTATGGTTCATTGGGGCCCATTCATTAAAGTAAAATAAAATTCCCAACATCATCTTTAATTTTGGTAAGGAGAATCTCCTACTATTTAAAAGCATTGATAACTTTAAAAAAAAATGTGCCCTAGAGATAAAGATATTTTCCACTGCTTCTCTGTCCTCATGAGAAAGAAGTAAAATGATGAATTATCTCTTAAATTAAAACTTGAAGTAATTCCTTTATATATCCTTGAGAATATATGAGAACACATGAGCAATTTTTTTGAAATCTGCTACATTTCCTAAACCAAGGAAATGTTTACCATTACATTTTATTAAATTTATTTCTATTAAAAATTAATTATATATAGACTTTTTTCACATTTTTTTGTCCTTTATTCCATTTAATAAGCTGTGTTACATTGATTGATTTCCATATCTTGGACCAATCTTGCTTTTCTGGGATAAATTTCACTTGGTAATGGTACATAATCTTTTTTTTTTTTTTAAATTATATATAGAATTTAAGGAGAATGGCAGCACGATTTTTAAGTGGTCCTAGTTACTGAGAGGGTAAAAAGATTCTTTTTATATACTAATATTATTTTTCATCAAAGTAATAAAAATTAAACATATAATAAAAATTAAAATAGCACAACATAGTTTTTAAGAAAAAGCAATAGTTTCCTACTTCACCGCTGCCTATCTTTTGGCTTCCTCCAATCTTTATTTCTCCTGGTTGTTACTTCCCTAATTCTTTTTTTTTTTAAAGATTATATTTATTTATTTGACAGAGAGACAGTGAGAGAGGTAACACAAGCAGTGGGAGTGGGAGAGGGAGAACCTGGCTTCCCACTCAGCAGGGAGTCTGAGCGGGGGAGGAAGGCTCAATCCCAGGACCCTGGGATCATGACCTGAGCTGAAAGCAGAGGCCTAACGACTTACCCCCCCAGGGACCCCTTCCTTAATTCTTTTTAGAAACAGGTGGTATGTAGCCAGGGTGTTCCAGTCAGCCTCTATTTTGGATATATAGACTTCTGGTCTGATCATTATGTGTTTGTGTCAAAATAGTTAACAGATATTTTTAATACTAAGGTTGTCTAAATAATGTAATTTCTATCCTAATCTTGACTCAACCCTATCAAAGAAAATTTTATTTCATTCTTAAAACCTATCTCTCCTACCTCTTCCAACTTGTGACAGTTGTAACATTTACTAAATCTCTTCAGTTTATAATGTTGAATAATACTTTTCTTAAATACTTAAAGTTTCCCTGTATTTCTTATTCTATTAATTTTCAAATGCATCTCGACTCCCCATTACTATGGATATATACTCCCTCAATATCTTTTCTGTCCTCTGTCTCAAATATTGATAACATTCACATGTGCTACACCAGACTGAAATATGTAGAAGTATCATATACATTTAATATAACATAAATCTATACATTTGTGTGTGTGTGTGTGTAATTAGTTGAATGACAAAATTGTATATAGTTATATATATTAAAAATGAATAAACAGTATTATTTCATTATGGTTATGCAAATATTTCCTTTTCTACAAAGCCAAATCCAAAGTCCAACTCCCTGAGCTGCTCAAAAGAGAAATTTCTTGACATCAAATAAATAGAGCCTCTCTCCTTTCCTTCCATCAACTGCTTAAAATCATACCACACTCTGCTTCTTCTAGATCAGAATTGTATGGGTTTTGTTTTTCCTTTAAGCTTAGAGTTTGAGACAGGGAACATGTTAGCTGTCTTTATCATATCCCTAGCTTTTTCCTCATTCTGTCTATTGCTTAGAATCTCACTCTTCTTTGGAAGACTTTTTTTTTTTTCCCCTCCCCTGAAGTCCAGAGATTTCCTGTTCTAATTTGGGTTGAAATTCTTTCTAGGCCTTTTCACTCAAGACATAGGTTTTTAAAAGGGGTTGGCTTCCCATGTTGGACTTCCTTCTGGATAGGACCAACACTTCTAGTCCCAAAGATTCCTTCCTTAATGGATCAGTGTAAAAAGCAGAGTCAAGCCTTAATGCAGCCTCTCACAGGACTTGTTTATTCCTTTGGCTTTCACCAACTCTTCTATGGATCGTCAGTTTTCAAAGTATGATCTGTGGTCCTCCGGGCGTCCACAAGACTCTCACGGGTGGTTTGTGAGGTAGAATATATTTCACAGTAACGTTAAGACATGACTTGGCTTGCTTCTGTGCTTTGGCATGTGCTCTGCTGGGCAAAAACAAAGCTGGTGGGTAAAACTCGCATCTTCACACAAATCCAGACCATAGTACCAGCCGGACTCACAATTTTTGTTTTTGCTTTTTTCTTTTTAAAGCCAATTGCACATAGAATGTTCTTGATGAAAATTAAAACTTCTTGTATAAAATTTATTGTATTAAATCTTGTCCCTTGAGTCCATGTCTTTGTAACACTGTGTGACAAGACAGGAAGTATGCATAAAGTACTTTTGCTGCATACAGAGATAGAGAAACTGTCTGGAGCAAAAGCAGTAGTGTGATTATTTGAGAAGTGAGATGAACTACTTTTTTTTCATGGAATATTATTTGTATTTAAAAAATGACTGACAGAAAAAGTACGATTATGTCGACTTGGGTATTTGGCAATATTTTCTCGATAATGAATGGAGTGAAACTATCACTTCAAGGAAACCACTTACAATATTTGTTGCCAATAATAAAATTTAAGATTTCAGGCAAAAATTAAGTTTTTGGAAAACTCCTAGGCACTTCTGTGAGCTTGACACCTTCTTAATAAAGTTTTTTTTTTTGATGAGTTTGGTAGTGATATTAACAAATGTGGGTGGGGTTTTTTTAATGTATTTTGTAATAAAAGATCTGCATAACTCAGCAAAGTATTATTTTCCAAAAGACAAATGCCTAATGTTACAAATCATGTACAGATGAACAATTCATTCAAAGTGTCATAATGACCACTGGATTTTAATGTGATAGAGTATAGAAAGTCTGTTGATACGGTCTTAGATTCTACTTTGCAGCTAACCTTTGGGAAATTATCACTTGTCAGATACTAGTGTACTATCAGAGAAGAGTACTCACACTTATCTGAAAAGGCTATTAAAATGCTCTTCCTTTGCCTACTACATTTCTGTGTGAGACCAGATTTTCTTGATATTTTTAATCAAAATTAAGATATCACAACAGATGGAATACAGAAGCAGAGAGAATTCAGCTGTCTTTATTAAGCTAGATATTAAAAGAGATTTGCAAGAGTGTAAGATAATGTCATTCTTCTCACTAATTTTTCTTTTGTTTGGAAAAATATAGAAATTTAGGTAAAAATATATGCTGTTTATATAAACATAGAATGAGTTCATTGTTATTCTATTTAAAGGAACTGATAGATTAATAGATAAACTTTTCTGGGTTTTATTTCTAAAACAGCATATATTGAAATACATAATCCACAGACAAAATGGCCTTTGGGGTTTTCAATAATTTTTAAGAGTGCAAAGTAGTCCTGAGACCAAAACTACAACTCTTCACTTCTTGCCTGCAAAGACCTAATGTTTTTGCCATATTCCCTCTTCTTTTTTTTTTAATTAATTTTTAATTTTTTTTATAAACATATAATATATTTTTATCCCCCCGGGGTACAGGTATGTGAATCACCAGGTTTACACACTTCACAGCACTCACCATAGCACATACCCTCCCCAATGTCCATAACCCCACCTCCCTTCCCCCAACCCCCCTCCCCCCAGCAACCCTCAGTTTGTTTTGTGAGATTAAGAGTCACTTATGGTTTGTCTCCCTCCCAATCCCATCTTGTTTCATTTATTCTTCTCCTACCCCCTTAACCCCCCCTATTGCATCTCCACTTCCTCATGTCAGGGAGATCATATGATAGTTGTCTTTCTCTGCTTGACTTACTTCGCTAAGCATGATAACCTCTAGTTTATCTGAATTTTTGTTTCTGTACACTTCTGAGTATGTTTGTCTTTCTATCGCTCATCCCAGTGGGACAGCTGTGGAAAACGGGGACTGGGCAGCTATTTTATTCCTCCAAACTGATAAAGAACAGGTGTCTCAGGCTCCCCCTAAACCTTCACTTTGGGAAAATAATTATCTAGTTTATTTATTAGATAATTATTATTCATTATTCTAGTTTATTATTATTAGGTGTACTAGGTGATTGACACTGACTCGTCCTTATCTCTTTGAACTAATGCCATTTATGTTATAATGTTATGTCAACTTAACCATTTCCCCCTCAATTAGTAAAGGCTATTCTCCTGGGAAGGTTACAGATTTTATTTTCTTCCCAGAAAGCTAACCATGACCTTATCACCTTTCTGATTTAAAGAGGTGGGATCTCTTTAAAATTTCAGTGCCTGTAAAGTTTTCCTCAAGAAACTCACATAGGATCGTCTACTGACATTTCTGATAATTTTCTGAAGTAATAAGAAGAGGACAAAGATGGATACATCCTCTTAAAAGGGAACCTTTATCATGGTAGCATGGCTTCATCTCTTTCTGCAGAACTTGAAAGCCTGTGTTCAGTAATTTATGTTAATGCTTTATTTTCGAAGTTTTCTTTCTTCCATAAGCTCTTCAGACTTTGACCAAGAACTGACCTTTCCCCTCTTTGAAATTTACCCTCCAACCTACCCCCCCCTCCAGGCTAGCTCTTCATTAGGGAAGACATACCCTCATATGGGAGACATACCCTCACGTTGCTACGCATTGCGCTCTGGTGGCAGGCCTCCCTGACAAAAATCAAAGAGCTGCTAGTGCCAGAAGGATGAACTCTGTGATCTCAGCCCCATAAAGAGAAGCATCCCCAGAGAGAGGTTCAATTCATGTCAGAGTTAAATCTTAATTCATCTGAGAGCTGAGAAGCCGTCAGGCTTTTGAATATTTTTATTGAGAAACATTTTCCGAATCACAGATCAGATTAATATTTCAGTTACTTTGAATGAGTCTGGTCCAAGGCAACAAACAAAATCAGTGGATCATGTGCAAGTGTGATTTAGAAAGAAGTTTTTAGAGTCTTTAAGCAAATTCTGCTACATTTTTTCTGGTTGAGTAGGGACATGGTCTAAACTCCTGTTCCCCTTTCTTTTTGCTTTCTAATTCCTTCCTCCCTTCCTTCTTTCCTCCTTCTCTCCTCTTTTCCTCCTTTCCTTCCTTTCTTTCTCTCTCTCTTTCTTTCTTTCTTTTTCTTTCCTCCCTCCCTTCCTTCATTCCTTTCCTTCTTCTTTTCACTTTTTCTAGAGATACACTGCCTTTAAGAACAATCTATTGCTTAACACAATCTGACTTAATGCAATTGTCCTTAGGACTTTTGAATGCACAAACAGGTATTCTCGGAGATTAGAGTTTTCCTTTGATGTTTATGACATTAAGTACCATGCTACCCTAAGTAGGATTTGCGTTGTTAGTGCGATAGCCTGCCTTAAAGTGGCAGTGAGTCAATATAATTCTGGATTAGAAAGAACTGGGTTTAGTTATGCTAAATGTTGAAAGACATATAACTAACCTTCATGGGAAATGGCATGTGGACTCAAATTAAATAATATTATTGAGCACTTAAATGTACTAATCACTATTCTAAGTGACTTACATGTATTATGTTATTAAACCATTAGAATCACTCTATAATGTTAATTCTTTTATTGTGTCCATTTTATGGCACTGTTTTAAAACTTTGTACAAATGTATTAGAAGTGTCAAGATTGGGATCAGGATGTGGACAGTCTGGCTGCAGAAAATGTGAATTCAACCATCCCACTATGATTCCTCTCCAGGTAGTAAAATATAATGTAATCGTAAAGAAATAATAGTGAATTCTGTTACCAATTTACAGAATTTTAATTAACTCTTGTATTTAATTTTGCTGAGTTATTCTCCTTTCACTGTAAGACAAATGACATATCCATGTCTTGGTACATGTTATTCGCTAATCTGGAATGACAGACTTTCTTATATTTGAATTCAACCCATTCTTCAATGCTCATTTCAAACTTCATTTTCTTCATGAAACTATAGCTGTTAAAAAGCAGAAGCTCCTGGAATTTAAGTGTTGGTTGGAACACAGAGGATTTCTAGTATGATCTCTACCTAAGAGAGTTATTGAGACATTAGATCCTAGCCAAAAACATGCCGTTTTAAGGCGCCCAATATCTTCTGCTCCCGAACCTCTATTTACCTAGTGATTCTGAACATTTTAAGTGAATCCAACACCTTGTTTTTCTGACTAAAATTTAGTATTATTCAGCTATTTTTTATTAATCACCTCATTTCTTCGTGTATTTGCACTTTCAGTAGTTACTAGATTTTTTTTACATACCACTCTTCTAGATGCTAGAAGAGAAAATAATAAAGACACGAATTTCGTTTTAAAAGAATCAGATGCTTCGGAGATGCCGAACACAGATTAGGAGATCAGGGAATGACAGTAAACCTCAGACTGAGATGTGAAGAAAGAACAGGATTTAGCTGTTTGGAAAAGAGGAGGAAAAACCCTAAAAGCAGATGAAGCACCTGAGGCAAGAAAAGCTAAGTCAGTTTTCCAAAATCATAAGGCTAGTGACTGGGAGAATTGAAATTCGAGTTGGCATTTTCACTCCACAGTTGATGCTCTTAAATTAGGGTAATGAAAGCGTAGCATCATATTCAGGGAGTTGTAAGTAATTATTTAAGGCTGAAGTGTGGGATGTGTTAAGTGGAAGGGTTGAGATGGTGGTAAAATGAGTCAGAAGAGTTAGGCAGGGGCCAGATTGTGACGAGTTTTGGAAGCTCTGCCAGTATGTTTGGATTATATTCTCGTTTTCTGTTTTTTGTAACGTGGAAAGAGCCAGTTGAGTTTGTCCTCATGTTACTGATTTGGTTTTTTCTAAGGTAAATTTTGTTCTCTCCTGATACAATTATTCATTTTTATTCTGTTGTTACTTTCAAGAGTTATTTGATTATTTGTCAATTTTGTGAAGAATTTGCCAGCTTCCTTTTCTTATCCAATTTCACCTCAGAATATTGTCTTCTCATGACTCCCTGCTTCTGCTTTATAGAATTCATCTTCTTAGGGTTTTTTTTTTTGGTATACCAAATAAACGTTTTACACAGTATTCTTATGTTTTGTGTAGGAAGAAATTTTAGTTATGCTTTGATTTCAAGTTTTTAGGGAATTGTGCTTTTCTCTTGTGGCTCAAGTACTTTTTGAAATATATGTATATGAGTATATATATGTGAAATATCTATATATATATGAAATATGTACATATATATACACACATATAAATATATTTGTTTATCTGTCCTTGAAATCAGGAAAAACTGGCAGGCAGTACACATCTATACATGTTTGTATCTTTAGTTCTCTTAATTGTATATTTAAGCCATGAGAAAATTTGCATCCAGATCTGTCCATGATTTGAAAGTCAAGATTTATGGTCTCCAAAATCAAGATTTATGGTCTCCAGTCCAATGTTTGTTGCACAGGGGAATCATTGCTTTGTGTGGAATTTTCTTCTCATTTTAATTTCAGGGCTTCTCACTATTCTGGAGGGTCAAATTAATCTCAGGCTGCCATTTTTTTGTCATTTTGTATGTGTCTGGAGAAAGGTGTTCAACGGTCAAATAATTTTGGGAAATACAATGTGCTGCTTTCTCCTCTTGGAACTATACCATGAAGCACCTGGAGAAGTCCTATAGCAAAGAAACTTGTTAATCATTCTTTTTAAAGCCAGTATTTGTTAAAATTATTTTTAAGAAACATGCTTTTTTTATATGTTTATGAACATTCTTTGGACTATTCTACTTTGGTAAATGCTATAGGATGAATTAAGCCTACCTCCCAATGCCTGTCAGCATTACTCCGTTGTAATACTTATTTGCAATGCTTTTCTTTATGTAGCTATATCCAGATTCTACACAACAGTGCCTCCACATCCCATCACTTCTTATCATATTGTATATATTTTAACTTTTTTTTGCTGACATATAATTTACATGCAGTAAAATTCACTCTTCTAAAAAAGTTTAGTTCTTTGTTTAGAAAATGCACATAGTCATGTAACTACCACTACAATCAAGATATAGAACCATAGTGAATATCAAAAACTTTAGTGCCTAAGGATGTATAAAGAGGGCTAATGATGAAATTTACTGAACTAAGAAGGTGTGCCTCTTATATTTGAAACATGTTCACTGATTTATTGGTAAATACAGACTATGTATCTTTATCTTAGAGTCAAAGAATAGGAGGTGGGTCAAAGTCTTTTATTTTAATGATGCATGATGCCATTCTGTTTTAGGAGGTGGATTTTGAGATATTCAAGGATGTTATTCTTTTCCATCTGTCCCTGTGGATAGAGAAATTCTTATCATTCATCTTCCCAACCCTTCCCTCTTCCTAACTAAACAGGATTTGTGTTCTTTACCTCTCCTTTGTTTAATCCAGTGTGTGTTTGTGTGTGTGTGTGTGTGTGTGTGTATTATAATGAGAAAATGAGAACAATCTATGAAATATTGTGTGTTTTCCCACACTAACAGCAATCACAGTTTTTTAAAAATATTAAAATGTTACTGAAATACAAGATATTCTTATACTTCTCATCTTCACAATGGTGTTCAGCAAAATTTGAGTAAAAGTTTATATTTAATGAATGCTTTTTCTTTGAATGACTGAGTGGTTCAGTAATTTGTGAATTATTGTGCAACACTAGACAGTAATATTGGGGTGATGTTTACTTTTAGATCTGGGGATGGTTTTGATGATATGTATAAAAAGTTCTTATGCCATTTTAAGAGGCAAATTTTAATGTATTTCTGCTTATAATCTGATGCTATCATCTGGACCGTATTTACCCTGTATTATTCTTTTCTTTCAGCTCAGTATGACATACTCGTTTTTAGTACAAGATAGGTCATGTTTATCTGTTGCACTGTCTATGGTCCAGTGATCTCTTTTGTAGTCTAAGGGGAACTGTATGAAAACTGAACTGTGTCAAGGAGACTAGGAGTGTTAAAGTTCACCAAGAAATCAAGATGAGCTTTTGCAGAAACAAGAGGGAGTTAAAATTAGTATGAATTGATTTCCTACCCCCTTTTCAGAAATTGTTCTCACATGTTGAGAGCCCCTTGGCCATTTATGTTATGCTCTGTGTTATGGCTGTGACATGACTATGCCAGAGGATGGCCAAGGTCAACAATGTGACCTATTTTTATTTTTTCTTAATAGGAAAAAGTTGCCATTCTTTTCCCACACTGGCAGAGTCTTTCTGTGTGTGTGGCTTTGCAGACTCCTTTTTGTGAACATTTCACATCTTTTCCTTTGATTAAGCTTGTTAGATTTCAGACCTCCTTGAACTTTAAACTTCTCATTTCCAGCTTTTCCAGTTAGATGTTCTAAATCTAGTGATCTATTATACAGTGTTATTAACTTATCTATCCTTTGGCAGCCTTATAAATTATTTTGGAAATATATTTTTCTTAAAACAGTAACACAAACAGGAGGTAAACATTATTTTAAACTACTTCCTACTTAAAATTGGAAATTTTATTTACAAATCTGAATTCTCTGAAAAAAATGAGAATGGATTTATAATGTGGATACTTTATACATCTCAACTTCCAGGTTTTCTTGAACTTCAAGGCTACATTACAAAGAAGGCTTAGTTTGTTGATTAAATCTGTGGCACTTATTGGCTTAAGAATGCATCTACCTGAGGTGCCTGGGTGGCTCAGTGGGTTAAAGCCTCTGCCTTCAGCTCAGGTCATGATCCCAGGGTCCTGGGATCAAGCCCCACATTGGGCTCTCTGCTCAGAAGGGAGCCTGCTTCCTCCTCTCTCTCTTTGCCTGCCTCTTTGCCTACTTGTAATCTCTGCCTGTCAAATAAATAAATAAAATCTTTAAAAAAAACAAAAGAATGCATCTACCTGAAAGGATTACTAATGCATTAAAAATAACATACAGGCACTATGGAAATAGCAACAACTAAACTTTTAGTAAAACATAAAGTATTTAAGTAGAAAACTGATGCTATGTAACAGGTAATTAAAATATAAATTTCTTTTTTTTTTAAATGCCCAAACATAACCCAATGTTCCAACTCACTTAATGTGTGTGAACAAAACCAAACAATGTTAGAATTGTACGTTAGGAAATATTGTCATGAAACTTTCTGTCAAGACGGCAGCCTTAGCTGATTGGAAATGCCACCAATCACTTTCTGGAGCCAAGCACAGAGGATATTAGAAAAAAAAAATTTAAACATGTATTTGAATGTGAATCCATGAAATGGATGAAATGGGAAGCTTAGTTGCCAGAAACAGACTGAAACAGGCATAATGGTGAGCTGATACTGAAGTTGAATGTCTCATAGGGCATCTCCAGACATTGATGCCTGGGTTTAATACCTTTGTGGATGGGTGGTGAGGGACTGGATCCATGAACTGGAGTACAGAAACTGAACTAGAAAGGGGTTGCTGTGCTCAAGAAACTGGAAATAGGAAAAAAACAAAAACAAAAAACAAAACAAAACAAAAGAACCCCAACCCTGTCTGCTAGCTAGGAAACAATAGAAAACTGGCATTCTCTAGTGCCTTGGGTGGGAAAAGTCAAGAGCTAGCACACACTCTGAATAACTATGAAGACCAAATTCACACTGACTTTAGTAGGTATAGAACCATAGGTTAAAATCATTACAAAAAACACTGAACCATTGCTGAAGATAAAGTATCTCAAGAAGTAGAAATCATAAACAATATGAAGAGGCTTTAATGTAAGTATGCCAAAAATGTAAAAGAGATAACAGAAAGAAGAAAACATAAAGCTTGAATAAGAATGTATGAAAGAAGAGTATTTTTAAATTTTTTAAAATGAAATTATAATTTATGTACAGTAAAATTCACTCTTTTTGGTACACAGTTCTCAAGTTTTGGCAAATATGCCCAGTTGTGTAACCACTATCACTCTAATTAAGATATAAAATATATTATATTATAATTATATATGTACTATGTAATTATATATTTATTATATTATATATAATGTATTATAATATATTTTATACCTTGACTATATATATATATATATATATATATATTTATTTATTTATATATACACATACACACACACATACAGTGTGGGTTTATTCATAAATTAAGCCCCAAATATTTCCCATGCCCCCTTTTGTAGCTGACTCATCCTTCCAAAAGGCTCTAAAACCAGTTGATCTGTATTCTGTCCCAGCAGTTTTGGCTTTTCCAAAATATCATGTAAATGAAGTTATATAGTGTACATAGCCTTTTGAATGTAGCTTCTTTCACTTAGCATCACACTTTTGAGATTCATCCATGTTATAAGGATGAGGAGTTCCTTCCTTTCTATTACTGAGTTATTATTCCACTGTATGGAGTCGCCACATTGTTTTTGTCTGTTCTACAGTTTTTAGCAATTATGAATAAAGATGCTATAAACATCTGCATGTAGGTTTTGGTGTGAACATAAATTGTCATTTCACTCAGATAAATACCTAGGAGTTAGAATTATATCTAATGCACTTCATAAGAAACTTTCAAACAATTTGAAAGAGGCTGTTAACAATTTGCATTTCCACCAGTAACGTTTGAGCGATTCTAGTTGTTCTGCATCCCAACAGCAATTTGTAATGACAGTGGGAACTTTCAGCATGATTTTGAATAGGAAGGTTGAAGGTGGAGCATCTTTACTTTATTTCTGATCTTGGGGCAAATCATTCACTCATACTTACCATGGTTAGTTGACTTTTTTGTAAACATCCTCCACCAAATTAAGGAAAAAAGGAAATTCCCTTCAACTCTGAGTTTGGTGAGAGCTTTTTGTTTGCTTGTTTGTTGAATCAATCACATTTGAATGTTGAATTTCAATACATTTCTTTCCTTCATCTGCTGAAATGTTAATATCTTTTTTTAATGTTTTAGTCTGTTACTATGGTGAATTACATTGATCCATTGACAAATATTTAACTGACCTTAAACCCTTGGGATAAGTTTTATTTGGTTATGATGTATTGTTCTTTCTGCTTATTGCTAGATTTAATTTGACAGTATTTTGTTGAGGATATTTGTGTCTGTTCACGAGGAACATTGACAATTTTCTTGTCATCTATTTGCATGAATTTCTTGGCTACATAAAATACGTTAGTAAAGATTTTCTCTTCTATAATATGGAAGGGTTTGTATAGGATTGATATTATTTAGTCATTAGTTATTTGGTAGATGTTGTCAGTGGAGCCGTTGAGCCTGGAGTTTTCTTGGTTAGGAAATTTGTAACTACAAATTTATCCTTAACAGATGTAACTTTTAGTTTGACTGGTTTTTCTTGAGTGAGTCTGACAGTTTGTATCTTTAAAATAATTTAATCCTGGGGCACCTGGGTGGCTCAGTGGGTTAAGCATCTGCCTTCGGCTCAGGTCATGATCCCAGAATCCTGGGATGGAGCCCCGCTTTGGGTTCCTTGCTCAGCAGGGAGCCTTCTTCCCCCTCTCTCTCTGCCTACTGCTCTCCCTGCTTGTTGCGTGCTCTCTCTCTCTCTGTCAAGTAAATAAATAAGATCTTTAATAAATTAATAAATAAAATAAAATAACTTATCCTTTTGATATATGTTGTCAAATTTATGGGAAGAGTTGTTCATAATATTCCCTTATCATCTTTTTATGTTGGTAGTGGTGTCCCTTTATTCAAAATGGATCATCTTAATCAGCCAACTGAAAATTCTAGAAAACAAAAATCTACTAATTGAAATTAAAAGGTTAAACAGCAAATTAAATACACATGAAACTTAGTGAACTGGAAGATCTAAGATGGAGAAAAATCATTGACAAAGTAACAAATAAAAACCAAATATGAGAAATATGAATCAGAAGTTGAAACACAGGGGCCCCTGGGTGGCTCAGTGGGTTAAGCTGCTGCCTTCGGCTCAGGTCATGATCTCAGAGTCCTGGGATCGAGTCCCACATCGGGCTCTCTGCTCAGCAGGGAGCCTGCTTCCCTCTCTCTCTCTCTGCCTGCCTCTCTGCCTACTTGTGATTTCTTTCTGTCAAATAAATAAATAAAATCTTTAAAAAAAAAAAAAAAAGAAGTTGAAACACAGAGGACAGAATGATAAGCTTGAATCTATGTCTAGTAAGAATTCCAGAGAAGGAGAATAGATAGAATGGAGAAAGAGAAATATTCAAATAGTTAATATTCAGTGATTTTCTAGAGGTTAAAAAATGAATCCATTGTTTTGAAGCCCACTGAGTCCTAAGCAGGAAAAATAAAAACAAAATAGATACCTAGACACACTGAGATAAAATGTCAGTACATCAAAGTACTGAGAGAAATAAAACAATTTTCACCTTAGACTCTATAACTCTGATAAATTGTCACCCAGGATTAAGTATGAAATAAAGACATTTTCATGTATTATTATTATTTTTTTAAAAGATTTTATTTATTTATTTGACAGAGAGAGATCACAGTAGGCAGAGAGGCAGGCAGAGAGAGAGAGAGGGAAGCAGGCTCCCTGCTGAGCAGAGAGCCCGATGTGGGACTCGATCCCAGGACTCTGAGATCATGACCTGAGCCGAAGGCAGCAGCTTAACCCACTGAGCCACCCAGGTGCCCCTCATGTATTATTAATACATGTAACACACACATGTTCTTGCAGAAAGAAAAATAGTAAGAAGGAAATTAAATCTAGAACAAAAACATGTCATCTATGAGGAATAATAAAGAAATTTATAACTATATTAATTAGTAAAAATGAAAGATTTGTCTGAGAAGAGATTTTTTTTTTTAAAGGAGAAGATAGCAACCACATAGACAATAGGAGGAAATTTATGGATCTGAAATATTCTGAGTCTCCTATATAATTTAAGAGGAGGATAGGGCTATAGACTACTTAGGTCGAACAGGTTTGGTTAAAAATAAGTATACATTTTAAAACTTAAAAATTAAAATGGAAATATTTTAATTTAAAAGAGTACAGGTTAACAAAAAATTAAAAATTAAAAAAGTTAAACTAAAAGCCTTTAATTTAAAAGAGGGAAAGGTGACAACTAACTCAATAAAAACAGAAGGTAAACTTTCCAGATTAGTGGAGGAAAATTAAAGGAATAAACAGAATTTGATGACTCTAATAAGTGGTGGAAAGAAAAAATAAAGTTAGGTTTAATAAAAATTATGGTAAATAAAAAGGAAAACATAAAAAATTATTGTATACATGTCAGTAATAACATTAAACATTAATAAAATAAACTTTAAAAATACATTTTTAAAAGATTTTATTTATTTGAAAATGAGAGCAAGAGCAGGGGTAGGGGGAGGGTCAGAGGGAGAGGGAGAAGCAGGCTCCCCCCTGAGCAGGGAGCCCTATATGCAGGGCTCCATCCCAGGACCCTGAGAACATGACCCTAGCCAAAGGCAGATGTTTAACCGACTGAGCCACCCAGGTGCTCCTAAAATAAATTTTGTTACTAAAAGAGAAACGGTATAAATTTTGAAAGCAGATGGCATAAAATAAAAAATTCTTAAATAATGATGAAGGTAGACCTGCAAGTCTTAAAAGAAAGCTGCTGTTATAATTTTAATGTTGGGAGAACCAGATTTGAAGGAAAGCAGTAATGGTATGTCAGTTATTTGCCTTATGTCTCTTAACACCAAATCTGCTCTTAACTTGTCAGTGGTACTGGGATTTTGCAAATTGCATTTCCCAGATGCTGTTCCAGCTGGTTTCCATTAAGCTTTGCCAATAGATGGCACCAGAGAGAGTGAAAGGAATTACGAACTTCGCATTCTTCTGTCATTGTTGCTCCATCATGTCTATTAGCTTCTGCTTCCATCTTCTTTCAGTGCACCCAGAACCAGTCTGGTCCCACCTGTTTTATTAGCAACCTATGCACCACTTCTGTGGGGCAGCTGCTCTGAGCTTCTAGGTTCTATTCCTTCACTGAGTCCTAGAGATAGTAACTGCCCCTCAGTTATCATCTCTGGGCTCCCTCAAAATTTTCAATGCTCCATTTGTGCCACAGATTCTCTGTACAGTGTGGTTTTTCTTTCCTGATGGGATCCTGACTATACAGGTAAGGATAGAAAAGAAATGGAGACTCATGCAGTGATTATCCACCTGAAAGACACAGGTCAATATCCTTTACTTAGTTGATAATAATACCTGATGATATATGCAGCAAAAGCCTACTAAAGAATACTGATCAATTACATCTAGAAATCCCCTCATTTTTGGTTTGTCTGATATTTTCTCATGATTCGATTGAGGTTATACATTTTTTGGCAAGAATACCACAGGAGTGATGTTGTGTTCTTCTCAGTGCATTGTATCAGGAGAGACATGGAGTGATAGGTTTCATCACAAGTGATGCCACCTTTGAAAGGTGAAGGTAGGTGTTAGGTAGTATCTACCAGGTTTCTCCACTGTTATAGTGGAATGTTTTGACGTTCTTATCCACGAAAGTTTTAGGAAGCAGCAATCTAAAAAATAAGTTGAGTATAGAAGAGCTTAAAAATATTACTAAAAATTCAATATTGTAGACATAGTATAGTCCCTGCCCCTAAATAATGTACATTCTATTCAAATACACATCCAAAAGTACAATAATTGGCAATATATTAAGCTACTAAAAAGTCTATAACTTCCAAAAACATGATAACATATAAATCATATGATCTGATCTTAACACAATGTAATTAGAAATAAAAAGATGTTGAGGTCCCTGGTTAGCTCAGTCCGTTGAGCATCTGATTCTTGTTTTTTGGCTCAGGTCATGGTCTCAGGATTGTGAAATCAAGCCCAATCTCTCGCTCCACACTGGATATGAAGCTTGCTTAGGATTCTCTCTCTTCTTCTCCCTCTGCCCCTCTCCCCCCACCCCTACTCTCTCTCTCTCTCAAAGAAAGAAAGAAAGATATTGAAAACAAACAAGAAAAATACTTTTAAATATCTCATAGGATAAATATTATATTGTAATATACCTTATAAAATATTTAGAAACAAACAGTAGAAGTACCCTATATTAAAACTTGTATGATGTACTTGGAGGGTAATTTATATGCTAAGTAGATATTTTAGAAAATAAAGAAAATTGAAAGACTGAGTTGTTTTTAAAAAAACAATTAAATTAAATTTTCCTTTTCCCAAATAAAAAGTAAAAAAAAACCAAACGGAATAAATAGAAACAGCCAGGAATTAATTACACACAAAGCAAAGAAACAACATTAATTACCAATAGGGCAAAATATGTTTTTTTTGCAAACAACAAAAAAATATTGACAACATTGATCAAATGGAAAAGAGAGAAGGTGCAAATGTGTTGGTAGAATGAAAATTCAACATCAGCACAGCTTTTGTAGAACTGAAGAAAAAAGCATAGAGAAATACTAGAATAACTTTAAACTCAATAAAATTTAAACCCTAAAATAAATGGAGAATGTTTTAGGAAAAAATATAAGTTCCAATATTTTTTAAGACATAAAAGAAACAAGAAATTGAATGGGTAAAAAAGTTCTCCCTTCCTGCCACCTAGCCTGAAAAGGAACCAAGCTGAAGTTGTTCTATGAATTTAACTAAGTTTCAAGGAATCAATAATGCATATCTTAGAGTTTCAGAGAACAAACTAAAAGAACCAAAGCTACCCAACCTAAATCTGATATTAGTATAAGCTAATACCAAAACTAGATAAGGACAATACATAAAAATGCAATTAAAGATTAATATACTTAAGAAAATTAAAGCTAAATCATAAATCAAATGCTTGCAAATCAAATCCAGGAATATTTTTAAATAATTTACTTTGACTAAGTATGCCTTACTATAGGAATATGTAAGAAACATTTAGCATTATATTTGTTAATGAAATATCCTGCATTGGCAAAAAATGTGATCATCTCAATAGGTAACAGCAAGATGCATTCATGATAAAAAGGCTAGTATAACTAGTTGTAAGAGGTAATTTCTTCAAACTGGTAAAATGTCAGAAGCAGTCTGTTTGAAACCCCTTCCAAGGATGGCTTCAATATCTGTTCTCTCTACAGTAACAGAACTACGGTTTTTAGGGTGGGCTGCCTATATGGCCCAGCCTCTCCATTAAATGGGTATAACTATGTCCATTTTTGGAAGTGTTTAGGAAACAATGTGTGTAACTTTCAAGGCACAACTTTTTTTTTTTTTTAAAGATTTTATGTATTTATTTGACAGACAGACACACAGGTAGGCAGAGAGGCCCACAGAGAGAGAGGAAGGGAAGCAGGCTCCCTGTTGAGCAGAGAGCCCGACATGGGGATCCTGGGATCCTGGGATCTGAGCAGAAGGCAGAGGCTTTAACCCACTGAACCACCCAGGCACCCCTTATGGTACAACTTTAAAGGGAAGGAGCACATCTCATTTTTTGATTTTTGGGCTTTTCTGCCTACTGAGCTGGACATGTAGCTATGAATCATTCAGAAACATGTAGATGAGGGCAGCCTCCTAAAAATGGCAAAGCAACCCCATAAAACCATGTGGGTCTCTGAAACCATGGAGTCATTATACCAATTCTTGTAGGTATTTTATTTTATTTAAACCACTGATTTTCATTAAATCTCTGTTATAGCTATTAAACTTAAATTCTTAATGTGTCCATTTTTGCTCCTTACATTCCCTATTTTTACTGGAATTTTTGGACAGTGAAATAGAAGAAAAAGTAATAACTGGTATAAGTTCTATACAACAATTTCTACACGAATCTAAGACAGACAGACAAGCCAGTTACACTAGCAAGAAAGAGCAGCTAGGTAACTCTTTATAAGATCAGTAGGAAAACATTAACCATAAACCCATAATAAACCAACTGGAAAATGTTATTAAGAAAAAGCTGTCTTGGGGCACCTGGGTGGCTCAGTGGGTTAAAGCCTCTGTCTTCCGCTCAGGTCATGATCCCAGAGTCCTGGAATCAAGCCCTGCATCGCATCGGGCTCTCTGCTCAGCAGGGAGCCTGCTTCCCCCTTTCTCTCTGCCTACTTGTGATTTCTGTCTGTCAAATGAATACATAAAATCTTTAACTAAAAAAAAAGCTGTCTCATAATAAAAGGGAACCCCAAAAGTGCTCTAACACTAAATATAATAAAATAAATCAATGAATATTATATTAAAAGAATTCCAAATTATTTTAAAGTACATAGCAAAGGAGACAAGTAAATGAATTGATAGGTTATATTCATGAATGAAAAGACTAAAAAAGGAAAAATATTAATTCTTCTTCAATCAAGTGATAAATTCAATATAATTTAAACAATAGCTCTAAAAGTGTATTTTGTGAGTTTGATTGGCCCAATCTAAATATTTTTCAAAATTCATGGCTATATGATATATTATATACGTGGGAAAGTATTAGCATGTTTGGAAAGAAAACCCAAAAACATAAGGATAATAGTTGATCTCGAGGGGAAGGAATGGATTAAAAAATATTAAGGGATTCCAACTGTGTCTATAACATTTTCTTTTAAAACTCTCTGCAGGGGGCGCCTGGGTGGCTCAGTGGGTTAAGCCGCTGCCTTCGGCTCAGGTCATGATCCCAGACTCCTGGAATTGAGTCCCGCATCAGGCTCTCTGCTCAGCGGGGAGCCTGCTTCCTCCTCTCTCTTTCTGCCGCCTCTCTGCCTACTTGTGATCTCTCTCTGTCAAATAAATAAATAAATTCTTAAAACTATCTGCAGAAAATGTGTCAGACATGTTTATCCATTCTAGATGCTGAGTTTATATATATTTGTAATATTCTCTCTTTTTCTAAATATTTGAAACTTATAAAAAATTCTGGCTGCAATGTACAAATACCTTAAAAATTCTATTAAGACTTCTGCATAGCATAAGTGAAAATCCAGATTTTAATACAAATCAAAAATTAAGTCCTACATGAGACCCTTTGGGGTCCATCATGCATCAACTAAATTGGTCTTTTCACCAGTTGGTGGGGGAATCCGAGAACCTGTGAATGAGGGCAATACCCTAAGTATGGCAGAGAAACCAGATACAACCACATTAGTCTTGACAGCATAGAGTTATTATATGAGTTCTCATAGCTATTCTATTTTATTTTAGCTACTGACTTTCTTTTAAGCCTCTATTATAGCTGTTGAACTTAAATTCTTACCAATGTGGCCATTTTTACCACTTCTGTTCAGTTTCCCCTTCCTTATTTGTTATGCCTTTTTGCTATCATTTCAGCATAATTCCTTGTCAAAATTTGTTTTTTTTCCGATTATATAAGTAAAAAGATAATACTTTATTTTTCCATATTATTTCTCTATTATTGAGTTATTTCATAATGTTTCTTTGATTTTCTTTCTACTATTTTATTGGATGGATGTAGAATATTTTTAAATGATTTCCTCTATCAGATATCTAACACACTCCAGCAAGAATTCTTTTTTTATGATATGCTTTTAATACCCAGAAAATTAGAGCATAATATAAACAGACATACATAATGACTTAATGATGAATTTTTTAAATAAATTGTTTCATTTATTTTGTTAAAAATTTTAATAAAATATTTCAGTTTTCTTTATCTAACTCCTGTGTATTTTTATTTAAAAAAAAAAAAAAATGTTTGCTCCTGAATGTTATGTCTTTCTGCTACATTTAAAACAGAATCTTTTAACTATATCTTCTGGTTTGCTTTTGCTGACAGGTAGGTAAACTATTGTATTTTAAATGCTTATTTTATAATGATATCTTTTAATATATTAATACCTTTTGTTGTTTTTATTGGGTATTTTTTGATAAATAGTATGTTAAACAACAACAAAAAAATCTTTTCAAAATGTATGTCTCATTATTGTCCTTATCTAATTGGATTGATTGTAATTTCAAGGACAATGTTAAACACTGTCCTGAGCCATCTGTTTTTTTCCCTGACATTCAAGAGATTTAATTCACTGTGTCACTCAGGAAGTATATTGTGTTGAGATGGTCTTTATTATGTTAAACAAGGATTTCCTTGTCTAGTTTGGTAAGAAGAATTCATTTTATCAAACTTTTAAAAATGCTTGGCAGACTTAACTGTTTATGTAATGCCTTTTAGCACTTAAGACAATTACATGGGTTTTTTTTCTTACCAGAGATAAATTATATAGACATATTTCCCTCTCTTGCATTTGAGAAATGACCTACTTGGTCACTGACTATTTTTCTCTTAATATATTTGAAACATTTTGTCAGCACTTTATTTAGGAGGGGTTTTTTGTTGTTTGTTTTTGTTTTTTTTGCATTTCCAGTGATACATGGGATTGTAACGCAAATTTGTTTAACTTTTTGTTAGGTTGCAATATCAAGTTGTTCTCGCCTTTCTTTATGTATTTATGTATTGATTTATTCATTTAATCTAGAGTCCACCCTGCTCTTTATTCAAATGCAACAATTATTCATTTGTAACTTAACATTAGGCTATAAAAAATACATTTAGACAATACATTGACACTTTGTGTATGGCTGCTTTGGTGCTTTGAAGAATCACACATGTGACAGAGACAGTATGGACAGTATGGACAATATTTACTAACTGGCCCTTTAAAGGAAAAGTTGGCCAGCCCTTACCTTACAGTAATATCCAAGCAGGAATTCCATGGCAACCCCAGTGATCTTTTCTGATGTTTCCTGTTAAATTAATTAAACAAGGCTGTTGGACTGAGATGACTCCAATGCCCTGGTCATCTAAGAAGCAAACCAAACCCTCCGCCTGTAAATGTCTTAAGGTCAGGAAATCTGAATTCTAAAGACAATCAATCACAAACCGCCAACTAGGCTGCTAGACTGTAAGCTACAGCCAGTACAGTGATTTTTTTACTTTGCTTCTGCCCCTTCTCTATGGGTCTTTCCCTCTGATTCATTTCTGTAGAAGGTGCAGAAAAGCCATTTCCGGTTTGGCACTGCCCTGTTTGAAGACAGTATTGCTCAAATAAATTTCTAAGAATTTTAATATGCCTCCAGGTGTCCAAGTAGGCTCAGTCAGTTAAGTGTCTGACTTCAGCAGAGGTCCTACCTCCTGGTGCTCCCAATACGTGGGGATCCAGCCCCGTATCGCGCTCAGTGCTCAACGTGGAGTCTGTTTTTCCCCCTCCCTCTGCTTCTGCCCCTCGCTCTACTGCTGCTCTCTTTTTCTCTCGAATAAATAAAAGAAAATCCTTTTTTTAAAAAAGAAATTTAAGGGGCGCCTGGGTGGCTCAGTGGGTTAAAGCCTCTGCCTTCTGCTCAGGTCATGATCCCAGAGTCCTGGGTCTGAGCGCCGCGTCGGGTTCTCTGCTCAGCAGGGAGCCTGCTTCTCCCTCTTTCTCTCTATCTCTCTGCCTACTTGTGATGTCTGTCAAATAAATAAATAAAATCTTAAAAAAAAAAAAAAAGAAATTTAATATGCCTCAAGTTATCTTTTAACATCCCTCATCTCAACTAATGTAACTCTATCAATGCAATTACATCAAAACTGATGACTTTATCTTTGATTGGCTGATTGTGTATTAAGTTATGATCAGGGAAGTAAAGGGCTAATGATTGTTATTTCAACTACTGTGTAATTCCGGAAGATAGGATTTAGCATATTCCAGAGAAGTAGGACACTGGAACACTAACTTTTTCTATAAATGTCACTTTTTCTTCTTTAATATTGTCACAGTTGGGATCACAATATTTAAACTCCCAGATTTTCATTATGATGTTTGTTATTATAATAATTATTTCAGTGAAGACTTTTTTTTTAATTGATAAACGTGTTTTTGTATGGCATTGCATACACTCTCCTTTTTGGGTTCTCCTTCCCTCTTACTGACGGTAAACTTTTCAAGCAGCAGCCATGAATACCAAAACACAGTGTTAAAGGGAGACAAATACTGTCAACCTAGAATCCTATATTATTGGTAGTTTTCTTCTATTCCTTTTGTTTAGTTTCCTTTCTACTTATGTGATAGTTTGGCAGGGTGTGTGGTAGTCAGAACAAAGGCTTCGCAAAAATGTTTGTGTCCCAAGCCCTAAAATTTATCCCTGAAATTTACTACCTTATGCGAAAAAGGGGACTCTGCAGATGTGATTAGGATAAAGACCATGAGATGGGAAAACTATCCTGGATTATCCAGGTGGGCTCAATCTAACCAAATTAGTCTTTACAAGTGGAGAACCTTTCCTGGCTGAAGTCAGAGGAAGAACTGAATGTGAAAAAGGGACATAAGAGATGCACTGTGGTGGGTTTACAGATGGAGGAAGGGCCAAGAGCTACAAGATAATAAATTTATATTGGTTTAAGCCACAGAGTTTGCGGCAACTTGTTACAGCAGCAATCGTAAACTAACATAGACAGTAAAAAAAAATCTGGGTTGACTTTAAAAATAATCTTATCATTACTTCATTATCTTCCTGCACTTACTGTTGTTCCTAAAAAGTTTACTGTCAGTTTAATTTTGTGTAGCTCTTTTATGTGTTTGAAACATGATTAATTTGGGGGGAAATGAACCAAAGTTTCAGCTCAGCTATTGATCTTATCTAGAATACCTTGGTTTAAAACATATAACTTTATTATTAATTTCTTGGAAGCACTGTATTTTTCTTACTGCGATTAGAGAATATTGCTTGCACAAGTTCTACTTTTCAAAATTTAGAGGTTTCTTTTTTTTTAAGCCTAAAATATAATGACATACTTTTGCAAATAATCTGTGGAACATGATATATAAATTACATATATTCTGTATAAGTTATGACATTTTGTATAACTCAGTTAATAAATCTTATCAAATGTATTATTTAAATTATCTTTATTGGTTTCTTGGTCCACCTGATTCTTCAATCTGATACATGTTCCATTCTTTCACTATAAATATATATATTATATATATAATTTGTAAAAATTATATATTATATATATAATATAAATTATATGTTATATACATATTAGTTTCTCGGTGTAAGTATAATAGCTTTTGCTTTATGTATTTTGATGCCACTTCATTGAATAAGGGTTGACTATTGTTATATCTTCAATGTAGTTTGCAATTCATGATTTCCTGCCTTTATTAACTCTTCTATCTGCTTTTTAATTTATTCTACTCTTTGTTTTTTGTTGTTGTTGTTGTTTCACAGGTAGGTGGTTTCTTAAAAAATTTCAGTGTTTCTTATTTAATGATAAGAATATATAGATATGAATTTTCTCTAATACACATCTGCCTTTAACCCACAGAATCCAATATGACATGCTTAAATTCTCACTGAGTTTTAAAGAGCCTCTACTTTTAACTGATTTTTTAGAAGAAATTCTTTTCTATTTCCAAGAGATTACATTTCTATTTTATATTTAATTCCTTGTTCTTTGAAATATAATAAGAAAATATATCTACTTTCTTCAGTTTAATGTAATTTTGCTATAGGTCTTAGCATACAAGTAATTTGTAAAAAATAACCCATGGACATTTGATATGATTGTGTATCTTATTATGAACAAATTTGAGCATCTTTTGATATCTTTAAGGGCCAAGCAAATTTAACTACAAAATATATCAAGAAGTATGATCTTCTATTAATAAGTTAATGTATTCCAAATAAACAAGTGTTGATTAATAAGAAACAAATTAATATAACATGAAAGTATATTATATTTAAATATAATATAAATATAACATAGATACTTATGTATCTATGATAGTTGGTTATAAAATTATAATATATTAATAAATTAAGACAAACTTTTATGATTAATTGTATTTTGTATATCTACTTGATCTGATAATTTCTGAGAGAAAGGTATAAAATATGTCTTTATAATTAAAGCTCTGATAATCCCTCCTGTTTTCTTCACAACAGAAAGAATAGTTTTAAATAAGTATAAAATCCTCATATGGTTTTTTAGCTTCCCAAGTATTCTTTTAGTCTATAGACTACACTTAGTTCATTCCTAAGACTTTGCACATGATACTCTAATTTTCTGGAATACTTCCACCTCCTCACCTCTCACCCATTTACCTTGTTCTTGGCATCTTCACTTGTCTGCCTACTTCTCATCATACATTTTCAGGTATTTAAATATTCCTTTCCCATATAAGCCATCCGAAAACTAAAATGGGTTCTTCCTTGAGGAAGAACAGTTTTCATAGTGAAATTCTGTTTTTCTTTTTTTTTTTTTTTCCCCCTGCTAGCTATTGGCCTCAGCTATTCTGAACATAAAGACTGCTCTGTGACTTTTGGGGATATATATCTGCCAAGAAATGAGAACCTCTCAGGGAGTTATCCTTTCTTTATCTTTAAATTTCAGCACTTGGAACCAATACACTTCTTTGCAATTTTAATCATATCTGCACCATGTCTTCCAGAAAATCCTAACATTTACTGCTTCTTTGATGGCCCACTTCATAGCTTTACAGTGCTGCTAGGCCATTATTATTTTACATTTTTTTTCCTTTTAATTTATTGAGAGGTGAGAAGGTAAGGGACGTTAAGTATCTAAGCAGAATTCATTTTACAGAAATTCAAATTTTAGAAGCTATAAAACCCCTTAAGGAATGGGTATTGAATGACATATGAGTAAGTGCTTTTTGGCCTATTTTGAGTAAATACATTTAAATATAATATACTTGCATATTATATTAATTTATTTCTTATTAATCAACACTCTTGTTTATTTTGAATACATTTACTTGTTAATAGAAGATCATATTTTTAAATATATTTTGTAGTCAAATTTGCTTGGCCCTTAAAGATATCAAAAGATGCTCAAATTTGTTCATAATAAGAAAAATGCCAATTAAAATTACCCTGAATTATTATTTCTCCCATATCAGGTTGGCAAAAATCCAAAAGTTTTACAACTGTTGGCAAGGTTGTGAGGAAATAGGAACTCTTATATATTGCTTGTGGTAATACAAAATGGTCCAACCCCCATGGAAGAAAATTTGGCAGTATCTAACAAAATTATCTAAGTATTTAGCCTTTGACCCAGAAAGCTCATTTCTAGGAATCTATCCCAAAGATACTCTAGAAAAACATGAAAAGACATGTGCATAAGGCTATTTACTAGAACATTATTTATAGTAGCAAAAACTGGAAAGAACCCAAATGCTCATTAATTGGTGTCTGATCAAATATGAACTATTATACATTCATACAATGGAAATATGTAGCTACAAAAATAAATGAGGAATACTTTTATATACACATATGGAATAATTCCCAGTATGTATTTTTAAATGAAAAAGAAAAACAAGTTAGAGAAAAGTGTATGATTCTCTATCGGCCAGAGAAAGAAATAAGAACATAGATATTGAAGATAAAAAATTTGTATATCTTGTTTTATAGATTTCACTTTGTACTCATGGCTGTATTTTACATAAAATTATAAAAATCAAATCAAAATTAAAACAATACAAAGTTAAAAACAAAATTAAAATGAAACAAATAAATCTAACTGTATTGAATTTCTGGCAAAACTACTCAGAAAATAATTAATGCAAGAGACTTTAAAATACAGTAAACTGACTGAACTTTCTTAGTGGCTTATATCCTGAAGGCCAAAATAACAGAAAAAAATTAAGCTGTTTTTAGTAATCTACTCTTGCTTAGTTTTTCTGTAACTCTTTTGTGTATAGTAGGATAAAGCAAATACAACAATGGCATCAGGAACTAGAAATTTTGGTGTAAGAGGCAAGAAGATGTAGATATAAGATTAAGGAAGTTAAAAATTCTGAAAGTCCACATTTAAATTACAAACATCAATATGATATCATATATATTTTATTTTTAAAACAAACCAAACCAAAATCTAGAAAATATATTTTCTAGATTTGTCTACTGAAAAGCCTAGAAACAATAAATAGCTCAAGGGTAATGAGCACCCACAATGTCCAAAATGTGGTCCCTAAGTACCATTTCCAATAAGTAAACCAAGGCTCCTTTTAAAAATGGATGAATCCACATCTGAGTCAGGAAATACACAAAATAACCAGGCAGCAAATCCACATCTGAGTCAGGAAATACACAAAATAACCAGGCATGCAGGGGATACCTCCATGACCAGTTTCCAATAAAAACCTTGAATACTGAGTTTCTAGTGAGCTTCCCCAGTATATGACATTTTATGTGTGCTGTCATTTGTTATTAAGTGAGTAATGTGTCAATCCATCCATCTTTCAAGTTTGTGTCTGGTTTCCTCTAGACTTCACCCTATGTGCTTTTTCCCTTTACTGACGTCTCTTTGTATTTTCTTGCTGTGAGAAATCATAGCCTTGACTATGACTATATGTTGAGTCCTATGAGTTTGTCTAGTGAATCACTGAATCTGAGGGTGTTCTTGGGGACCTCAATACAAAGACTCTACTTTATCACCAGTCTACAGGAAATATATGGGATAGAGTAACATGTAAATGATACCAAGGAATGCAATCACCAGAATACAAAATGTGGAAAGCTCTATAGTTTCTTTAACAAATAAATTGCTGGAAAAGCAAAAAAAAAAAAAAAAAAAAAGAGGAAGAAGAATTCTACTAATTAAGAGATTTTTGAAGGATTTAGAGATGAAATAAACCAATGATTGGAACTGGTTTTAAAGTAATTCAACAGAGGTTGTGGAAGAGAGAACATAATAGGATTACAGAGAAAGCCAGATTGCTTCTAAATTGATATTTGTTAAAATTTAATAATAGGTTTAGGGGCGCCTGGGTGGCTCAGTGGGTTGGGCCTCTGCCTTTGAATCGGGTCATGATCTCAGGGTCCTGGGATTGAGCCCCACATCGGGCTCTCTACTTAGCAGGGAGCCCGCTCTCCCCTCTCTCTCTGACTGCTTGTAATCTGTCTGTCAAATGAATAAATAAAATCATTTAAAAAATTTAAAAACGGGTTTAAGTAGATTTACTATATTTTATATTAAAATTTGTAAGATATTTACTATATAATATAATCTTGAACTTAATTTTAATAATTTAAAAACTAAGGATTTAAAATTGTATGTGCTAATATTTTAAGTATTTTTGCATATATGTTTATATGTGAGGTTCTCTCCAATTTTTTTTATCATTTTAACTGTTTTTAATATTAAATTTCTATCTGCTTCATGTTTTTCTCTATGCTTTAAGAAAAATACATATTAAAAGAAGAATCTGTTCCTTGAAGATCATTTGAGCCAAGGTTATTTTTCATCAGAAATTCTTTAATATATGTATATAGTTTTCATTGCTTATTTTTGCTTTACATTGATTCTTCTTTTGCAACTACGCAATATTTTATATTTTAACAGAAAATTCATTTTAAAAATTTCTGATTTTAAAGAAATACCTACATTTTCCCAAAGAAACATACTTTGGTATCAAAAATACATACAGGGGCACCTGGGTGGCTCAGTGGATTAAGCTGCTGTTTGGCTCAGGTCATGATCTCAGGGTCCTGGGATAGAGCCCTGCATTGGGCTCTCTGCTCGGTAGGGAGCCTGCTTCCCCCTCTCTCTCTGCCTGACTCTCTGCCTACTTGTGATCTCTCTGTCAAATAAATAAAATCTTTAAAAGAAAAAAGAAAAATACATATATAAGTATATTTCATATATATGTGTATATATACATTTTGCATACATATATATAAATACATACACATTTTATATATTTCAAATGCATATGTATATTTTGTACATTTCCTTCATCATTTGTTATTGTTCCATCTTCCCTCCCCCACTCAAGTAAACCTGAGATTCTGGACCTTGGCTACAGAGGATAGACTATAGGATTATGTGAAAAAGAAAATACGTAAGGGGAAAACTGGAATTGGAACATGTTCATACTCAGGGGTCAATGAGATTCCTTGAGAGGGAAGCAGAAAGATGCCAGCATATATAAAGAAAACATGACAAAGCCCCAGCTGATTCAATGGAAGAAATCAGCTCAAGGCTTTTGTTTTTAGAACTTCCTCAGTTTTCCTGTTTCACATTTGATGCATCTGTTATTTGATATTATTTCCTTTCTCCTAATTTCCTTAGGATTTCTGAATGGGCTTCCTCTAAATCCCTGAAATATAACTTTAATCAACTTAATTTTTGCTCTCTTTCTTTAATAAAATTTGCGTATAAGATTTGAATTTACTTTTGACATAGCCCTAGTTCCATCCCAAAAGTTTGAGTATATAAATAATATTCAGTTTCATGATTTCCTAACTTGTCCTTATTTCTTAAATCAATAATGTGAGTGAAATAACAGCTCACAACTTATTTCCTACTTGATCTGTAATTAGGCAAATGCACTTAGATTTTCGAGTGTTTGACTTTCAAAGCCATTCTTAAACATGTATTTATTTATTTGTAAAATCAAAAACAAAATAACATTGACTTCATCAAATAGAAGATGAAGCCTGTGTTGCTTTCTCTACTGTGTTAGCACTTCATCCTGGTTTTTGTCATCCTGATCCCTTTTTTCCTTCCTAATAGACATCTCTGTAAATTTTGTCTTTAATGTTCTATTTTTAGTTACACTTACCACAATTATTTAGGCTACCATTTTCCAATTGGCAACCCTCAAAACACTGTTCTATAATATGTTAACGAGTGTCCTAAAAAAAAAGTAAGGCTAGCTTAGCAATGCAGAGGTAAATACAATTACACTGATACCCATATTTAAAGACATCTTAAGAAGACTAATATAATCATAAGTATTGTGAATTATCTTCAGGAAGTTGCATTATGCAGAACTTCCCCAAATTGTGCAACTATGGAACTCATTTTAAAGCCCAGAACATTTTTAACATTCCATAAAAATCAATGTTTTTCTAACAGGACAATACTGTCTTGGGCTATCTCTAGATTTTTAACCAATATCAATGCTCACCCACAGGCAAATCTGCTATTTCTTCTTAATTATTCAGTTTTTTAATTTTGATTAATCTCTTGGTAACCAGGAGCAAATCTTTAATTTTTTGTGTGTGTGCAAAGTATAAATCGTATATTTTCTGAAACACTGCTTATTTTAAAATGATGTTCACATAACAACAACAGCTTGATTAGATGTAAAATTCTTGAATCACAACTGTTTACTCTCAAAGCACCACAAATTTTATTTTCTTTGGACACCATTTTAGCTGTCTTCTTCTTTAATGTATCTAACTTTATACTTAAGAAGCAGACATTTGGGGGGCACCTGGGTGGCTTAGTTGATTAAGCATCTCCTTTCAGCTCGGGTCATCACCCCAGGATCCTGGGATTAAGCCCCATTGTTGGGGGGGGGGCTCCCTGCTCAGATGGGAGGCTGCTTCTTCTTCTCCTCTGCTCCCCCGCCCCACTTGTCTGCATGCTCTCTCTCTCTCTCAGATAAATAAATCTTTTTTTATTTTTAATAGCAAACATTTCATCAGAATATGTCTAGGTAAGTATTGCTTTCAATTATTTTTCCTGAGTCATGGTAAGCCTCCTCAGTTTCTAGATCCAAAATTTTCTTGCACCTTAATTACTTAACTCAGTTTAGATTTCCTCTTATTCCTATTATTTATAGTTTGTATATTTGTTCTTTTCCTTAATTATTTTTTTCTCACATGATTTACATTGGTTTATCCTTTCCTTCAACATACTAGGAGAACTACTGTTTATGTTTGTACACTGAGGGCTCAAATTTTCTGCAGCTTTAAGTAGTCTTTTCTGGTATATCTCAGATTTGGCTACTGCAGTTTTATTTTGGGGCAATTTCTTCCTAAAATTTTTTTCCTTCTCATCTCAATATTCATTTATTATTTAATCTTTTTTTTATCTATAATTTATCCCATCATGGTAGGCTCTACTTGTGAAGAGATAATGTTCTCTTACATGCTAGGATGTTCTTTATCTTCTTTTGTGTTACATTTAAGCCTCATATTTGTTGTTTTGGGACTCACTCTTGAATGAAGAAATATCTCCTTAGGGAATGTTCAGAATGCGGGAATTTTTCCTAATTCCCTTTTACTCCATTACTGATAAAATCCTTAGTTTCCTCTTTCTTTTCAACATGTTTACTGAAGGCTGATTGCTAAAGAAATTCTAAGAGGCCCTCTAAGGTAGTAGCTGGGAAAACAAAACAAAACTAACTTGAAGTCATGAAGCCATCAGGACTTATTGTGAAGACAAGATTTATATTCAGTCAGCTTTTATTTTTTGGAGAGAAGAGAGAGATAAGGTTGCTGGGCATCTCATTCCTTATCTTAGTTTTGCCCTCAACTTTCTATTTCGACTTCCAGTTTTCCTAAAGTGAAATAGGATTTCTTTGCTGTCCTCATAGCTCAATTTACTATTTTTGAAGAGGAAGCAATTTCTCGGAAAAATGAGGTAATCTGTTGTGTTTTATGATAATAAAAGACCACACCACTAAGCATGCTCCATTCCTAAGACCTTTCTAGTTACAGGATATTTTCTCTGAGAGAAATGGAAACGTCTTTCTGAAACCGATGTTTGCTTACCTGCAACTTCTAAGAGCACCTTCTTCCAGGGAATGAATGCCTAACAGTTATATTGATCCATTTGCTGCTTGGAAGAGGGATTCCCCTACTTACTCTCTGTAAAAATGGTAGCTGGGTACCACAGAGGTCTGTGGAAGGGCTGCTTAAGTTGGGTAACCCCTCACATCTTTTTTAAAGTAAATTCTGTCCAAGGTGAGGCTTGAACTCAGGACCCCAAGATCAAGAGTCCCACCCTCTACTGATTAGTCAGCCAGGCACCCCTCAGATTCTTGATATATCATACTCATAACAGATGAGAAACATAATTAGTTATGAGAAAGGTAATGTTACCATTTCAGAATGTTGTTATGTGTACCAAAGGAGTGACTTAATAGCCAAAAGATGTGATTTTCCTTGAAATATATTCAGTAATTATTTAAAAACTATGTTGAAGTTAAAGTCAATTCAGAAGATAGGTTTCCTAGAACTTTCACTTAACCATTTTCCTGAATTTAAAATTAGTAATTTTCTTTTGATAAGGGGAGTATGTATGTGATACCCAAATATATGCACTTTTGACTGGTAAATATTTGAGACTGGTTTACATCTTTTATATATGAATCAAAAGAAAACTAAAGACTCAGTTTTTCCAAGTTGGAATGTGTTCTATTTTTCACATTTGCCATTCTGGTATACTTCAGTTATATTCAGAAACTTTCAAATGTTTAACTGTGACCCAAGTGAGTTTTCCTTTTTGTATCTATTACAAATAATGAGTTAGGGAACATTCATTCTGAATATCCTAAACCCTAATCCTTCAATACTATTCCTAACTAGAATAAGTATTTCTGTTTGTTTAATATAAAGCTTCTAATAGAAAATCCCCATAAATTAGTAATTTTGTCTTAAAATAGTTAAAAATAATTCTGAAAGTTGTATGGTGACAGATGGTAACTACACATGGTGAGCATAGCATAACGTATATAGACTTGTTGAATCACTGTATTGTACACCTGAAACTAGTGAAACATTATGTATCAACTATACTTCAATTAAAAAAAATTCTACCCAATTGACAGCTATTGTTTTTATGTTATTATTTTATCTGTTTTGTTTGTTTGTTTTTTTTGTCTCAAGAATGATTCAACCTTGAGGCACTTGGGTAGCTCAGTCTGTTAAGGTACTGACTCCTGATTTTGGCTCAGGTCATGACATCATGGTCATGAAGTTGAGCCCTGCTTTGAGCTCCACGCTCAGCATGGAGTCTGCTTGAAATTCTCTCTCCCTCTCCCTCTGCTTGCCCTCCCTAAATAAATAAATATTTTTTAAAAAAGAATTATTTAACCTTAATTACTGTGTTTTATTTTCTCTGAAAATCTTTTGTACATGTACTTTCTGCAATTATTTGATTAGATAATGGAGAAAACAACTTCTAGAATTCCATGGAATTTGTCACCACAAAAAATCCATTAGACAATAATAGTGTGTAGATTTTTGGGAACTGAACTTATGCCAAGTGAACTAAACCCGAAGGCAACCATTAGAAGTTGCAGCCCCCTCCCATACAATTTATTACCTGTATACTTCCTTCCCCCTTATCTCTGTCTCATGGTATGAATAAATTATTTAGTGGTTATGTGGGGAAATTAAGTTGGTCAAGGGAACTGCTGTGTTGCTACTAGCTTGTTTGCTCCTTACTGCAAAATGTGCTGAGCCCTTGGCCTTATTGTGCTCAGCTGCAATCCAACCCCCTGAGTCAGAGCATTCATCTGGTCCATCATAATGCTCGTGGCACTTGAGGGCCCAGGGGAACCCATGGTACCACAATGACATCTTATTGTGGTGCTGTATATTTTGGACAACTATGAAGTGGTAACAGGTTTACTCTTTGCTGTCCTCTGTGAGGCTGGGGTTGCTTCTGACAGAGGTTCCCCCCCCCCAGGTTTTATTTACTTACTTACTTACTTATTTTTATTTATTTCTTTTCAGTGTAACAGAATTCATTGTTTATGCACCACACCCAGTGTTCCATGCAATACATGCCTTCCATAATACCCACTACCTGGCTCCCCCAACCTCCCACCCCTGGCCCCTTCAAAACCCTCAGATTGTTTTTCAGAGTCCATAGTCTCTCATGGTTCATCTCCCCTTCCAATTTCCCTCAACTCCCTTCTCCTCTCCATCTCCCCATGTTCTCCATGTTATTTGTTATGCTCCACAAATAAGTGAAACCATATGATAATTGACTCTCTCTGCTTGACTTATTTCACTCAGCATAATCTCTTCCAGTCCCATCCATGTCGCTACAAAAGTTGGGTATTCATCCTTTCTGATGGAGGCATAATACTCCATAGTATATATGGACTGTTGTCTTAACTCAAAATAACTTGAAAGTAGGTAAAAAGGAATGAAAAGTCAAAGGCTTGGTAGGGTATTGTGTAACTCAAGTGCATATATTGAAATTGTAGTTTACATTAAAGAAATAAATGAATCTATTCATAATTGCTAGAAGGGGTGTGGTCAGATCACATCCGGCTTGTCACAGTTTTGACAGGGTCTCCATGTTGGATCACCTCAGTCCAGAATCTGCATCTCAACTTTAGAATCTCATGAAATGAGTGTTGTCATATACTGAGAGTGGCTGGGGCTCTTATGGATGAACTTATGCTGTTAAAGGTCACATCTAAACCAGACACACAGTTCATTCATTCATTACCAGAGATACCCTTTCTGGAGAGGGTCATGCTAGTATTTGCTAAGCAGGAGAGGCTCCTCCCCCTTCATCAAGAATCTGATTCTAAATCAAAAGACTGCTCTGGACAGTTAGAAGCAGAGCAAATGAGGAAGGTAGTGAGTGAGGCTTGAAGAAATACCTCATCTCACTTCTTGGTGCCCCAGTTGCTCTGGTTACTACATATTGCTGACTGACATATTGCCTGTTTTGGAATTTCTTGTTCCTATTTTTCTATACTTCTACTGCTTTTACCCCTGTTCTCTTAATACACCATTTTTCTTGGCTGTGTTATTATAAAAGATTTAGCTATTTCCCCCTTAAAGTATTTTTGGAGTGAGGCTGGGAAAATGAATATCTTGGGAGCTCACTCTTAGCTATGGAGCCTCCAATCTCTTTCAGATGACTTTGCAAATATCCATCTCATCTTTGTGTGTTTGTTATATCTGTATAATTGGTATTGTTTTATATTGGTGTATTTATTGTATAATTGGTATACATTGGTATAATTGGTATAATTATCAGCTTTTCAGATATCTGAATGTTAAAGGTATATTATTACCAATAATTGGGTGTATGCATTATGTGTCAACTTATTATTTAGTTTATGTATTTACAAACATATAAAAGTTGTCCAAAATTCATTTGTTTATTGATCAAATGTGTACTTTGCACCTATTATGTGCCCAGTACTTTTGTAGGTGCTGGAGACACAGTGAGTTGACAGTTAAGCTTTCCATATTCATGGAAATCTCATTCTAGTGACAGTTAACAAGTATGGATATATATTTATGGCTTAATTTCCGATAGTAATAGGCTTATGAAAAAAAATGAAGCCACGTAAAAACTGAAGAAAGACAGGGGTGGCTATTTTAGATGGGATCATGATAGTTTAAATAGTTCTCAGAACACAAAAGCTATGTCAGGAATGTCATTAAACAAACAGATGTATTTGCTAATTCTGTTATTGCCAGTTTGATCATGAAAACACTGCAATAACTGTAATGTGAATATGCAACATCTGTCAATAAATCTGACATTTTCTCATCTTTGTGATTCAAACATATTAGCATTGATTGGTTGTAAGATGAAAATATAAAAAAATCTTGTTCAAATGTAGTCAACATATAAATACTTTGAGGACGCTGTTAACGGGACTGACATTTGGATGTGTGATGAAATGGAATAGATACCATAGAAATTCAGATAATGTTGAGAAATTCTCAAACTTCAGTTAGTATATTAGTCTTCTGTTCTTTCATAATCCATAAAAAGCATGCAGCATACGGTAATGTGTCAAGAATTTTTTAAAATCCTATTTATGTGTGTAAGTTCAAATAAGATGCATCTTCTTTGCTGTATTATATAATGATGCTAAAATGTGAGGTCATTTAAGGATTTGCCAAACATGGAAAAAGAAATATATTTGCAGTTTTTACATTAGGATACAATTATGCTCTGAGAAAGCACTATTGCCTAAATACATCTTGAAAATACGCTTTTGAGAGGGAATGAATAGCACACAAATTCTGATTTCTTTTAAGTCGTCTTGAAAAATGGACTACAGACACATGAGCCGAGCTTTAATAAAGTGCTAATTAGGAGTGCATGCCACCGTTTGAATGGTGGCTGTATGAAATGTACAGAAATCTCGGCAGTGGAGGAATGGTACATGGCTTTTGGGGATAAGTTGTGACAGCTAGGTGCCGGTCCTTTGATGACATGAATCTAAAACCTCTAATGCCGACAGAGACTTTGAAATTATCTATTCAAACTCTCAATTTGCACATGAGGAATCTAGGGCTTAGCATGGGTAAGTGACTTGCTTAAAATCATTTGGCAAACAGGTCCCCTGATTAGTGAGTCTGGGCGGTGCCTCCAGCCCCACACTGCCTCACCTGCCCTCCCATGGCTTCTCAGCCATTTTGTTGAACTTCACAATGCAAGGGCTTACAAATAAAGTAGATTTCACATGTGTAAATTATCCTTTTGTTCACTACCTGCTCCACTGAAATAGTTGCAGTGGACAAGAAGGACAGTAAGTGAAAATGAGGTAGAGGGGTTTCATTGCTCCTTTTTCTTATACCCAGCCAGAAGAAATTGTATAAACTTATGATGTAAATGGAGGTTGGAAGAGAGGTTTGGGGCAGAGCTGGTGATCAAGAGAAGAGAAAGCAAAAAGGGAACCATGGACACTGAGGTAGAAGATTGCAGCTCCTCCATCAGCAGCCATTTCCCTGGTTGCTGACTTCCCTGATTCTGGACAGGAAAACCGTTAACAACTCCTGACCCTTCCTTTTGTTGTCTAGAGAATGAGGAGAAGTGACTAGTTAATCTTTGAGGTCCTTTCTTGTGTCACTAGTCAAGGACTGGGTATATATTCAGCCTTTTGGAAGGCTTATGGAGGATATCTATGCAGTTTGTGGTAAAGCCTCTGTCACCCCTCTCTGCATCTGATTAGAGAGCACTGATATTTGTTTTCAGGTAGAGATAAGTCTGTCCTTGCTGATCAGTTATTAAGTCTGGTAATTTGGAATTATAGTCAACTCTTGACTAATCAGAGTAAGCAGGGATGGAGGGTGATGCAGAAAGAAGGGAGCACAGATGACCATAAATCATGTGTGAAACAAAACTCAAGTATAGTATCATGCTTAGGAACAAACAGTTATTCTTGTCTTCAAATCTTTACTCTATATTTACTAGCTATGTGATCTATGGAAAGACCTAGAAGACCTTATGTGGTCTGGCCCCTGACTGTATCTATGACTTAATGTCCTGGCTAATTCCTCCCCACACAATTTGCTTCAACTATAAAACGCTGCTTTTGACATGTGTTGTCAGTACAAGTATGCTCCAACCTCGGGACCTTTGCACATGCTGCCTTTGCTCTTCCTCCAGATACCTTCATGGAGCACTACTTTCTGCTTTCTAGTTTCCCTCAAATGTCACCTTTTTAGAGAGACGTTCACTGACTATGATAGGAGGAATTATTTTAGAAACCAAACTCAGTATTCTTACCCGGCTCAATGTTTCTTTATAGTCACTTCCCAAGGCACTATGTATGTGTTTCTGTTTGGTTGTCTTTCTTCTACTTCTACCAGTAAGTAAATTCTTTGATGTAGTCCTTGTTTTTTGTTTTGTTTTGTTTGGCTTTTTGATCTGAAAAGCTACCTGGTACAGTTAATTGTGCAGTATGCATTTGTTGAATAAATACATGCCAATACCCAATAGTAGAGCCAGTAACAGAAATGGCTACAGGCTGCCCCTCTCCAGAGAAAGACTGGTGATGAGTGAGGAGGATGGGATCTTCACTTCTCATTGGATATGATTATTTTTATTCTGTGTATATTACATTTGTTATAAATTATTTTAAAGAGATTGTGGCCTGGTCTAAAATATACCATCATCCTATGCACATTTAATCTGTATTTGATTTTATTTCTTCCACTTCAATCTGTGTTGCTTCTGATCATAAATGGAAATGAGCCAGCAGAAAGGAGATGATATCTATCCACTCGGCATCCATGTGAGGGTTCACTGTTCTGGAACCTGAACGCCATGAACTCTCACTAATGACCACAGATATGAACCTAGGAAAATACTTTTATATGAATTAACTGAAATGATACAAATTAAAAATGTGGCGAATGTGAATGTGAATGCAAATACAAGTAGATACAATCAATTTGAGGGAACGCACCAGACCATTCATGTGGCCACAATTCCTCAAGCCCCACTAACTTTAAATATATTCTGTATCTGCCTAGCTTCATTGATGTCTCTTCAGCAGCTTGCCTTTGCATGGAAGAGCTGTAGTACAAGAAGAGACCCGCCGTGTGATGGGCAACACTAGAGATGAGGGTTTGAGTATAACATATGACAAATAAACTTCTTCCCGATTGTTACCCCTGGCAGGTGTTTTGTCTTCCCGAATGAAGTATTTGGGGGATGTAAAACATTTCAGATCTGTGCTTTTCTTGGTTGTGTGATTCTGCAGACATGAAAAATAGACAACTAACAAGGGAATGGGTATTTTTAAATGAGGAAAGGAAGTATTTACATCAGTGAAAAAAGTGAAAAATGCTTTTGTTTTTCTCCTCCCCCCACACTACACACACACACACACATACCCTGTTCTAATCCACACACACACACATCCAATTCACACACACACAGACCCCCATGCACACACACATGCACACAACAGTGTCCTAACACACACCCACATCCAATCCACACACATACACACATGCACACACACATACACAGAGTCTTAACTCTCTCTCTCTCTCTCACACACACACACACACACACACACACACATCCAATTCACACACACACATACACACACACACCCCAGTTCCTCACCCCAGGACTCGGATGATCAATGCCCAGGCTTGGCCTTGCTCCTGCTGAAGTCACATGTGGGTTCTAACAAACCCCCCTCTAAGGCTGCCTCCTATCACATGCTCTTCAGGACAGGATGAACACATCCACCAAAAATCATGTTTTCTTTGCATCCTAACTGAAACGGCATTAAAGGGGGAAATGGGAATTCAGCGCTGCCAGCTGCACTCTCTCTCCTATCAGCTCACCAATAAGGCCTGGTAGGGACCTGCCGAGCCTCTGGATAAATTGTATTTTCCAAGGGTTAATTAAGCTGTCTTGAGCTTCTGCATGAAGAGGAACAAACCGGCACTTGCAGCGCTTTCTGAAACCTGCTGTCGACATTACAGTCCCTGCTGCTTTTAGCTGTATCGATCCAATGCCTGACCTGTGAAATCCTTGATGGCTGCTAACACTAGAAGCTTACTGGAGCTTTCCAAGGGAGCTTCGGGACAGCTTGTGTAGTCAGGTACAATTACCTATCCCTCCAGGAGAGCCAATTAGTTCACAAAGAGCTGGAGCAGAACAAATGTTTTGTATGTGATTTAGAATCCTAAAAAAGAAAGGAGAAAAAAGGGGGGAAAAGGCTTTGTTCTGTCTGATTCTTTTGTTCCTAATTTTATGATTATTGTTCCATTCACAGTGGTCCTCACATCGCCTCACATGTTTCTGAAAGAATTATAAGAACATGATAAACTGTATTTACCATCTTCCCTCTTGAAACTAGGAAAATTGTCTCCTGCCATTTAAGACCCAGCTTCTGGACTAATTGTATGAACTCAAAGGTAGGAAAACCCAAGTTTGTTCTACTTTCGGCATTTTAGAAACTTTCCCGCAAAATAGTACAATAAATTTTATTATAATGAATTTCTCCTTAAAAAAAAAAAAAAAAAAAAAAGGATGGTTGGCACCTAGTTCTGAAACTTGGCTTTGCAGATAGAATGAAAGAATAAGAGATTCCTCGGCAGAAAATTGTTCTACACATCCAGTTACATACCAACATTAGCATGATTGATTCTGAAACTGAGCTAACATTATAGATTGTCAACTAATGAAGTGTGGTGTACTCTGAATACAAAGGTAGCACAACTGATCTATCATCTGTGCCCTGAGCCTAAGACTGCCTTTCCGGGCATAGGTATTAGTATTACTGTGGCATTAGCATCACGTGCCCATTTTCCGTGGTGACTAGCGATGTTCATTTATGAGCTCGCTGCAGGAGGTGGTCTGTCCATCATTAAATACATTTCTTCTGTATTTTTGTCCTTGGATAGTATCTTAAACTTGCAGGGACTGATAATTAGCCCTCATAGCATAATGTACCAATAGAAATGACCGCAAATAGAATTTACTGCCCTTTAGTACCAGATAGGCATTGAAATGAGGAGAAATGGCAATCAGTTGTTATTTGGAATAATGGGGACAAAATTTTAAAATCTGGTTTCAGATCTTCTTTCAGTAAAATAAAATAAAATCATATATGCCTCTAGGACTGTTTGGTAGCTATAAAACAAACTGGGACCAGGAGTTTCATGTAAAAAAAGGTTATCAGGTATCCATCAAGAAACCCTTTAGTCCCAGTTGAGAAGAAGATAAAAGAAGCATTTCATTCCTATTTCTGAAGTGTAGTAAACTGAAATTAATGAAAAGGTTTGATCATATTTTAGAAATAAGTAATCTAAAGTAAAGTCATCTCTGAACATAAAAAGTGCAAAGACAGTAAAACAAAAATTAAAAATAATTTTTTAAAAAATCAGTCAGTTGGGTTTTACCTCAGCTCCTCTTAAGAAGATCTAGTTTAAGTGATTTGTAGCAAAGTCATAATTGCACAAAGAAGTAAGGCATAATTGGCACCTGGGGTAGGTAGAATTGGAAGCTGGCTTACATGGAGGTATAAGGCAGAAACCTTATACCTTATAAGGAGGTATAAGGCATACGTCAGGGTCTGTGTGCCTGAGAACTTCCTGAGGTTTGTCCCCCCAATGAAAACAATGTCAATGAAAGTGGATTCATGCTGCCTCAACTTCTCCATCTGTAGGCTTAATTGCATGGAGTGGGAGAGAAAAGAGCTCCATCTTTTGTTGGTCTGTTTGTAAAATGCATAGAAAATTTGGCATCAATGGTATTCTGCTGCTTCAGATGCTTTCCTCTCTCCCTCATTAATGTCAAGTGGTGTTGAGACCACTCCATTTGGGTGCTGGAAAGGGAGCTGATAACAGTTTTCAGTACTGGAGAGTCTTAGCATATATAATTTGGTAACTGGAAAAAAACCAAAAAACAAACCCTGTGTGATTCAGGGCTAAATTCACTATTTTACTGGTAAGAGGCAAGCAGATGGTCCATTCCATTGGTAGTCAACTTTTGGTTCAAGAATACATGTTGTGAAAATGAGATCAAAACCATAAGCTTAATTACTCCAGAGTCCTTTCTTTTGTTGCATGAACCCTAATCATGGCCTCATGCTTTCTAGGTGATATTCACATGTTACACGTTGTGCCCTGAGAAAGCAATGGGTAGGTCATGCAAATCCTTCACCTTCACTGGGAAAGCAATCTAAAGTAGGTGTCAGTAGTGTAATCCTGGATATGACAGCTACTTATGTGTTACTATACGGTACCTACTCTTATTTATTCTTCAAAATACCTTTTCCAAATGAAAAAAAATTTCAAAGTACCAGTGAAAATTCTAAAGACAATTTTTATTTGCAACCATTCTTTGAAAGAGATAGTAAGAGTTTAGTAAACTCCTTCTCAGTATATATATATGTCTCCTGAATAGACTATGACTTCAGTTTTACTCCAGTTCTCAGGGGCTATCATCAAGTGTTAACCTGGAACCTATAGGTATGTGTTAAAGACCATCAATAGAGCTGACAGTTTTCCTATCCTTTCTCACCTCCTTCTATTAAGTCTCCTATTAGGAAGGAGAATAACTTCATAAGATTGCAACTCGAAAGTTTTCAATCTATTTAACAGAATAAAGTACACAATGATCTGATTTTTCTAAACCGTAAGAGGCCTTAGAGGTACCTGCTGAAGATACCAAGTACAAACAACATCGCAAGCGACATTTTAATGTTTGAAATATCGGTGTCCATAATACATAACACAATAGTGAAGATTTTAAAACTCTGTTTTTATAAAAGAGTAGCGAGTTGGGGAAACCTAGAGGATCAGCTCCTGAAAGCTTCATTTCTAAAGTATCAAGAATATTATTCTCATTGGAAAATTGCTGCTGATATCCATCAAGTGCCTGCTTTCTTCTCCAACCAGAGCATAAAGAGTCCATGTTTTTACCCTCTGAGCATGCCTGTAAGTAGAACTAAGTGTGATTCTTCATATAAAGTCCTCAAGGAAGAGGAAGAATGGGTTCCCCAAACTTGATGGATGTAGGTGTTCAAATGAGAAAGTGAATAAAGTGTCAGACTCAAGCACAGAAAAGGATAAAGGAATTAAAGAGTCAGATAGAGGGGAGAGTGCTTATTCAAGTCTAAATGTTTACTGCTTCATGGTCCATTAGGGCATCCTGGAAGGAGGCTTAGTGTAAAATAAATGAATACGATTCTTAACAAATAATGCCATTAATGCTGCAGGATGTTCATTTCTTTTTAAAATCTATTGTTATATGTTGAATGATATATTTCTTACTAACTGTGAAAACATGACACTCTTCATCTTAAGTTTATTTCTACATTAATTCAAATTCATCTCTCTAGAAAAATTTTCCTCGTTTATATCCCTTATTTATAACATCTAATAAAATCTTCCCAAAGGTAGGAAACTCACCAAAAGGATATCTGTCCTTGTATCCAAATGACATTTTCACATTTTCCCTTCTCAATATTCTCTTCTGTCTCTAAGTTCACTGCAGATATAGAGGCCCAAATCGTGCTTGATCTATAAAAGCTAATAAAAACTTGTAGCTTTCCCATCACAGCTCAATTGCTCTTTCATTTATTAATCATTTTGTAAAAGCCCTCTATTTAGTAGACACTGTGCTAGAGACTGGGTTGATAATGGTGAACAAAACAGACACGTCCCTCGTCTCCTGATGCTTACAGACTAATGGGATAGATTTTTTAAATTCAAAGTACAGTAAGTGTTCAGGAAGGAAAAAATACACAGTCATGTGAGAGCAGATACTGGGGTACCAGTATGAGAGTATCAAGGAAGAGTTTTCTAAGGAATGAAGTTTGAGCTGTGAGCTAAAGTTTAAATGGGTATTAACTGGAGGGGTTTTAGAACGATACGATGGCAATTAGAAGAAGCTTCTAAGTATAACGTTATGTGGAACGGAGAAAATAGCTGGTAAACCAGAAGGAGACAGTAAGGTTGAGCACACGGAACTACAGAAGGAGAGAGGTCAGAGATAAAGTTAGGACAGTAGGTAGAGTGAGGACAATGAAGACCATGGGTTCATTAACAGCATTGGTCTTTGATCCTACAGTGGTAGGACACCATTGCAAGCTTATAAGTAGGAGTGACCTAATGAGATTTGGATTTTCAAAATACTACTCTGTTACCTGTGGAGGATGAAAGGGAATAAATAAGCAGGTTAACTACTTAAAACTTTATTGCAGGGATCCTTCTATCCTGCCTTCTCGGTACTAATTGTCAACTCACGCCGGTGATTGCCTGGACATAAACATGTCCATCTCTATACCCAGAACTGCCAGGTTTCAAACTGGCAGCCTGTAGGCTCAATCTAGACCCTACATACTTTTTTGCTTGTATAGCATTAAAACATTGTATTGCTTTTTTTTTTTTAACCGCATTAATTTTACATAAAATTCTGACTTCTAACTTCTCTTGGTATATTAGAAAATGGGGCCACATGGACCTGAGTTTTACATGGTGACAATTTCTACATGGTGACAGTTGGCTGGAGCCAAGAAGTGGCTGCCCTTCTCTCTAAGATGAGGCACCTGCACTTGGTTTTCCAGAGTCCGTACCACTGAACTGTCTTACAGCTGACCTGCATCACTCAACTGTCTTGTCCTATAGGCATGTATATTTTTGGCCTTGTCAGTTCATTTTTGACACAGCTTGAGCAGTGAACTTAGTTTTTAAAACAAAAGTTATAGTTTAGAAAATAATGGGATGGTGATAATTATCTGGGATTCTGTGTCTTCTGAATATAGTTAAACTAAATGACTAGTAAAATAATCAAAACACATCTATATATAAAAGCTAATGGACTTGTTAATTGGTGTCCCCCCAATAAGCGTAATACATTCATAATGTTTTTAAAACTCTTACAGAGATTAAACTAGAATTATCCCCAAACATTCAAAATTTAAAAAAAATTACAATGAGAATATGCAAATACTTGGAGTTGGTATCTCAATCTCATGCCAATCTATTTGATTGACAGAATGGAGGTTAAGACACATCATAAAAAGCATAATGTCACCTTTAACATTATTCCTAGCTTCCATTTCTTTGGACATGGGAAGTTACTGAAATTTCTCTAATGTTGTCTTTTTTTCCTTTTTAATTGTTATGCCCTTCCTAGAAGGAAAATAGCTAAGTTTATAACTTTTCCTGAGTATAAACATGATATATTACACACATCCACTCAGACATTCACACATTGGGCATGATGATTACTTCACCCAAATCCTCTATATTATTACTCTTTATGTGTCCTTGAATTATCATCTTCTGTGTGATTTTGATTATGCCAAATTCTACTTGTTTTGCTTCCTATGTTTTGATTACTTACTGTATGGTGTATTAAAAATTGTAACTTCGGGGCACCTCGAAGTGGCTCAGTGGGTTAAAGCCTCTGCCTTTGGCTTGGGTCATGATCCCAGGGTCCTGGGATCGAGCCCCACATTGGGCTCTCCACTCAGCAGGGAGCCTGCTTCCTCCCTCTTCTCTGCCTGACTCTCTGCCTACTTGTGACCTCGGTCTGTCAAATAAGCAACTCTTTAAAAAAATTATAACTTCTTATAGAGTCTTGGTGGATTTTTACCTCTAATCAGTGTGAATCCCGTCTTTTCTCTTTAGTCTGTTCTGCCATACATTTCAAAGTATCTGGTGTCAAATATTACCACACATGGTCTCCTCCTTTTCCTCGTCCTCCTCTCCCTCTTTCTACTCAAGCACACTTCCATTATTTTTCTCATCAGTTTCTTTTCAACTTTTGGTGTCATTTTACCTGGACCTCCCCCCACCTCACCCCAGGAAGAAAACTCCACTGACTTTTCTTTAATTATTTAGTAATCAATCTGAGCATTTTTCTCTTTCTGGGGGGTGGGGTGGGGAGGAGACATTCACATTTGTATGATCATTAATCTGTTGGGGCTATTTCAAACAACAGACAACATCTTTTCTCTGCTGCTGTTCTTTATTTCTTTCCAATTTTTTTACTAGATTAGTGACATGTTTTCATCGTATTTTGTATAGAGTTTTTGAAGTTCTGTCTTCAATTTCTAGTCGACTACCGTGGTAGGCATTAGTGGTGGTGCAGTCACCAATACAGGGAGGATTAGACTTCCTTGCCTTTTTGAAAGTGGGCAGGAGAGTGTGATTTATGTGCTGTAGCATTAGGGAGCCGGTATGTGATTTCCCACGCTCTCCCCCTCTCTCTTTTTTCCTCCATGCTCTCCTTCTCTGCAGAGTGTACCCCGCAATATCTTTTTAAGGTGATGGCTTTAAGGGGCTGCTTTGTCAGCCTGCGTCCTTGAGTGACAATTACTACATTTAAGTCACTGGGATTGGATCTGGCTTATCACCACTTAACCTAGCCTCTCTCAACTGATAGAATTAGTTAATAATCATAGTATTTTATGATTATGATTATATGACATAATCAGCTAATAAAATTTTAACATTTAAACTGAATTCCCCCTAAAAGTTCAGAAAATAACCAGCATTAGTAGTCTTTCCTTTTAGCTAGATAGAATCTTTGTTGTAATTCAGTGTTTTCCTCTCATATTTTCCATCTTTAAACAATTTTGTTGAAATCAGATTGAAATTTTTCCAGTGGTTTTTCTTACTATTATACCTCATTTGTTCTATGCATCCTTATCTAATAAATCATAATCACCATGTATTATCAACAGTTAGCTTACTGCAAGTTTCAATGTCTTTGTTCATTTATGTTTTATATCTTAGATTTCTACCTTCTAGAACTTAATTTTCACTTAGCTGGAGGACATTCTTGGGAATTACAGAGGGCGTCTGAGACTTATTATTCCTTAAAATACTTTCTTTGCCCTTATATTTGAATGATAGTTTTTTTTGAATAAAGAAATTTGGGTTTGACAACTTTCCCCTCAGGATTTTTTAGGCAGTGCTCTATTATTTTCCATATGTAAGAGAAAAGACACATAAAAGCCTTTTTTTTTTATTCCTTGCAGGGTAATCTCTCCTTTTTTTCCTCTGAAATTTATGATATTTTCTCTTTACCACTGCTGTCGAAAGATTTTTAAATGGGTCCGTCTTTATTCTTCTAAAACATTCAAAGGCTCTTTGCTAATTGACAAATATCTCTTTTAAGTTCAGGGAAATGTGTTTCTACCATTTCCGTGACTGTTTTTTTTACTCTCCCTTTCCATGTTTCTGATTCTGAAAATTGTTTTCTTGTTAGTATTTTCTGTTACTTTTCTTTCATGTTTATTTTGGTCTTTTTGTCCTGTATTTTAGCAATATCCAGGTTGATAATCCAGATTGCTAACTTTTTCCTTAAAATAACTAGTGAAAGTCAGTCCCTTTATTGTTTTGTTTATAAATTAGACATGTTTCTCATGTCCAAGAATAATACTAATTTCATCTTTCTCATAGTAATTTTTTTAATGGAGGAAATATTCTTTTGTGTTTGAATCTTGGGTTCTGTGGTAAAAATTAACTTTTTATTCTGTGTTTCTCTCTGGTTCTTCAGGACTGTTTGGTTTTGCTGTCATTTACATTCCATCTGCATTGTAATTTCCAGAAGTTCATCAAATATGATGATAGTATTTTCCAGGTTTTCTTCTATAATTACTGTTTCACCTTTATTTTTATATTTTGCTCTCATTTCAATGGGTCTTGGGAACTGGTAGAGATAAATTCAGTTTACAGGGATTTTGATCTAATCCAGAAGCTTCACATTTGTAATATCTTCACATTCTGAAATAACTTTGATATCTAGGTCACTTAGAACTCATTATCACACATGGTGTCAAAGATTGTATTACAAAGTACATAAGACCATAAGATGGTTATGAAGTATAATCTTATTTGAATAATAGAAGTTAAGTTTACTCCACGTGTTGAAGGCAGTGTTGAGGTAATCGCTTTTCATTTCTACTCTATATATTTTTTATACCATTTTAGGCCATGAGATGTTCTTCACAAATCCTTATAGACTATATCCTTCAGGTCATGACCCAGTCTTCATAAATATATGAAGACTAAATCACTTTATTGATAGTCTACTATCTTTATGCTTTTACTTGGTTGGGAGGAAGGATAAGATTCATTTAATGTTTTTAATAATCTATGTAAGGTCCAAACATAGGCAACACGTAATTTTTTTATGAGATTCAACCTTTACATATGATGCTCTTTGTGCAGAATATTAATGGCCTTTCAATAGGCAGTATCTTGCCTTTTCTTCCCCGCTAGTCATGATAAACTTACCCTTCCTTATACACTGAGAATCACATGTCCAGTTCAATCAAGCCTGGTTTTAAGATACGTATAGGTGGGCTTGGGGATATGCCAACTGTGATGAGAAAACTGAATCTACAGTCTAGGTATCATTATCATACTGTAACACTCTGAACTCAATAGCACCAGTGAGAAGACAACAGATTGATCTTGAGGGCATTATGCTAAGTGAGATAAGTCAGACAAAACTAAACTTGTACAGACAAAGAGTAGAACATTGGTTGTTAGGGACTGGGGGTTGGGGGAATTGAGAAAATGTTGGTCAAAGGTGACACACTTATTGTTAGAAGATGAATAAGTTCTGGAGATCTAATGTACAGCCTTGTGATTATAGTTGACAATATTGAATTATATACTTCAAAGTTGCTTAGAGACTAGATAAATGTTCTCATCACAAAACAGAAATGATAATTATGTAACATAATAGAGATGTTCGCTAACACTACAGTGGTAATCATATTGCAATATATAAAGATATCACATCAACACATTGTACATCTAAATACACATTATATTTCAATTATATATCAGTTTTTTAAAATGGCATGAACTCATTAAATAAATTTCATTAAAATTGAATGCCTATACATTTTTAAAAGATATAATCACTTTTAGAAAAGGGTGGGCACCCAAGTGGTGCAGTCAGTTAGGCAACCTGCTCTTAGTTTGGGCTCAGGGTCATGAGATGCAGCCCAGAAAAGGCTCTGTGCTCAGCAGGGAGTCTGCTTGGGATTTTTTTCTCTCTCTCCCTCTGCCTCTCCCCTCCCATTCTCTCTTTCTTTCTCTCAGATAAATAAATCCTAAAAAAGCATCATCGCTTTAAAAAAACTGAATGCCTTTGAATAGATTATTTAACCTATTCAGTCCTTCATTCCCTCATCTTTAAACTGAAAGGACTGGATGAAGTGATATTTACCATTCTTTCCATGTTAAACACTCTTTTCACTTATAGAACTCATTGCAAGGGGTCCCTGGCTGGCTCCGTCATTAAGCGTCTGCCTTCGACTCAGGGCATGATCCCAGGGTCCTGGGCTCCAGCACCACATCAGGGTCCCTGCTCGGCAGAAAGCCTGCTTCTCCTTCTCCCACTCCCCCTGCTTGTATTCCCTCTCTCGCTGTTTCTCTCTGTCAAATAAATAAATAAATAAAATCTTTTAAAAAACAAACAAACAACTCATTGCAAATGAAATGGAATCACTAAGGTCATATTAGTTACTTTCTTCAAGGGTTCAAGATTTCTAGACGAGTGGGGAAAAAAATGTATAATTATTTCATCTCAAGTGTCGAAAAATCCCACTAATTACCTGGCCAATGGAATGAAGGTTCCATGACCTGAAGCTCTCAAATCAGTAAGGAGTAAATAGAAGATGGCAGGAAAATGAACAAACAGTTGAATTTTGCTGAAGAGCCGCTGTGTCCTGAACACTGAAATAAGTGTTGAAGCGATGGAATAGCATGGAGTGTGGAATGGGGGAAGGTCTAAAAGAATATAAAATGGAAAGGTCCTACCTTGAAGAGATCTGAATTGAGGTTATCTTATGTATCTTATGAAGTTATCTTCCTTGTGATAATAAATTTCCATTTAGTCTCTGAAGAATTCTTTTGCTTAAACAAATTCAGATTATGATAGTGATACCAATCCATTGCATTTCTTTCTTTTTTTCTTTCTTTCTTTCTTTCTTTCTTTCTGATGCACGAAGAATAGACTTTATAGTCAGAAGACCTTTTCTTCCTCCCCCCCCTATTTACTCTGGGCCTTTGGTGGAAATGTCTTCCTCTATTAGTGTGACCATCTACAAGTCACTCCTCATAGCTTGTTTTCTTTTCTTTTTTTTTTTTAAGATTTTTTTTCTTTATTTATCTGACAGAGATCACAAGTAGGCAGAGAGGCAGGCACAGACAGAGAGGAGGAAGCAGGCTCCCCATGGAGCAGAGAGCCCGATGCGGGGCTTGATCCCAGGACCCTGGGATCATGACCTGAGCTGAAGGCAGAGGCTTAACCCACTGAGCCACCCAGGTGCCCCTAGCTTATTTTCTTTATCTAGAAATGAAGATCACATTCAACCTTCCTACATCACCAAGACAGTGTGAAAATGAATAAATAAATGTGTGTGAAAGATGAAATGCAGGAACTATGGTAATTTCCAAAGGATGCCAGAAAGTATCTTTTTAGTATATTATTAACTGCTATTCTAATATTTCTTTCATGATATAATAGAAATTGTCATATTTCATGGGAAAGGTCCAAAACAATCCCCCCCCTTTTTTTTATAGCTGTAACTATCTAGATCATTCCTGGACTAACAAATCAAAAGAAAAATGCCTTATTAATAGTTAAGAGTCCATACATAGATATGAGACAATGAGGCAAGAGGAGGCAAATCCATCATAAAGAAATGTGGTGACAAACTCTCAAAATGAGCCTAAACAGAGAGAAAAGAGATATTTACCATCAAGACAGAATCAACTGCAACAAATCAGACAATAGATGAAGTGACATCTTTTCTCCTTTATAAAGCAGGTCAAAGCTGGCAATAGAGATGGTAAAATAAATACACAATATTCAGTTTCTGGATCACCCACTTAATAAATTTTTAGAAGATATTCTGCTCACTCCTTCCTCATACCCTTTTGTATGGAGAGTTTCAATCCTGGGAGCTGCTTGGATGGAATTTGCATGAAGCTGTCATGTGATCCCACAGCCCCACACCTGCCCCCATCCTTGGGGAATGTAACAATCCTGCCTTGTCCAACTGCATGTGATGAGAAAGAAGTTTAGAAAATGGAATTGGTGAACATATCATTCTAAGGTCCAAGCTGCCAGAGAATGAGTGAAGAAAGCTCATTCACAGACAAATCCACTACAGACCGCTAGGTTTCAGCATGATGGTCTCAGCTCACACCTGGAAGTCTTGGATCTGGGTCCCAACTAAGCCCACAGTGTTGACAGTTATTCTATTTCCTTCGTTTTAAGTTTCCTCCTCTGTAGAATGAATTAATATCTGCTCTATTCTTTGTAGAATGAATTAATATCTGCTCTATCTCCTAAGATTATTCTGAGATGCAAATGAAATCATATCTATGAGAATACTCACACAAATGTTATTTTAATTTGGTTTGATCTGTGTACTTTTGCCTCCTAAACAATGGTTCTTCCAGGTAAGAATATCCATGTTCAGGACATGGATATAGAAATGAGTGTGTTTGTGAAATATCGCAGAAATGTTTGTGGACTGTTAGTTAAACCTGAATGCAGCAAACAGCGTTGAGCAACCATAGTATGGGAGCAATACCCACAAAACATATCTAAATGGCATTTCCTTTTTCATTGTGGTCATCTCCTTTCTCTTTCCTCATCCTCTATACCCCCATGACTGACAGTGTTGAAAACTTCACTTCCATTCTCCTTTCTTCCCTTCTGAGAAAGAAGCCAAAGCTTTCCCATCCCTTCTCTTCCTTGCACCAGCAGCTTCTCCCTGCGTTTACAGCGCTTTCTCTCTAGCTCAGCACAGCATTTCTGTTTCCATAGGAAACTGTTTCCACATTTTTTTCCCAACTATCATTTCATGCTTTTTCCTGCCTAATAAAGAATCATTTGCTGTTGTACTAAAACAAATATTTATATTTCCTCTCCACTCACTAACTCCTTAATGCTTTGCAGTTTTGTTGCCATTATTATACTCTACCTTGTCTGTCCCCAACAACACTGCGAGTGAATTCCTTCTGGACAAATTCACAGTCCCCTTTCCAGCCCCATTCTACTGGCCCTTTCTACTGCATTTTATTTCATCAACTTCCTTTCTGACTTGTTACTCTTTTTTCACTTAATTTTGATGACATTGTAATTTCTTGCCTTCTCCTACCTATTTTTTTTTTCTTTCCCTACCCTTTCATGTCTCTTGTTCAGGATCTACCTACCCTCTTTCCTATTAATGATGATTTATTTGGACTCAACTTTCTCCTGTTTCTCTCTGACCCTCACCTTGCCAAGAAAACTGATGTGTGCTTCACTATTTCCAGTACACAGAAAGATGATATCCAAATCTTCCTTCTCTCTCAGAACATTTCCTATTCTCATCAATGTATCACTTCTTAAAAATCATGCTATCATGTAAAACCCAACAAGTCGAAATAATTTATTTACTGGAAAGGCACACTTAGAGGCTTCCCAAAGGTTAGAAACAAGAAAAACTTCTTTGCATTAACTGCTATATTATTAACTACTGGGTGTGCATGTCTGCAGGGCTGATACAACTGAAAGGTTTTCTGGAGGTCACTGTGATGCTCTGGGGAGGAAAGAGAAGGGGAGTCTAAACGCACGGGTCTTCCTTTTTTTCCCCCCACCAGAATCTTATAAAAGGTTCTGCACAACGGGTAGTTGTGCACAATGGGTGGCTCAATTGGTTAAACATTCAACTCTTGATTTTGGCTTATAAAATCATAATTATATTAATTATAAAAGAATGTCTTATAAAAGGTTCTGCACAATGGGTACCTGGGTGGCTCAGTTGGTTAAACATTCAACTCCTGATTTTGGCTCAGGTTGTGATCGCAGGGTTATGGGATCAAGCCCTGAGCTGGGCTGCATGCTCAACAGAGTGTCTACTAGATTTTCTCCCTTGGCCCCTCACCCCTACTTGTGCATGCGCATTCTCTCTCTCTCTCTCAAATAAATAAATAAATCTTGAAAAAAAGAAGATTCTGCACAGAAGAATGTATGATTCTTTTGATGTGGAATTCAAGAACAGGTGAGACAAACCATAGTGATACCAGCTAGAATCATGGCAGTATGGACTGGGCAGGGATACAAGTAAGTGTTCTGAGATGCTGGAAATATTCTCTACCTTGATCAAGGTATGATTCCACAAGCTATGTATACAAGTATAAAAAGTCATCAAACTTTATACTAAAGATATATGTACCATACAGTATATAGTAACAACTTTAACATAACTTTAAAAATAAAGTAAGTTTCCCTGTGCAGTATACACTGATGCAATTGACTAAATAAGTATGGCACCAGTCAACCAGGACAGAAAGAAAATGTTGATCAGAAGTACTACATAGGGGCACCTGGGTGGCTCAGTGGATTAAGACTCTGTCTTCGGCTCAGGGTCCTGGGATCGAGCCCACATCAGTCTCTCTGCTCAGCAGGGAGCCTACTTCCCCCACTCTCTCTCTCTGCCTGCCTCTCTGCCCACTTGTGATCTTTGTCTGTCAAATAAATAAATAAAATCTTTTTTTAAAAAAAGTACTATATAGTGAAAAGGAGGTTTTCCCTAGTACCAGATCTTCACTTATGTAATAGTTTGGCATCAGATATTTGACCAAATGCCAACAGGATCAAGTTGGATAAATCCAGCTTGGTGAGTTAAAATTTTAAAAAAGTTCGAGTTATAAGACTTTGAAAATAGAATATTATTACATAAATGATACTGTTTTAAATCTAGTTCTGAGAACTTAAACCTATGAGTTCATTTGAGTATGGACACTGGGATTATGAATTTTTGATGAGTCTCTAGGAATATATAAATATATAAATATCTGTATAATTTTCTTTGGTGCCCTTTGACATCTTATTACATAATCATCAATGTGTTTCAGAAGGAACTTATTCCATACAGTTATATTTTTGAAATTTCTAGACCCAGTCCTGTTAGATTCCTCAGAAAATCTGATCTCTCTCTCTTTTTTTTTTTTTTGTTAAAGATCTTTTTTTTTTTTTTTTAAAGATTTTATTTCTTTATTTGACAGAGAGATAGATCACAAATAGGCAGAGTAGCAGGCAGAGAGAAGGAGAAGCAGGCTCCTTACTGAGCAGAGAGCCCGATGTGGGGCTCGATCCCAGGACCCTGGGGCCATGACCTGAGCTGAAGGCAGAGGCTTAACCCTCTGAGCCACCCAGGCGCCCCAAATCTGATCTCTTTGATTTGGGCAATAGTTATTTATATATCATAGCTATCTTTCCTTTATTTATTTAATAATTCCAGTTTTCTAGCGGTGATGCAATAACTAGCTTTACAAAGTACTGATACATGTTAAATTTTTGAAAAATTTACTTTAAAAATCTGAAATTCTTTACTATGGTAACTTTTCCTTTTAATACTTTGCATATTGGTATTTATCAGTGAAGTATGATTAAATAGGACCAAGAAAAGCCTTTTTTTGGCACATGTACTGCTGTATGTGAGGTGTTCATCAGGAATATCAAACACTATTATTTGCAAATTTTCTCCTACTCATAGATCAGGATAGTGAGGCTATAGTAAATTAGAAGTGATGAATCTCTCAGGCATCTGCTGTCCTATTACACACATGTGAATAATGCCACTGGTATTGTCATGTCAGCAAGGTTCCACAGAAGGTTCTAAAGAAGCCAAAGCTGCATAAATCTGGTTGAACAGAAAGTATTAACATTAAATTTTAGAATATCATTGAGAATTCCTTGGTTTTTATCAAACTTACTGTAAGTATAATTGTTTTATCTTTTCTTGAATATTCTGACTCTCAAAACTTGGATCAAGAAATATCAATTGATTGATAATTAGAATTCTCTTAATGGAGAAGAAACCCAATCAAGGCATACAATTCTTTTTTTCTGGTTCATGTGGGTAAATGACAATACAATGCAATTTCAAAGACTTCTTAAAAAATATACTAACTTTACCTGTTATTCAGTAAACTACAAAGTTACTAAAATTTGTGCATTAATAGTGTTTATTAAAGACTTGCATCAGAATTACACTAAGAAATCTTTTTGCCGCATAACTGTGCAATGTTGCAAATTACTGCACATTATTTTGTGTCCATATTCACAAAAAGTTGCAATTCTTTGCAAATAGCAGAAAAGATAGTCATCTTCAGTTGTTCCTGGCTTCCAATAGCTGTTCTTTTTTAAAAAACATACTTAATTATAAAATATATCTTTATTATAATCTGTGTTTTGGTGGGAATAATCAGGTTAACCCTAACATGTATAGTGATGCATATTTTATTTTTTTTTAAAGATTAATTTATTTTGGATTTCAGAGGGAGAGAGAGCACACAAGCAGGGAGAGGGGCAGAGGGAAAAGGAGAGGGAAAGAATCCCAAGCAGACTCCCCACCGAGTGTGGAGCCCAACATAGTGCTCAATCTCATGACCCTGAGACTATGACCTATGCTGAAATCAAGAGTCATATACTTAACCAACTGAACCGCCCAGGGACCCTATGATGCACATTTTAATCAACAATATTTTATATCTATATCTGGATTTTAAGACATGTATGTGTTGCATACAAATGGAAAGACATACCATCTTCATGGATTATAAGAATTAATGTTGTTAAAATGTCCATACTATCTAAAGCAATCTATAGATCAATGCACTATCAAAATGGCAATAGCACTTTTCACAGAATTAGAACATTAATCCTAAAATTTGTATAATACCACAAAAGACCCCAAATAACCGAAGCAATCTTGAGAAAGAAGAACAATGCTGGAAGTATCACAATCCCAGATTTCAAGATACACTACAAAAATGTAATAATCAAAACAGTATGACACTGGCACTAAAACAGACACACAGATTAATGGAACAAAAAAGAAAGCCCAGAAATGAACCCACACTTACATGGTAATTAATCTATTAAAAAGGGGGCAACAATAAACAATAGGGAAATGATAGCCTCTTCAATAAATGGTACTTGGAAAATAGCTACATACAAAAAATGAAACTGGACAACTTTCTTACACCATATACAAAAATAAACTCAAAATGGATGAAAGACCCAAATGTGAAACCTGAAACCATAAAAGCCCTAAAAGAAAACATAGGCAGTAATCTCTTTGACATTAGCCTTTGCAACGTTTTTCTAGATATATTTCCTCAAGCAAAGGAAACAAAAGCAAAAGTAAACTGCTAGGACTACATCAAAATAAAATGTTTTACATAGCCAAAGAAACCACCAACAAAACAAAAAGGCAACCTATTGTATGGAAGAAGATATTTGCAAATGGCATATCCAATAATGGGTTAATATCCAAAATACATAAAGAACTTATATACCTTAACACCAAAACACCTCAAATAATCTGACTTAAAAATGGACAGACAGCCCACATAGGCATTTTTCCAGAGAAGACATACAAGTGGCCCAGAGATCCATGAAAAGATGCTCAACATCACAAATCATCAGGGAAATGCAAATCAAAAGCACAATGAGCTATTACCTTATACTCTCCAGAAAGCCTAGAATCAAAAAGACAAGAAATGACAAGTACTGGTGAGGATGTGGAGGAAAAGGAGCCCTTTTTAATACAGTTAATGAGAATGTGAATTGGTTCAGCATTGTGAAAAACATTACGGAGTTTCTCAAAAAATTAAAAATAGAAATACCATGCAATCCAGTAACTCCATCACTGGTTATTTATCCAAAGAAAACAAAAATACCAATTCAAAAAGCTATATGCACCCCTAATGCAGCAGGATTCATAATAGTCAAGATATGGAAACAACCCAAGTGTCAGTCAATGGATGAATGAATATATATAATAAACATAATGGAGTATATCCTCAGCCTTAAAAACGATGAGCTTGTGCCATTTGCTACAATATGGATGCACTTGGTGGGTGTTATGCTAAGTGAAATAAGTCAAACAGAGAAAGACAAATACCATGATTTCACTAATGTGTGGGATCTTAAAATCAAAAGCTGAAAGCAGCTCATAAATATAGAGAATAAACTGATGGTTGCCAGAGGGAAGAAGATGGGGAGATGGACAAAATGGGTGAAGAGGAGTGGGAGGTAAAGGCTTCCAGTTAGGAAATGAATAAGTCATGGGGTTTGAATGGTATAGAATAGGGAATACAGGCAATGGTATTAAATAGCACTGTATGGTGACAGATGGCAGCTACACTTGTGGTGATCATTGCATCGACTTGTTGATCCATTGTGCTGTTCCCCTGAAACTGATGTAACATTATGTGTCAAATATGTTTCAATTTAGAAGAAGGCATGTATGTGTTGGGTTCTGATATGACTAAATAATACCCTTCTTGCTAATGCAGATAGATGTATAATCTCCTATCCCTCCTACTCACTTATGAAGTGACACTTCCTGGTTACTATCAAACTCTATTTTACCTGGATATTTGCCCATCTTAAATTGATCTAAACATATGAAGAACTGTTCCAAATCATTTATTATGATAACTTGTATTGCTATGTAAAAACATTATGTATACCTGCTCTACTTAAGTTGCTTTTTTTCATTTTATACTAACTTTCCTTCTCCTATACCACAGATATAGCTAGTTATAGCTATGAATGCAACCAACATAGAGTAATTTTGGTGCTATGGAGCCTACGAATTCCTGGGTTTTTATTTAAAAATATATTGACACAAAATTTGCTGTAATTTATAGTCCAGGAGCATAATCTGTATCTTGCTTACACTATTGCTATTCTATCTGGCATTAAACAATATTCCTAGTTTGACTTGGAAGGGGTCATACCAGGGTCTTGGTGTACTTCAGATCAGATCATCTGGAGAAATACAGTTTCCACGTAGCTGAGACACTTGGCAGAGCTAAACATTGCTTGCAAATGGGCCATAATGTAAATTCTATTGTTATTTGGTTACTTATCCTGAAATTAGAGTCTGCCATGTCTTGGTCTGTGTTGTAAATAAACCATATTGTGTTTATCGTGTCCTTCAACTTACACATATTTTAGTATTAATTTCATGTAATCACATTAAAGTAACAGCACTGTGAGAGACCTCAAAGGCCATCTGATTTTTTATTTCTCAAACTGAAATTTGTCATCCTGTCTGGTACAATGGGGTACCTGGGTTACTGGAAGTTACAGAATTTTTGAAACTCTAATATGGTGCACAATAAATATATATTTTTTTATCAGTGGGAATTTGAAACATCATTTTGGGGTTAAACAGCACTGTTTTGTATTATGTTTTATGTAAAATCCCATGGTTTGCTTTGGATAGATAGTACACGAGGTTTCAAAAACATTCCTGTGTGCAGTGATTGCTTTTGGATACTGCTAGTTTTCTATTGCCATCATAACAAATTAGCACAGATACGGTGACTTAAAACAGCCCTTATTTATTATCTCACAATTCTGTAGGTCCGAAGCTCTGAGTTTCAAAAGACTGAAATCAAGGTGTTGGGTAGCTGGGCTTTCATCAGGAGATTCTGAGAAGAATCTGCTTTTGGGCTCTTTCCAGTCTGTGACAGAATTCACCTCCTTTCATTTGTAGAACTGAGGTCCCTCTTCCCTTGTCACAGGTCTGGCAAGGGTTTGTCTTTGCTTCTGCAAGCTGTCTGCATTCCTTTCCATGCTTTTCCATGAGCCCCTGACCCCGCTCTAGCAAAGGTAGGCCAAGCTGTTCTCACAGCTGGAATCTTGCTGACTTTTTTTTCTGGTACATCTCACCTGTCTCTGCCACTCTAGCTAAAAGAACTTTTAAGGGCTCTTTCGCCCACCTGGATAATGCAGGATATTCACCTTATGTTAAGGTTCCTAACCTTGATTACACATGCAAAGTCCTTTTGTTAGGTACAGTAACATATTCACAGTTTCCAGGAATCAGGACAGGGACAGATTTGGGAGGCCATTACTCAGCCTACCACAAAAGCACCATCAGGCCCTTAGGGGAACACTTGAAAGGGACTGATATTTTAATCTTCAAGATGAGAAAAATCAGGCCCAGAGAAAGTGAAGTGACCTGCTAGAGTTTATACAATCGGACTGACAGTTCTGCAGTTAAAAACCGTGTGATCCTGAATCCAGCACGATGATCTTTTCTACTGAAGCATGCTATCATTCAATTGAATAAAATGCTTCTCATCTGTGTAGTTAGAGCAACAACACTTGGCACACTGCCCAATGGAGAATCAAAAAAGTCAGCAAAAGAGCTGCAATTTATAAATAGTCAATATGTATATTTGATTATCTAAAGACAGTAATATTAGGATATTTAATTAATTTTTCTCACTTGTTCCTCTTGGTTTTTACCATTGTTTTGATGGAAACTGAGCCTGGGAATTTACTAAAGTGAGTCACTCTCTCGGAAAGAGAGTTCCCATTGGTCTTATCCAAAGAGGAATGTCCAAGATGAAGCTTTGTGATTTCCTCAAAGTTCAGTGTTGATACTTATCATAACTATGCTTATATTTAAAAAAAAAAAAAACAAACCCTGTAGCAGTTATTTATATGATCTTATAAATACTATCGTACAGCTGTGGCATGCAATCTCATCCTTCACAAGAACAGCAGTACACGTAGGTGAATCTATCAAACTTTTTACTGGTACATCAAATTAACCTTGCACCACTGTGCTTAAGTGAAGCATGCTTTGAATTTTTCAATAATTCTTCACGTAGAAGGAAAGCAGGTAGCCAGGAACTCTGGAGACAGGATGTTCAATTCCTGAGAGAAGCACATGTGCTTCAGAAGGGCTTTCACAAAATATGGATAAGCTGTTCCTCTACATTTTTTCCCTTTCCCCCCCTCTTCCCTTAGGCTTTCCTCCTTTTCTTCTGCTTAAACCCTGGTTCTGCTCTGCTTGCTTCTTGATTCTTTTTTCTAAAATCCATGCTTTCTCTTCCCATATGGAATCAACAATGACACCGATTAACTAGAAAAGTATATACAACATGTTTGTTTAAACCCTCGTGTGGCAGAGAGTGGGATCACCAAATATTCCTACTGCTGTCTTCCCTGTTTGCTTTATTTTAGATTGAAGTCATGTGACTAGGTCTCTCCAGTGGACTGTGAGTAGAAGAAAAGGGTGTTACTTTCAGGTCCAGGCAGTTAAGAGACAGTGGGCCTCCTTCACCTCTCTCTGACTCTGCTCTGTGATCCTAGCAACCCTAAATTCTCATGGTGAAGGTACAAGACAGAAGATTGTTAAACCCATAATGTTAAACAGGCAAAAATAAACACCAGACATTGTTTTGTATTAAGCCTTCGACAGAGATTTCTGGATTTAGTCTAGCCTATCATGAAGTTGGTAGCAGAAATGGGTGACCGCCATCACAAAAACACAGAATATGTTCTGTTAACTACTTCTCAAGCATAATGCTTGGAAGAAGGCAATAAGGAAACAGATATTGGAGGGTAGGAAAAAAAGAGGCAATCCTTATTCTACAGTGACAAGACATCCCAGGAAACTCATCAGTAGAAATCTGGGAAGCAGACTGTGCACCTACACGCTGAGCTGGGAGTACCACGTCACAGGATTGGAAAAGAAAACATCAGTATTGTACCTCAGTTTCTCTTGACTGTGTGCGGTAAGGGATTGTATTAATGAATTTAGCTCAAGAAAGAGTTGTCTTGTTTGCAGCAGAAGTAAGAGGAAATATAGGGTTCAGAAATAAGGCCTTTGCAGGGCTGGAAAAGCCTACTGCTTCTAGAATTTAAGTAGCAAGAAATAGTATCAATAAAGGCTTTGAGGATCAAATGGCTAACAAAAGCTACCAACTAGGCAAAATGACTAGGGCCGAAACTCAAAATAACTTTGAGCTTTCCCATTTAGTTATAAAAGCCTTAAAATAGCTACCATTTTCTTGAAAGAGAATGTATTCAATTTCCATTGCCATGTAACAAATTACCCAAATTTATTTGGGGTAGAACTACACTCATAATTTTATGGTATATAAATTGTATTTCAATAAAGCTGTTAAGAAAACAGAAATATATATTGATTAGTCTCATATTTTCCATGGGTCAGGAGTCTGGGCAGTGGTTCTTTGGATCTTTTGTCTCTGAAGAGCCAATTGAGGTGTCAGCTGGGGTTGTGGTCTGATCTGATGCTGGGGTCCTCGTCTAGTTTACAGTGTTGGTAGAATTCATTTCCTTGCATCTCTAGAACTCATAACAGTTTGCTTATTCAGGGCCAGCAGAAGAGAGACCGCTTCTGCTGCTTTACATGTCTGATCTGTAGACCCTCTTCTAAATGTTCAACTGATTAGGTCAGGCCCACCCAGGATAGGGTCCCTTTGGATTAACTCAAAGCCAACAAATAAGGAACCAAAATTGTGTGTATAAAAATTCTTCCACCTTTACCATATAACGTAACTTGATTTCAGAAGTTACATCATCATATTCAGATGTGTCACTCACACTCAAGGGAAGTACATATCCAGGACATGTACCATTTTAGAATCCTACTTACTATAGAGAAAGATAGGGAAACATGGGGGTGGAAGGAGAAGGAAAGAACAATGAAGTTATAAGCTTAGGAAATAAAGTAGGTCTGAGAACAGTATCTTGAAAACAACTTTGGATGTGAGATCTTACAGGTGCGTATTACTGGAACAAAAAGATTACATGCCTTCTATGTTTTTAAGGAAAATGTATTGTCTGGGTGGCTCAGTCATTAAGCATCTGCTTTCATCTTGGGTCATGATCCCAGGGTCTTGGGATGGAGCCCTGCTTGGGGTTTCCTGCTTGGTGGGAAGCCTGATTCTCGCTCTCCAACTCCCCCTGCTTGTGTTCCCTCTCTCACTGTGTCTCTCTCTGTCAAATAAATAAATAAATCTTAAAAAAAAAAAAAAGGGAGGGGGTGCCTGCGTGGCTCAATGGGTTAAGCCTCTGCCTTCAGCTCAGGTCATCATCCCAGGGTCCTGGGATCCAGCCCTGCATGGGGCTCTCTGCTCCGCAGGGAGCCTGCTTACCTCTCTCTCTCTGTCTGCCTCTCTGCCTACTTGTGATCTCTATCAAATAAATAAATAAAATCTTAAAAAAAAAAAAAAGGAAAATGTATGGCCAATAAAATCTTGACCGCCTTTGACTGTTTGAAATTTAAAACCACCTTTGGTCCGGAATCTTCCCAAAGCAAGAGGTGGGCTGCAAAGCTATATGGCTACCAACAGAGCCTCTTCTCCTGTGGCTATCAAAGATGTATCAAACAGGACAATGAAAAAGGAAGAATCTTTTGCAGATGGCCTCAGGGGCCACAGAGAACAATGGACAAAGAATTTTCTTCCACAGTAGAATCAGGGTCTTATCAGGGAACCTTCCCACCCAAGAGTAAAAGGCCTATTAGTTCAGAGGGGCTATGTGTGGTTATGGGCTGAATTGTTTCTCCCATCAAATTCACACTTGAAATGCTAACTCCCAGTATGTTAAAATGTGACTGTTTTCAGAGACAGAACCTTTAAAGAGGTGATTACTTTAAAATGATTCTTTTGGGCGCCTGGGTGACTCAGCTGGATAAGCATCTGCCTTCGGCTCAGGTCATGATCGCAGGGTCCTGGAATCAAGCCCTGCGTCAGGCTCCCTGCTTAGCGGGGAGCCTCCTTCTCACTCTTTCTCTCCCTCTGCCCCTCCCCCTGCTTGTGCTTTCTCTTTCTCTGATAATTAAATAAAATCTTTAAAAAAAATTAAAATGAGAGAGTTAAGGTGAGCTTTAATAGAATCGGACTGGAGTCTTAGAAGAAGAGGAAATGTGACACACAGACACCATGGATATACGTGCACAGCGGAAAGGTCACAAGAGGGCACAGCAAGAAGTTGGGTCTCTGCAAGCCAACGACAGGAGACTCAGAAGAAACCAAACTGCTAGCACCTTGGTTTTGGACTTGCAGTTTCCAAAACTGTGGGAAAATAATTTATGTTTTTTAAACATCCTAGTCTGTGGTATTTTGCTATGGAAGCCCTAGCAAATTAGTCCATATTCCTGTTGCTGTTCCTGTTCTCATGACTGGTAGTAGGGTGGTGAGGAAAGGCATAGATGCTGAAGGGTTTATTTTTCTTTTTCTTTTTCAGTGTGGATCTCCAGACAAAGAGAAGCCACATCTGGACCAGATAGAGAATCCTGGCACTCCTGACCTTTGCGTTGGAGGCAATGACTTCAGGGAACTTTGGAATTTTTCCCCTGGAGAGACACTGAGTATATGCTATGCGTAGGATGAAGGAGGAAAATGGATACTGAGTGACAAGAAGTATGGGTTGTGGCAGTGACAGTAAGGCTCACCAGAATTTCAATGTTGCTCCTCTACATTTCTTTTCTTTCTTTTCTTTCCTTCTTTCTTTCTTTCTTTCTTTAATGTCAGAGAGAGAGAGAGAGAGAGAGAGAGAGAGAGAGAACATAAGCAGGGGGAGCAGAAAGCAGAGGGAGACAATAAGCAGGCTCCCTACTGAGGAAGGAACCCAATGCAGGACTTAATCCCAGAATACTGGGATCATGACCTGAGCCAAAGGCAAGTCGCTTAACTGACTGAGCCACCCAGGCTCAACCCAACTCAACGCCTCTACATTTCCTAGCCAAGCTTTCTTTGCCCTGACAGGTCTTGATTTTATCATTCTCAAATATTCATGCTCTCTTTCCATATGAGAATATTAGACATTCCTGCCTGTCGCCATGGGACTTCCCTCCAGAGCAGGACACACGCCTGTCCATGTGGCTAGCTTTGAACGAGGAAATGTAAGTAGAAATGATGGTGCCAGTTTTGAGCAGAAGCTTGAAGAGCCATTTATTTCTTTTCTATTCATTGATTTGAATCCATGAAGAGGACTAGGGTAGAGCACAGGTGTTTCAAGTAGGGTGAGTAGCATGAGCAGAAGCTGAAATCTAGCCCTAAGCATACTTCACAAGTATGGTGAGCACAACTAATTGGGGGAATAGAGTTGGATTAGAGTCGTTTATACACAACAACACACACACACACACACACTCACACAGAAAAGTGGCAATTACATATCAGACCTTATATTGGTAAGTATTATAATAATTCACAGTCTCCCGTCTAGGCAAAAGGTCTCCATCAGGGAAGTCTGAAAACGGTCATGCCGTAGAACAATCTATCCATGGGAAATCTTGCAGCAGGAAATTCGAAGAGGCACATGCTTACTTTTATTTTCTGGGTATGATCATAATTTAGGATAGAAAGAGTACCCAATAGAAATTATAGTCAACATAATACAAGGTCTTCTTCAAATTAGAAAGTATGGGTGTTTTATTGTTTTATTTGATCTTGCTTGGTTTTTAAATTTGATACATGAACTGGTGAATTCAGAAATACTTTTCCATATAAACCCTGCTCAAGTATTTTCAGAGCATTCATGCTATGTCACTCACGACTTGGTGATGAGGGAGCAGGAAGCTGGCTGAGGAGGGAGCAAGGGCTGGCGCCTTGCACCCCCTCTCCACCCACTCCCCTTAGTAATATGTATGACATTCCTCAGGCACCCCTGACTGCCCTAAAAGAAGAACAAATGGTTATATTGCAGAGATCACAATCCTGTAAGGCAGGAGTCTCCCTTTGTTTGCAAATGTCCCTGAGATTTACAAACAAAGAAGCTACCTTATCAGTAGCCCAATTTCCAAGGACACATAACTCAGTTCCTCAAGCCCTAATGCCATCCTCCCCTCCATAAGAAACCAAAGGAGGTGGAGGTAAAAAGAAATGTAAATAAAGTTAAATTTCTTCTAAACCCAAATCTCACTAACTAGGACACTTGATAGGAGAAATGTGAAGCTTTATATCTAGATCTCCAAGATAATGTCGAGAATCATTCCCAAGCATATGGTCCATTGATACACATCTAAAGGGACTCAAAGAAGATTTTTATTACTAGTAATAAATAACCTTTCTCCCAACAATAACTAGCCCCTCAAGGTCCTGCAGACCTTGCTTCCAAAATTCCTTAGAGACTAACATCACCCCCCTTTGTCCTCACCTACCCAACTCCTGTGTATATAACCAGACACTCCTCACAGGCCCTGGGCAGCCGCATCTCTGTCTGCCCACGGGTCCTGTCCCCGTGCTCTAATAAACCACCTTTTTGCACCAGAGACATCTTAAGAATTCTTTCTTTAGCCGTCGGCTCTGAACCTCACCCCACCGAACCTCACCTAGGTTCGAGAACTTCATCATTGGGTAACCCTGATCAAGTTACTGAATCCTTGCTGAGTTCAGTTTCCTCGTGGGTAAACTGGCTTTTAATGACAAAGCCAAATTCACGGGAGTTTTGCTAGAAATAAATCTGCTAGAGTAAGTGCACAAAAATCAGTGCAGTGCCTGGAACATGTTAGGCATTGTTACCTCTCCCTCTCTCAGCCTCTTCTTCCTCCTCCTTGTTCATATTTGAAAAAAAAAAAAAAGGAATAAGGAAGAGGTGACTTTTTTTGATGTAGTACCTGTTTAACACATGAACTAATGAATGGATATTTTTCTTCTTTTTAAATAGATGAATGTTCTAAGAACATTCATGGGGTTTTTGCTTTGCTTTGTTTTGTATTCTTTGTGTACACATAGCTAATGTGTTGGATCTATTATATGACCATCGCTTCCCTCCAAACACCGACACACATAGCCACTGTTTATCTGGTGTTAACAATTGGAATAAATGATATAATGTTGAAAAAAAAAAAAAAAAAGGAAACCTGGAGTTGAGGACCCTACGCTTGACTGTAGCCCTAAACACCTCCACGAGCAGGGTGTCATAAAGAAGGAAAATGTGAATGTTGACATTGGCAAACATTTCCCGTTGCCTTATAGACATAGGTTTTGTTAAAACCCATAACGTTTTTTGTTTTTGTTTTTGTTTCTGATTTCAAGCAGGTGTAGGCAAACTACAGCCTACAAACCAAATCTGGCCCACTGCCTGTTTCCTGTTTTTGTAAATAAAATTTTATTGAACACAGCCACCACGGTCCCCCTGCCCATCCTCCATTTCATCTGGTGGCTGCTTTTTGCCACCATGGAAGACCTGAGTGTTGGAACGACACCATATGGCCAGCAAAGCCTACAATGTTCCTGTCTCTTTACAAAATGAAACTGATGACCCCTCATTGAGAGGAACAACTCTGTACATGTAAAGAAATATTGTCTCTTTAATTTCTAAGGCGGACTATTTCTAACCCTTTTCTCTTGGCCAAAGACAGTTGGAGAGAGAAAAGAACTCTCCTTTTCTTATCTCCCTTTTGTTAATCTGTCCTTCTGGTAGTCAGCTTCTAAATCACAGTAGTATATACTTGTCTCCCACCATACCTGACAGATTACAATGTATCTGTGGCAAAGTTCATCCTTATGGAAGGGCCAGAAGTATTGTGACCATTAGGCAGTCATGTCACAACGTCTAGAGAGCCTCTAGAGAGAAGCAAGACAGAACTTCCCTTCCCTGATTTCGAAACAGACCTCCTCAGTCTTAAGTCTGAAATCTATCCTCATGACAATCTTCCTCATACAAGAGGCTAGATGAAGATCGACAAATGGAGTATGCCATTTGTCATAAAGCTGGTGAATAATGAAATCCGATTGGATATTCTTGCTTCCTAGACCTGTGCCTAGTGGTGTGCTCTGCTGGGTTGATCGTGTCTTGTACACCCTCTTGGATAGTTAATGATAAATAATAGGCCAGTAAGAAGTATTCAAGCATTCAGTTTGATGGCTTCAGAATGACGAGCTACTCTATGTGGCGGGATTATAAAAATGGATTCGGGGTTTGGTTCAGTTTATCAAAAAGCTGTGAACTGTCCTTGAAACCCTGTGGATTTTAATTGCTTATAATGCCTATCTAAAATGATCCTATGAATGGTGCATTTGATATTTTCCCCTTTTCATGCAAGTGACAATTTTTTTATACATAGGTAAGGGGAAAAACCCTGCGGGATTGTCAGAAATGCTGCATCCCACTTTATGAACCCTGAAGTAATGGCTTCACAAGAGATACATGCAGGAGCCTGTTATTGACTGTGAAGACATTCTGTATCGGTTGACGGTGAACTGAAGTATCGTTTTCCCTCTCATCCTGGCACCTGGATAATATTAAATCTGAACCTTTGATTTGATTGATACATCTCAGCAGCAGGACGTTTAGACATTGATGTCATAAAACCAAAATGAAATATTTTATATCACTGAACACAGCCCTGCAAGGTACAGTAGTTAAAATCAAATGAAGTTAGCATCAATTTTCCAGTTATTTAGAAAGCATACACACCGGCACACACGTGCACATATATACATAAACCCACTGTCGAAGCACCCCCCCTTTTTTGTTTCAGAGTGACATTTAGTAAAGACATAAAGTTTACCTAAAGAAGCTGAGGTGGCAGCTTTAAATGCAATAAACGGGGACCTACTTACATATGCAAAACAGGCACTCACAGGTGCAAGAAAGGTAATTGCTGGTGCAAAATATGCCATTACCTGTTTTACAGGCACAGCCGCCTGATTTGTAAGGGCAACTAGCTGATTCTGTCTTCCTCTGCATAATTTTTATGTACAAATTAGTTGCTTTGGAAAATTTGGCACTGATATTTCTCTGTTCAGAGGCCTAAAATATATTAGGCAGGGAAGACAATGGAAGCTTCGCAGTCAGTAAATGCATTTGTTGTCTATTTTTATTTGTAGAGACTAAAACACAGAAAGGCTCTCGGAAATCTTACTTCTTTTCCTCTGATAACAAGATTTTTTTTTTTTTTTTTTTTAGTACAGTGTGTTTCATTAGCGCTTTAAAATTCGCAGAAACCAGGCGGCAACTTGCCTGCCTATTAGTTTAACTGAAGGCCCATCACAGCCGTGCATTATGCATTGTCTTGGGAACAATTAAGACATGCCATCCCCACAAAGCAGTTTTTAAGTGGGCAAAACATATTTAATGGTAGGGTTTGTGGCACCCAGAATGAAAATACAATGGAAACTAGAGGGAATATGTACTTACCCTAACACTAAACGGGTTCCTTATAATTCACATACACCCTCTTGGGGATACGGTATCCCCGGTGTGCGTTCTAAGTGTTGCTAATGAAATGTTTATCATCTATGGCAGCCTAAGCAGGAAAGCGTAATCTGCGGCCAGCTAAAGGGCACTGTTAACAACAGCAATCATGCATATTTAACATGCACATAATTATTGATCTCTTTAGTAAAAAAGCTTATGAATAATATTCATATTTAGGGCTAGGTGCTAAAGTACCCTGGGAATCGGGCATCAGCAGCTTAGCAATTGATAGATTTAGACAGGTCGGATAATGTCAGTCTAAAGGCATCTAATCGATATAGACAAATGTGTCAGAAAGGTGGTTTGAGAAAAACCCTTATGGTGTATAAAAAAGACCTGATTCAGTATCCCCTTTCCTTTCTTAATATGATACACATACGTTTCTAAAGCAAGAGTATTTTTTATCATTTCTATACCAAATGCTCATGGTGGGTCAAATTAAAACACAGTGTATGGCCAGTGTAGCCATCCTGCTCCCAATATCCTATTAGAAGTTAACAACAAAAAAAAGTGTCAACATCAGTACGTAACTTGTGTGCCACTCTTAATATGTTTTCAGCATTAAAATTTGGGAGCATTCTGAGAACAAACATTTAAGAAAATTTGTTTGAACAGTTTTTCTGTCAATAAAGGTAAATTTTGTGGAAAAAGACTGGGGAGCAGACCCTATGTGAAGCCACAGACAGTTCCATTTAATACAATTAGCTGATTCCTGTTTAGAGGACACATTACCTATGAACAACAGGGTTATCTTTTGTGGCACTTCAGTGACCAGATTCCTTATAGTGGAGTGAGCTGAAGTTCCTCCAGTTAACTGTAGGGAGAAGTTTTGTATTAAACCTGAATTTCCACTTTAAGAGTCATTATTGAGGGAATCAGAATCAGGACTTGGTCTCAGAAGACATTTAGATCCAGATGGCATGGTTATGTTTCTTTCTAAGATCTATACAATAAATTGTATGAAATGTTATCAATGACCTTCTTGCTGGTAATTTTTATTTTTAAGAGCAGGTCACAGATGAGGTCCAGGATACGAATTTAATTTGTATGAAATAGTTTAGTTAGTTTTATTGTGTTCCCTTGTCTCCTGTGAAACTCCATGAGAACAGAAATTTGGTCTTTTTCCTTTAGTAACTAGCAAATATCCTTAGTTGCGTTCTTTCAAAGGAACTAACATGAATAAATGCATATAAAATAGTGTATAGGAAGGAAGGTAAGGAAAAAGGAAAGACTGTGGAAAGTTTTAGAGAAATTTTTTTTTCTATTTTGTATGGGAATATTTTTCAGTATGGACAGTGATCTTCTAAATGGAATGTGTTTCTGAAAGTATAAGATATTCAAATGCACTGTAAGATTTCTATTTTGAGAATGATTACTCTTTCAAATATAAAGGAAGGGTATAATCTCAACATCTCACTATCAAATGCAAAGGAGGCAATAGGCGTCCTTACTGATTAACCATATCACATGTCAAAGAGGTTATCAATGGCCAATACAAGAATAAGCTTTTTCTTGATAATCCATATTAAGCATTCTGACCTTTTCCAAGAGATGCTCGTGGACATTTAAGAAGAATTAAGTATTACTAATTTATCCGATTTCAAGCAAATGTGAACAGAAGAATATGCTATCAACTTCAACAGTCAATGAAGGACAAAATAAAGTGCAATGTTATTGTAACTGATGTATGTAATTTTTTTAAAATATGTACTTACTTTCACACAATTTTATCCTTTTTTAATGAAGGCAATTCTTTGCATTTATAAAAAATGTTTTAATTTTTATAGCATTATAGGACATCTTATAAAAAAAATTTTACAAACCAAAGAAAATGTTCTTTTGGAGCTGTGTGCCTACTTTCTTATTTGGAACACATGAACATCCTATATATATATATACATATATATGTATATATATATATTACAAAATATGTATCTGGTATAGAAAGTAATGAGTCTTTTCACTATATAAAAAGGCAACTGGAGATGATAGAAGAATAATAATAGCACTGAAGGAAAAGTGGAAGTGAAGCCTTATACAAAACAAAAATTGATTCTGAGAGGGATCAATACATGTTTGCATATAAAAATTACACCTACATTGGAAAATATAATGAAAGTGCTGAAATCTGGAAATCATTCATGGAAAATGAACCCTTGAGAATAAAAGCCACAAAATGGAGACTTGGGTAAAGTTGTGCAAAGTTCTTCCTGAAAACATTGATTATGAGCCAATAAAACATTATACATACTCTCTGGTAGGACCTAGTTTGCTTTCTCTTCTGCTCTTCCTCTCTCTACACTTGTCTCCTCTTCTAGATTCCACCTAAAATGCACTCTTGTCCCTCTCTCTTCTATGTTCTCTGGGCTTAAACTGCCGGTGTTGTTCATGCTATGAAGGTTCTGAAATATAATGCCTCACTTTACTGTATCTTGGAATAAAGAATCATTATTAGTAAGGGAAGTCAGCCTAAGCAGAGAGCCATCTCCAAAAGAAGAGGAAAGCTGGTCCTTTTTTCAAAGTCATAAGGAAATTTGAAAGGAAGAAGAAAGACTGGTCTTAAAAACAAAAACAAAAAACAAACCCAAAAAGCAAAAGCTTTTTTGGGGGGGGAGGGGTGCTGTGGGCATGTGATAATTTCTTTCTATTAGAGCTAACGACTCTCACAGAGGCCTTATCCAGCTACTAAGTGGGGGTAATCTAAAAGAAAAATAGTAGAAACCACCCCAGTTCATAGTAGGAGTTGTATTCAGAGGAAGTAATAGTAAGCTCTTACTGCATCATCAACCTGATGCATTATGCGTAATCTGTAGTCTGGAAAGAGCGGTTTCAACTACAAAATTGCCCTGGATTTCCTTCTTTTAAATCTCTTATCACCTTGTATAATTGTTTCCATGTATTTAATTTTTCAGCTGAGTTAAAATCACTTAAAGAGTTCAAAGACCAGGTCCTGCTCAGGCTCCTCCCCAAAGTACATAGTTTAGCCTTTCAGTAAATATTTGTTGAAATAAAATGAAGATACTATTTCCATAAGCATTTATTAAACATCTATTATGGAGAAAGTCCTGTGTGCTTGTGCCTAGAAAAAGAAAAGAATAACACTCAAGGTTTTAAAATCTCTCTGAGTTGGGGGCGCCTGGGTGGCTCAGTGGGTTAAAGCCTCTGCCTTCGGCTCAGGTCATGGTCCCAAGCTTCTGGGATCGAGCCCCCATCGGGCTCTCTGCTCGGCAGGGAGCCTGCTTTCCCCCTCTCTTTCTGTCTGCCTCTCTGCCTCCTTGTGATCTCTGTCTGTAAAATAAATAAATAAAATCTTAAAAAAAAAAAAATCTCTCTGAGTTGGCAAATGTACTTTAAAGGAAAGGTAGCATCTGATAAACACCAAGTGGTATTAGTAGGGGATAAAGAAGCTACCAAAGTGAGTCAGTTAGTAAACAAAGTATGGATCTCTTCTATCTCTCTTGCAGCTCTCTATTGCTTCTTCTGGCTTTCCAAGTACCAGTAACACTCCCCAAAATGCAGCATGTGGAGTTCTGAAAGTGATGAAGTATTTGAGACTTCCTGTTTTTCTGATTAAAAGATTCAATAGAATGTATTCAATTTTGTCTCTTCTCAATAGGTCTAGGCTCCTTCTCCCAAGGTTAACTCGGAAGCCACGTTTCCCTCTGCTGTGTGGAAGCGCCAGCATGGTGTGCCTAAAGAGGATGGAGGGATTTTATCACAGCAAGATGGGCTGCCTGGAAGGAGGAAGAAGGTGAAGCCAGGAATCCTATTGAGGCGGGCAGATGCTTCAGCTACAACGGTGATGAGAGAGGCACGGGGGCAGAAATGCAGGATGTGGTATCTAATAACAGAGCAGCAGAATGCAGTGATCCCGTTAGTGCTAATTGCAATAAGACCAAAGCCCACCGTTGAAATCAGAGCTGGATAACTAACATCTCAATTTTTATAAACTTTTAATTGAGTGCTTAATATTCATTCATTCAATCATTCATTCATCCAATCTATATTTAATGATCCCTCTGGGGATCTAAGGAAGGAACAATATAAAATGTATCATGTGCTACAATAGAAATTAATAAGTACAATGGGAATAGAAATAAAGGAGTGTATAATTTTGCCTCAGGGAGGGGGCTAGGGAATGCTCTCTAAAAGAAGTGACCGTTGAACTAGATATGAAAAGATGATGGGCTTTCACAGGAGAAGGAGGAGAGAGGGCCTTTCAGAGAGCAATGAGTGAAAGTTCAATTATTTAGTTTTGCACACACTACGGAAACGTGGAGTTCTTGACTGCTTATTCATTGTGTGGCTTCCTAGGATTTTTGTAAGGAAAACGAAACATGTGAACAACATATGAGCCACTTAAATATTCCTAAATTTACCGTTATTTGCCCCATAACATGCTGGAAAAATCAGCCTATAAGGTTCAAGAGAAACTATGTTGAGGTGTCAAGTATGAAAGACAGATCTGGTTGAAAAAATATATACTGAAACAGACGTGAACAAGGAATAAAGTAGGCAGTGAAAGCTTTCACTAGGTCTCCTTGGCATAGTCTCCATCTGGTCCTTGGGTAGCTTGACCCTTTTACCCAGAGATGGTCTCACAATGGGAACTTAATAAACATTTGATGAGATACTAGTGAGCAGTAACAATAATAATGATGATGATGACCAACGATGGTAATATTGTTATTACACCTAGTATCATTTTGCAATCTGTATCTTTCCTGCTTTTCTACCCCTTCCCATTTAAGGAGAATGACTCAATTCCTGATGGATCAGCTGTCCTCAGATGAGTGAATTGTCAGGCCTTTCTTAGGATCCAAATCCACTCAACTCATCTAAATCCCCTCCGACACAAGTAGCCTTAGGAAAACCTAAAGTTTGAGCTAATTGGGTTGTATTGTATATAAGTAATTCAGATGAGGTATTGAAAACAAGATTTTAGAGTTTACAGAGGATACTAAAACTGGAGGCTGAGCAAATAATGAGGAACAAAACAATCAGACTCAAAAGGATTTGGATTGTATAAGTAATTGGATCAGCAGATGGCAAACGCAGTTCAGTACAGGAAAATGTAAAATAGACTTGAAGCAAAAGAAACAAACTAGAGAATGTGCGCTAAATGGAACAATCATCCAGAACGCTGACCAGGAAATGGAAAGGAGGGGCTATTAAAAAACATAAATCATGGCAACTCTTAGCTTTTGGCTAATTCTGTTGCTTTAGAATCCTATCAGAATGTGCATGCATATTATCTAGAGTGGGAGCTTACTGTACCCTATGGGAACTAGCAGTATGCTTCAGATTTCAATTACTTCACCACTCAGTTTTGTAGAGACACCTTTCAAAAATTCTTAAGGTGTTGCTTTTTTGAATGCAAATTTTTCTCCTTTTTGTTTAGGCTTATGCTCATTATTCTATAATTATCCTTCTCAGACATTGCTGGAAAGATTCAGAACAATGTTTTCAGGATACTTTACTAATTACCCTATATTTCACCATGTCAGAAAATCCCCAGGAGGAACCGCATACATACGGGTATCACATTCCCCATTTGCCCCATTCCCTGAAGATACAATGTATACTTCGCCAGGGTGGGAGATGAACTGTTCAGTGAGGCAGAGGTACAGGCAGTGCATTTGAAATTCTCTGTGTGTGCGTAAGAATTACCTGGGTAGCTAGTTTAAAAACGGAAATACCCAGATTCCTCTTGCAGAGGCTGACACAGCACAGCTGAGAGGGGGCCTGGCAACTGGCACGTTGGTGAAGCCCCTTGGTGATGCTCCTGTTGGATTTTGGAGACATTTTGAAAAACACAAGGTAGCTGGTGGGGAAAAGTAGAAAGAACACCCATCCCGGTCCTTCCTCACCTCAGTTAATCAACTGAATGATTAACTTGTTGACAGTCAAACTGCTCAGCTTCGTGTTCTTTACCTGGAAAATGAGTCTATTGTCTGTCCAGCACACCTGGCAGAGGAGCAAGTGAAATGATGTCTGAAATCTTATTGCATACAAATATAAACCTAAGGTAAAATGCTTGCCAAAATGTAATGTGTACTATTGTGATCCCACAATAACATGCTTTTAAATGGATGATTGAGGCAGCCATCTATACCCAGCCGGAGTTAGATTTTTCTTTTTATCTGTTGCCACAGGAATTCTCACCCATAGCTGATCTCTGCAACCAAATAGGTCCTGAAAGTAGTAGGTGTTTTCCTTTGTGTACTCTTTAAAAGTGCTAACAGAAGGTCACTGTGTCCCCATGGTTTTTTCACTCCCAGGGAGCAACGTTTTGAATAGCAGTCTTCGGGGTTTAGATTCAGTTGCATACCCTATGGTCACTGGTACTCAACTCCAGCTTTTGTTGTTGAGAATGAAAATGACTTCCGCTGGCCTGACATGCACATGATAATCACCCTTTCATCGTCTACTACTGAGGTCAGTTTCTCATCTACAGAAAGCAGAACGAACTGGTCTGTTTACAAATCAGACTGAGTCCACTGAGCAAAGTGTCCTGTGAAATCAATTGATCTTGCGAATATGTAAAAAGGTCTCTACTTCTCCACGTACTGAAATTTCTGTATGATCTAGGCACCCTCCTTCAGTGTTATGTCCATTGGTCGAATTAAACAATGATAAGCCCAGAAGCCATATGAAACAGATAAACTGAGGCATCCAAAGACACTGTACTCTAGGCTGAGAGTCACAATAGACACACAGGGAGAGTGTATGCACAGCTTCTTCATGCTGGTCTTGGTTCCATAAGCCTGTCTTTGGAATAGTCTGCGAACACAGCTACCATGTAATTAGCTGAGCAACATAAGTAAGGTGTTTAAAAATATTTTTTCAGGTGCTTTTTTGTATTCATGATAGATTCTCAACACCAAAAATCAATCTCAATCAAAGCAGCAACTGAGTTTATCATAAATTAACATGAAAAGATTTTCTACTGAGTAGATGGTTAATTACTATCTAATTTGAATAATTTTGCATATTAATGAGAAATGAATGAAATTCATTTTTAGATTTTTAACTTCAGCTGAGAAACCCACGGAGATAATGGATCCTTTTTAAGAGGCATGTGATCTCTGTTACTAAAGGAGATACCTGTTTTTTTTTTTTTTTTTGGTTTACTGACTTGCTTTAAGTTGATTAATGGATTAGTGTTTTGCCATTAATAAACTATATCCAAATGAAAGACAACTTCATTATTTGACTCTGTAGCCCCTAGCTGCCTGCCAGGTAAGAAAAATGGAAAATAGATGAAGACTTTGCTAAGGAAAAATATAACCTTGCTTAGTCCTTCAAAATGTCTGGATGCAGACATTTGTAGGTTTCTGATTGTGAATGAATTTTTATAACTTGTAATGTTTTTCTATCACATAAAGTTCTCGATGGATGTTGTTTACAAATGATATTTAGGTTTAGGATATACATATGGAGCTGAAGTAGAGCTACACTCTTAAAACTATTACTATGTTCTCCAATTTGAAAAAGTGACTGACAATTGCCTCAGGCCTCAGAAATTATAGCCAGCCAGGAGTCGAAAGTCACTTTTATAAAGTATCCTTGAAAGCTTTTTTAGCATTGCAAACAAAGAATATTATTTCTTATATTTTTATACCTATTTAATAAAAGAAATATATGAAGAACTAACTGCTTCCTTCCTTCCAGTTTTCTCCAACCTACACCTTTATTACTCAGGTAACACTTCCTTATTTGAGACACACTTACAGATTATTTTTCTTTCCCTCTTTAGGCAGGATCTGCCTTATCTTAATAATTCCAGTACATTCAGTTGGGTCTAGCCAGTGTTCACTGCAGACTAGTGTAGACTAGTCACGATGAATGAAATTGGGTAAGTATTTTTATACTTTGAAAACCTTGTCCAGGATGGGTAGTACAACAAGGTATTATTTTTCGCGGTCCACATTCAACCTTAGAGAAGTGGCTATTTTAGTCATGTTATTACTACAGCAGCCCAACAATGATTTTGAAAGGCCTCAGATAAACAGGAACCCTCTTGCAGATAAGTTAGTTGGCACTGTATTTTATCAGGAAGAGTCAGGTTCAGATTGGACTCACAGAACTTCTGTTGGGCACCGAGGCCTCTGTGCATGATTATAGAGTTCAAGAGATGCCTTTGGATTATTGAACTCAACGAAAGAGGCAAAAGTAAGAAAGAGTTTTCTCTCTAGGTCTAGAGAACATGTCTTTTATATTACAAAAAAGTCCAAGCACATGAGATCGGTCATACGTGGAAAAGAGATGGCTGCTTCCACAATCACTCCCAGACTCGGTCCATTTGCTAGTCTCCTACCATCATGGTCAGGACCCCCTTGGCCAGCAAATGAAGAAGATTTTACTAATACACGGGTGATAGACTCTAAAAGTGGCATTGACAATACATCTGAAGAAAAGTCTGGAAAAGAGGCAAGCCATTTAAAAAAGAACTAAAAACCTTGATGTTTCCAATTGAGCCATATGCCAGGGTAACTCTCAGGATAAGAAATGAACTATATTTTATATGCACAAAGTAGGATTTTTTAACAAAAATATGAAATCAAGAGTGGCATTAGCATGAGCTGTCCACTCCCCCTCTCCTCCTTCTGGTCTCTTCCAGTCTCTTTTGCCAAAGAACTGAGAATGAATTTTTGAGAGCCAAGGATATGGAAAGGAAGACAAAATAAAGCTGGGAGAATTTTGGCGGAATTACATGCTTAACATACTGCACCATTTCTTTAATATATTTAAATAGTCCTGTGTCATCAGTTGGTGGCTTTCCTTTTCGACAATTTGCAATATATTTTGTTTTTCCTTAATTAAGCTTCACATGCTGGAATTAATTACTGCTGGGTAGTTGAAATCTGGTGGTCTAATTTTCAACTTCAGTTAATAGAGCTCAAAGTTTACATTCACCTCTGAAATTACCAACCTTACCAAATTATATTTGTCTACTTACATCTTCTAGATCATGAACACAGAGAGCAGCTGCAAGTGGCTTTTCCTGAGTGACTCATGAGTCCATCTCTCTATTTATAGTGAAACTGTTTATCATACACAAGAACTCTGTATTTCAGGGTTACGTGTAAAACCTAAAGGGTACATGCGTACCCACCACACTTTCAAAACCATCCCTTTTTCCGGCCATTAAAACAAAGCTGTATCAAAATTCCTTTTGTCAAAAAGATCATGTCAAAATAATGAAGATAAGAAACTCACTGTACTAGCCTGAAATAGCTTGGAAATATCCAGATACGATTATCCAAAAATACACGTGCAAGGATTTTGCAAACTTCAGTAATGAATTGATCCAAAGGTGGAAACCAGCCAAAAGTCCACAATTTGCAACGACAGTGCCCAGTGTTAGACAATAAAACACACACCTGCACACCCCTGTATAATGACTGTCTCTCACATGTCTGATGAGGCAAACAGGTAGGTACTATTACCCTTGTTCTGCAGATGAATAGATGAAGGCTCAGTGATATTAACTAAGATTACTCTATGAATAACTGGTCTTCAACTTTGGTTATCTGAAATCACAGCCTGGGTTTCTTTCATTTCTACCACAAGTATCTATTTTAAAAGTAGGATAGGAAGCAAGGGAAGCAAGAGGGTAGAGGCTGATCAAAAGAAAAAGAGAGCAGGACCAGCAACAGGACTAACATCTCAGCCTTTCTCTTTTCTACACATTGTTTCTTGTATTTCAACCAACTCTGTCCCACGCTATTGGCATTTTCTTTCTCTAATCTATCTACGTAGCTGGATTATTAATCAACATTAAGACGTAAATGATCCCCAACTTAATTTTAGTAGATAATAGTTATATACCTAATTAGGACCTAGAGATCCGCCAAAAGTCGAATGTGCTCTGGAGATTCTATATTCTACATCATTGCCTGTGTTTGTTTCACCTTCTCATTTATTTAGCCTTCAATAATACACGCATTCATTCCTTTGACCTTATGACAGCCTTCAGGAAGCAGACACTACTCTGATCTTTATTTTACAAACAAGGAAACAGAGGCTCAGAGAACTCAAGTTACTTCCCGTAGTGACAGAGCGAGGATCTGAACTGACCTCTCTTCAATTTCAGAGCCAGAGAGTTCCTCCCCACATTGAAAAATGGCTCTGCTCTACCCCAGTGAGCTGTGCCACCTTGGACAGAGTATTTAATTGGCTGAGTGCATCAATTTCCTCCTTATTTGTTAAATAGGAATAGGGACCACAAGGAGGTGTTTTTTGTTGTTGTTTTTTTTTTTTTAATTTTGACCATTCAACAATATCATATAAGCAAAGTACTTACTTGATAAGTACTTATTTGATATCAAATTAGTACTTATTTGATCAAGTACTGTTATTATCAGCATTGGGTTAAGGAGGGTGAATTGATACAGGAAATATTCAAAATCATGGACTAACCTGGAGTTAAAATCAGGCACTTACAAGACTGTGGCTCTTAGGGGGGTGGTCTTACAAAGGACACTTTGCAGCAGAGGTGTTTTCCCACTTACTGGGAGGTCTTGTTGATGATAGGAGCTGTCCCTGCAGCTTTAACTTCCTGTGACAAAGAGAGCTTATCATAGATGACTGCATGGTAAAGCTTCAGTCAGAAAGTGGAACTCACTTTTGTTCATCAGTTTTGGTCACCCTCACTGTGCCATTTCTGTCTTGGAGAAGAGGTAGAGTTCAGCTCAGTAGAAACTCTTCGGGTGCATTCTTGTTTCTGTATTATTTTACCACCCTAGTGAATGTATATATACACATATGTATAGCTATATGCACACACATATACATGAATATGTTTCTTGTCTCTTTCCTTTATTTTTTTAGTTCCTTCACTGGGTTTCTTTAAACATATAATGATAATATATGTTGATGAAACTTGCCACCGTGAAGTCAATCTCTTCACGTAATCCCAGGCCTTTGAAAATCCCAAAGATCAGGTAATCCCAGATCTTTGAAAACAAAGTAATAGAAAGATTACTATGTAGTTGTTAAGCTATAAATGTGTTCATGTTTGCAAAGTATTCTTAGATTTATGTAGAATCATGTGTAGTGAGTTACTGTAAAGCTTTATGATCACCAGAATTCCCATTAATGTATTTCGCTTGGTTTTTCATCTCATTGTCACCTGGAACATACATTTGTTCTTCTTGATTTTTAACAGACTTCCTATTGAGAGACAGAAAACTTCCATGGAACCACCATTTTATTTTGCTATTTCCAATTTTGTCCTTTTTATCTAAATATGCATTATGTACAGTTCATTTTATAGCACAGTTATTTGTCAGTGCAACATAAATACTTCTGTAAACTTGTACCTTTTCTGTGTGAAGATCTTGAAATCAAAATAATCAACAGTAAACACTACAACTACAGCTGCAGTTTTAAATATTTTATAATCCAATCAAATTGTTTGAGTAGTAATGCATTTAAATGTTGTTATGGAATCCCCTCCAGACTTTTTAAAATGGTTACTCTGTTCCTGGGTTTACCATTTATGAAATTCATAAGGGATGACATTTTTTAATAATAGAGCATCTGACTTAGAGAGCCGTGTTTCTTCTCGTGTCTCAATATAATCTATAATTTTCTGGCCCAATTTTCAGAGGGACACATCTACAAATTACACTTTTATTAATGAACATCTATGCATCTGTTGTTGCTGCGGTAATTAAAATGACCTTAAAGGAGAAGTTTTAGCTGAGTCATTTAGCATCTCTTCAGATACGTGAATGAATGAAGAAGCCGTTTTACCTAAGGCTATAAGGTATACATGAGGCCCGAGACCAAGTGTGAGCAATACATTTATAAAAGACTCAAAGCAGAGGTGACTGATAATTAGGTATAAAATATTTTAGTCCAGGTCTAGGTCCTGATGTTGTTTAAATTATTTTTGAATCACGTAGGTTAGGAAAAAGAGCCAGGATATAGTCCCATTATTGTTACCACTAAACATAAAACTGACATTATCTGAAGCCTTGCTATGCACAATGTCCTGGGCTAAAGCACTTTATACAATTTATTAAGATTATTTCATTCTTTTCAGATGAGGACTCTAAGCCAAATAGAGGTTATTGCCCCAAATAGTCAATGTTGGGATCTGGGCTATCTGACTTTAGAGGCTCATGTTTAGTACATATGTATTTAACTAGTACACATGTATTTAATTGTACATCTTGATTTAATGTAATTAATGGACAGGGGATATTCATTTTCTGAAACATTCTTGAACTTTTAAGATGCTAATAGTCAATGAAATGGATTTTTTAATTTGCAAACGTTGGAATTTTTTCTCCTCATGTATTAAATTGACCTAAATATTTAACTAAGGAATTTCATGGCTGACTTCAGAAAGAAAAAGTAAATGGACATTAGCTCCTTTTGTTGGCATTTATATAGGAAAGCTAATAACTGTTTTTGTGGTTTTATTTTAACATGACTCATTCAACTAATGCTTCAGTACATACTCACATATAAATATTATTGGGCACTGTTAAAAAGTACTTTCATCTTTAATGTAGAAACAGTATTTTAAGAAATATGGGTAAGGAGAGAAAATAAAGATTTGCATTCCTCAGTCTTATTAATGGCAAGATCACATAAAAATGTTCTTTATACTTTAATAGTTTTGCATGAAAAAAATTCAGTTTGGTGTTAACATTCTGTATGTCTCCCTGAAGTATCACAAAATTTAAAAAGTAAGCACAACTAGTGAAAACACCTTATCTTAATATTCTCACATCAGTATAAACATATATGGAATATACAAAAATTCTGGATGGTGCAGTAAAGTTAGAGTACATCTCAACTTTTAGAAATATTTGGGTGCAATGTAATATGATCAAAGGAGACAGAAAAATTTTAAAGTCAGGGAGATACCTAGCTAATGCACCAAACTGCTCTCCTTGTTTGACTTTATTTTCTTGTAATTTAGTGGGATAAATTTTCACTGAAAATGGAAAACAAAGATATACATATGTTGGCGTAGTTCTATCAAATACGATAATTTGCTGATAGTTTGGACAATGCAGCACATGGGAAACAATGTGCTAAGCACTTTTATAGACAAAACATTTACTCTTCACACAAGCTTTATAAAATGTTTATTTTCTTTTTTTTTCCCCAAAATGTCTGTTTTCAACCAGCTGCGTTTTTAACACTCATTAGGCTCAATGACTTACTTATGGTCATATAAGTAGAAATAAATGGTAGGGTCGAGACTGAGTTCCAGGTCTCTCTACCCAAATCCTGTGTGTTTTGGCCTCTTTTGTGATGATCTTAGAATGTTCCATGAGTAAATGCATTTCTTTCATCATTCCCCTCATTCAAAGCAATTTGTGTGCCTGAATTACTTGCCATGGATTTTTCAGTACGTCAGAAGCTAGCTGCCTGCCATAAAATATTGTGGTAAGAAAAGCCACTGCTCTTTAGTCAAATGACTCATGTCCACCTGAACTAGAAGGAACTCTTTATACAAAATTACTTGGTGTGCATCAAATGCACACTTCTCACTTCTTCCCTGAGTCCTTCTGTGGTTCTAGAAGGAGCTTTGTCCCTAACTTAAGGGATGCTCTTCTGTCTTGCATCCAGACTCCCTTCCCAATCAGATTCATTACTTCACTCTCTCCTCAAACTGTAGCCTTTCCATTGAAAAAATTCTTCCTTGTGGAGACTGTCCATGCTATCCCCCTGATGAGTTCTAACCCAAACTCCAGGGATTTACCGAGACTTCTTTCACAGATTTATTTCCCTGAGACATTTCAGGTTCCTTGTCGACCATGTCCTTTCACTCAAAGTATGGCCCCAGATGTCTGACTTGTTTAGGTAAGTTACATGCTTGCTTCCCCTGAAGACCTACACCAAATTTCAGTGTTTTTCCCATGCAAAACTTCAACTAGCTCTTTTGCTAGCCTCATCCTTAATTCTTTATACAACTAGCAATTTAGAATCTGTTTGATATGAACTTAAGTCAGTTAATACCAGGCATTCATAAATAATACCAATATAGTCTTATCTTCATTTTGTAATATAAATCCGTGCCTTTTTATAGGACCTAGTGAAGCTCCCTGTATTAGTTTGTTCATACATTCCATAATTACTTAGCAAGGACCTATTAAGTGCCAGACACTCTTCTAGGAGAGCATGTATGTGTCTTATGAATCACAGTATACCCAGTGAGTAATACTGTATCTTATATGTAATAGGTCAGTCGACAAGGTTTGCTGCTTGGCTAGGTGCTAAGAAATTTAACAGTAACATCCTCTGACCCTCCCTGCAGTAATCAGATTTTGATCTGATTTGTTTTTCAGATTTTGGTCTAGTTTGCCTGTAATTAAATGTTCATAGAGTCCCGAATCATATCCATAAGTGTATGTGATTATCAGTGCAAGATATCCGTGCTCAGTGATGCATATTAGTTATGCTAATGCCTCCATCAAGTTTCTCTGGGTCTTGTATGTGTCACTTTCCCTCTTCCCAGAATTTACTTATTTCAATGTGACAGGGCAGCTTTAAAAGATGAGAACATAAGTGCAAGTCCACTTACTAGTTACAGAGTGAATTCACTTTGTGGCACCAAGAGACCCCCGACATTGGACGTGGGTTGGACAGAGCTGGTTTCTGCAACCATCAGAAAGTATCAGCTCCCTCCATCTGTGATGTCGGTATCATCTGGTAATTCACATCCTTTGCTCCTAGTACAAAACTGTAACTAATCTGAGGAGAACAGGGCAACTGATGTTTCCCAGTGTGTGTTCTGCTAAACACCCATCCCAAAAGGTATTATGAAAAAGAAAGGGGAGGAGGTTATACAATAAATAATTTTTATTGTATATTTAGTATTTTGGAAAACACCCACAGGGGACATGTGAGCTGTCTAGGTTTCTTTGCTGAATAGTTTCTTAAGGCTTTTAACATGCCAGTATTAACTGTGACTCTCCAAGAAAGGGATATAAGGTTTAGTGCTACCCAAATGTATTTTGACCGTGGAACTCTTCATTATTCTTTTTCTCAGAGCATCTCTAAGAACAAGTACTCAAAGAAACTTGGAAACTCTGCTCGAGGACTCTGAAACAGGGGCCACAAAATGCATACCATGTATCAAGAGGTTCTCTGAGAATCTGAATCCAAGCTATGTTGCTAATATTACATGGTGTAATATGTAGCATGAAGTAATTATTGTGAATAAGGATATGTCTTTATTTTCATAGTTCACTGATGAGGAAACTGAGATATAGACAATACAATTAGATTTCCCACGGTTTCTCTGTTTCTTCGTTACAAAACAAAACAAATGTTACAAAACAAACAAGAAGAACCTAGGTCTGTTGGACGGGATCTGACAGCCATTCCCTTATACTTTGCATTTGTCACTGGCTCTCCCTGGGCATCCAGGATAGAGAAATACTGATAGTCTACACCCTTCCTGCTCACAGGCCATAGCAGATGTACAACCAAATCCGAGTTTTAATGTCAGTGCGGAATTAGCCCCTGAGGTGTCACAGGATGACATCAACTAGAGAACTTTCCCAAGAGTTTAATTCACAGCCTCCTTTCTTTGCCCAGATGGGAGGATTGGCTTTGGAAGCGACAGCGGGTTTAACCACCACTGCTACCACCACCTCTACCAAAGCCACTGGGATTTATTATATGTGGGGCTTGAAAACAAACATTTATAGGGGGCCTGGGTGGCTCAGTTGTTAAGTGTCTGCCTTTGGCTCAGGTCATGATCCCAGGGTCCTGTGATCAAGCCCTGCATCAGGCTCCCTGCTCAGGGGGAAGCCTGCTTCTCCCTCTCCCACTCCCCCTGCTTGCATCCCCAGTCTCGCTGTCTCTCTCTCTGTGTCAAATAAATAAATAAAATCTTAAAAAAAATTTATAATCATAAATGCTTTATCACATTTAGTTTTTCCTCTCAATCCTATAAAGTTGGTAAAATTATAAAGAAACACATTCAGAGAAATTAAACCAATAATCAAAAGTTAAATAATTAGTAAAGAGAGGAGCCAGAGATCAAATCCAGATCTGATTGACTGCAAAGCCCACAAGCTTTTCACTAACCATTTTGTCTCCAAAATCTACACAGATAATCCCTGTATAAATTTCTCCCTGGGGCATGAATGGCTTGGGGTATGAAAGTGCCATAAATTTCCTTTCTCTACAAATTTACCTATTTTCAAAGCTGAGCGTTGTGTTTTATTGTCATAATCTGGGAGAGAAGAAATGAGGGGAGTCAGCATCCCGGCAATTCTGATAGAATGCACCTTGACTCTGCCAAACTCCAGACCTGACCTTCCTGTGTGCTGAAGATCAGCATGGAGAGAGGGATTTAGCTGGAGCTGTTACAGCCTTGGCATTTAGGCAACCCTGTAGGAGTTGCTGCTAGGTGCGTATTTTGTAGGAAATAAACCAATGATGGAATCCCCATAGGACTGTTTTCCTTCTACACCAATCCAAGGTTTTAAGTACTATGGGCTTATTTTACTCATCAGGCTAATTATAAATGACTTGACATTATAATCTGGAAAAAACTTTTTATTTCTTTTAAGGGTGGACTCTGTAGATAAAACATTCTTCTTCTGAATTCTAGAATATCTGCTTTTTTGGCTTATAGGATCAATAATTTTTCATTTTTTTTTTTTTACATTTCACAAAGCTTCTAAGATCTGAACATAGATGATGGTGAGCAAAAGATAGAGGTTCAAATAAAACTATTCAGGAGGTCAATAATTTAACACTTTCAGAAAGTATGTGTAATATCAATTCTCACACAGATCTCTAAGATAAATTTCTTCATTAAAAATCTATTAAGAGTTAGAAGGAATTTATTAAACAAATTATTAATATTTCAGGGCACTGCTAAATAGCAAATTAAAACAAAGCTAAAATAGCACAGGAAAAATATATTTCATGATTAAAAATGAATTTCCACTTGACGATGAATTTTACCAAAGGCTAATTATTTCTCAAATATTTCAGTTTGGAATCTTAATCTTTTTTTCCCCCATGAATTAAATAGTAGTCCTTTTTTTTTTTTTTTAAATCCAATACTTGGGTCATGTGTTTTTTTCTTTCGGAAAGAAAGACACACATATACACTTATTGACCATTTCTATTGACTATTATCTTTACAAATGCAAATCACCACAAATTACAGTAAAAGAGTAATGCTCACTTTTCTTCCTCTTGGTAACTGTGTATAACCCCTGATAACCTTCAATTTACCCTTGGTATTTCAGTTTATAACAATAGGTGTGTAGTCTATATGTGTAAATAATAAAATGTTGAACAGATGACAGTGTTAAAGTTCATAAGATGTGCTTTATACCAAATCAAATGAATTTGACCAATAAACTTAATCAAGTATAAACGGTTTTGTCACAAACTACTTTAAAGAACCAGCTTTTAAATCAAGTCAAATCTTTGGTTCAATTTATTAAAGACCTGTTAAGTGCAGTGACAACATTTGGTTCAATTAGTAACACCATAGTAGTGTGAGGGCTTCTAGAGGGTTTATTAAGAGCCAGTCATTTGAACTCAAACATTTTTGAAGCATTACTTTATACATGCAGAAACAATGGAACTTGTTTTGTTTTTAATGCTTTGATCCATCTATCCATTATATATGTGTCCATCGAGTATTTCTTGATATCTTATAATAAAATACTGCAGATGTCTCAGAGGGACATTAAGACAAAACTGTGACTATTTTCAAAATAGCTGATGGATCAGTCAGGAAGACAAGCGAAGTCGGAGCTGCTGATTTCTGAATTTTTTCAGACATGGGGTTATAATAGACCATAGAAAACAACGTGTGGCACAAGTTGTGTCCATTTTAAGAGACTCTTGAAAGATAAGAAGAATATGAGTATGTTGAGGATCATATTCTAGAATGGAGGAAATAGCGTATTATCTCTATGAGGACAACCATTGAAGTAGGTAGGATTCTGGACACAAGTTGTGAATTGAAGAGTATCAATAGGTGTAGAGGGGATTTAGTATATTTGACGTGATCATAGTTGCCTTGTTTAGAATGTGAGATGTTTATCTGAACACAGGGGAGATTATGACAAAAACCCTTTTGATAACAATTAATATGGTACAGAGCAGAGGTGCACTGGAATTGAAAGGGAAGAGACTATTAATGACAGTTACTGGTGACATTCCAGCATAGGCTGCTGAAAACTTTGTAGGAATGTCAAAGGAAAATGAAGCATAATACAGCGAGTGGACTAGATTTTAAAGTCCCTTCTAGCCAGAAGTTAGAGAAGTAGATTAGTACCCTGGGCTTCGGGTCCCACTCTAATATGCATGTTGGTTCCACCACTACTGACTATGACCTTGGACGAATTATTTAGTTCTCAAGTTCTCCGTGGTTTACTCATGGGTAAAACAGAAGTAATTTTAGAATCCATTTCATCACATTAATGTGAGATTTAAACAGGGTAGCATCTATGAAGTCATTAGCACAGGGCTAAAAACAATAAAGTCCTTAATAAATGTTTGCCTGGTGGGGCACCTGGGTGGCTCCATTGTTAAGTGTCTGCCTGGAATCAAGTCCCACGTGAGGCTCCCTGATCAGCGGGAAGCCTGCTTCTCCCTCTCCCACTCTCCCTGCTTATATTCTCTCTCTCGCTGTCTCTCTTTCTGTCAAACAAATAAAATCTAAAACAAAAACAAAAACAAAAAACCACAAAAAACAACCAAAAAAACACACAAAAAAGTAACAAGTAAATAAACAAATGTTTGCCTGCACTATTATTCAATTTCCAGACATTAAGGTTCTGAACTTTTTGTTTTTCAACAGAAAGGGGAGAAAATGGGTTAGGTAGGGAAAGCAGTGCTGAGGTAGAATTCATGGGATTTGGAAACTCATTTGATCATTAAATGTAGATCAAACTGGGATAGAGGACCAGGAGAAAGTAGCAAAAACTAAAATTTTTGGGAATGTATAGCTATGAGGATTGGATTGCTTCTCTATTAAAAATTAGAAAGGGAGGTCCCCCTCCCCCAAAAGAGATTTTTTTCCCTAAAATTTTCTTTTGTGAATTGACAAAGTTTTAAATACTTAAATTTATGAATTAAAAAAATTATTTTTGTGAACAGAACTGTTTTTAAGTTGTTTGCTTCTAATTTGAGGAAATAATCAGGCATTTGACTTTTTTCCATTTGAGCTAAAAATCTTAGACAAAAGTGATCCTTCAACATGCCACGGACTCTGAATGCACATTCTGTACTTAGTGCAACAGCATAGACTAGTGGCAGGAAGGAAGATCGTCACTTGGAGGTCTGGGACACCGCATACTTTTTCATCATACCTAAGGCCCGTTTTTATGCTACAATTAGAACAAAACAATCTAGAGCTGTGGAAACAGACCAATTGACAAAACAAAACTAGTTTAAGGGCTAGTTATTTTAATAACATAAGGCTTATTTACTAATGACTAGGAGTTATTGAAAAAGTCTTTTTTTTTTGACTGCTTCAGAAATAGCTTAATAATAAAGATCACATACTCAAATGTGTTAAAAAGTACTTCTTTTGCCTCTAGTTGAAAACTTCAGCTATTTTAAAGAAGTCATGCATTAATACCTTTATTAGCTTTTCACTTTTACCATGGGGGATAATGATGTCATTGAATTTTCTTATCCAGATAGGTGCTGTGTATCAATCACTGAACATTTGTGTGCTCTACAGAGGGAAACAAAGTCTACTAAGACCCAGATCCTGAACTGAGAGGTTTATAATCAAACATGTACACAACTGAGACAATATGCACGAAAGAAAAAAGTGCTATTTTATTTATCTAAAGAGTCATGGAAATGCAGATGATGAAGGTATTAATTAAACTTTTGGGGCCACAAAAATCTTTGCAGGATTCAGTACTGAGGATATTGCCTGGCACAGAGTAGACATTCAATAAACATTTGCTTAATACATGATCTCTAAATATATTAATTTCTCTAAACTTTGTGGTTTAAAACAACCATTGTTTTATTTCTCATGGGGTCTGTGGGTGGGAGTTTAGAAGGGGCTCTGCTGAAGAGTTGTCACCCAGGGTCTCTATTGGGGGTACAGACACACAGTGACCAGAGCTAGAGAAGTGAGAGGCCCCAGCAGCTGAGGAGTCCTAGACATCCCTCTCTCCCTGTCATCTCACAACCTCTACCCAGTTCCTTCTTTTGGGTGCTAGTTTAGTCTCCCTCACAGCAGAGTGGCCTCTGTGCAACTGGGCTTTGTATAAGCTTTTAAGAAGTATTTTCATTAATAAAGCAGAAGCTTCATGGTCTTTAGCAACTTGGCCACACTCCGTTAGTCGAAACAGTCACAAAGCCAGTCAATTTTTAAGAGGGCACACAGACCTCATCTCTTGTTGGAAATAGTGTCCAAGTTACATCTAAGATGAGCAAGCAGGAGGGAGGTGTTGTGGCTACTTATGAAAAATAAAGATCACTGTAGTGCATTCAGTTTCTAAGCTTTGTAAGTAGTGGTCTTATAGAACATTCTTTTTTGCCTTTTTTTGTTGTTTTAAGGAAGATGTCATGAAATACAAAAAACAAAACAAAACAAAACAAAAACCTTAAAAGTGGATTTGGAATCAGAAGTCAGTATAGATTACTTTTGAAACTCTCAATTTCTACTCAGTTTCTCCTAAATGCATATTCTTTAATATGTAAAGCCTTCATTTATGTTGTGTCTATAAGATTGTATGCTAAGCATCAGCAAATTAAAGAACCTGTTTAATTAAGTCACTACCACAACAAAATATTAATCTATGAAATTAACTGGTTGGCATCATATAACAACAACAACAAAACAAACAAACTGAAACAAAGAAAAACAAATACACACACACAAAAGCAATCCCCAGAAGCAAACCAAGATAAAACTTAACCACATGTATAATTTACTTTTCACTTGTCAACAAGTTGCTTTGATATGGCATAGAAGACAAAGTCTTATTTGAAAAAGAATACATCTCAGATTTGATTTTAGCAAAGTGTTGCATAAGGGTTACAACTAAATGGGTTTTGTTTTAGCTCACACGTAAAGAATCTCTCGAGTCCAAAAGCTTTGGGAGACACATGGTATATTTCAGGCCAGTAGGATATCACCTGATGCCCCTGAACAGCATCCTTCCCCTTGTCCATTTTGTATGTACCTATACAAACTATAGGAGCAATGAAAGCCAGTTGTATAAATTACAATACCTCTAATGACTAGAAGCATGGTGGTAATTTTTTGTGATCATGTGACCACAAACGCCATTAAGTGGAAAATGTGAAATAACAGATGTTTCAGTAATGTTGTCTGATTTCTGGAACTTATACCTCACAAAGGGAGATGTCAACCACTGTATGTGTATTATTAGTTTTTAAACTGGAAAGGTAGCAGAACATGTTTTCAAAGTAGACTCCAAAATGCTTTTGGGATTATGAAAATTTTGACTTCTAAAAAACATACTTTCAATTTTCCTTTAAAAAATTAAGTGGCACATGTAAAACTTAAAGGTTTTTAAATATGATTTGATTAGGGTTTTAGGACAGGGAAGCAGTCTGAAAAACTATTTTGCTCTAAGTTTATTATAATAGGTATGGGAAAAGAAGCTTATTAAAGGAAATATTCTGAAAATGGCATCTGAATATTGACACAGCTGATATAGAAAACAAATTTTTATGTAAGTCGCTATTAAAATATTTAAACATGAACTACTGTTTAAGGTATAATATTGCTACAGGAATCTGAAGATTGTTTGTTGCTGAAAACTGGGTGCTGATTTTATTTTCAAGAGGTTTTTTGGTTGTTATAAATATCTCATAGCATCAACAAGAAATAATAGCTCAGCATCTATCTCTTCAGCTGCAAATACCTTTTCAGTTCATTCATCTCCTTCATGTGTTCTGAGCTGCTAGATTCAGACCTGGGGAAAAATATTTTTCCCTTTTTCTGCAGTATTTCTTGCTTTGTTTTAGTTACCTCAATAACTCTTTCCCTTTGTTCTACTTTGGAAGGCACAGCCATTAAAGAAGTTCACAACTTATATTTTCTGTCTGAGACCCAGAAAAGTTTCTCAGCATTTTCTCAAAGGCACATGGGTAACCTTATCACTTAGGAAATTCAGGCCTAAACTCCATAATGTTTTAGCTAAAAATAAGTATCTGATTCCTTTCCCATGGCTTCAACAACCTTCTGGGTAGCAATGCTGGGTATAGAGAATCACGGAATGTAAAAATCATAACTAAAATATTTGTTCTGGCTCATTCTATTGGTACTCTCATTTCCCCCCCGCTTTAGAATCATTATATACTTTCATTTTCGATATTAAAAAATCAGAATTTTTGACATTAAAACTCAGATTTTAACAAAAAAGGGGGGGACCCCAAGGTACCATCTAAGGGAAACCTATCCTGCCCTCCAGCCCCTCGCCAGAACAGGTTCTAGACCTGTGTGCCCTGAGGTGCTCCCAGTCGCATATAAGGATATGTACATACTGCGGGCCCTCATGGACAGGCTGGATGTGGGAGGCAGCTGGCTCAAGAGCAAGTATCAAAATAGTTTTAGAAATGACTGTCCAGGCCCAGCACAGGCATTAGAAAAATACTCTTTGCAAAGGAAGGTGGGAAGAATGGTGTGTAGAACAGGAGATGGCATACCTGCTAGCCTCAGCTCTTCTCTCCTTGTGGCGCTAGGCCCCCAGCGTAGCCAGTCTGAAGAGGCCAGTCTGAATCTGCCCCAGAGGCTCTGGGCTGAGTACTGAGCCCACATCCTCAGGCTGGGGTGGGCAGATCTGACGAGCCCACAGATTAGCAGGTATTTGTTCAAGGGAAGGGCCATGCAAGAGCCAGGGATGCTGGATCCTAGCTCTCAGTGAGGCAGGTGGCTGGTAGCTCTGGCCTTCCTCATTTGACCAAGATAGTGCAGGCTTGAGCCTCTTCTTACATTAGGTTCCCCAGATTCTTCTCGGAACCCTCAGAGGAGCCCAGGAAATCTTTCATGTCTTCATCCTGCCATCTCCTGTTGTGTCCAGGTGTGGTGCAGACACTGGTGGCCAAGTCCACGGACACGTGCAACAGGATGGCCTCTGGTGGCTCTAGAGTTGTCGGCTGCCTTGCTGTGGACAGGACCAGGGCTCCCATGGCAGCTTCATGGGGCCAGCATGATTCCTGGAGTCCCATTGGCCTGGCTTGGGTGACTCTGGGAACCTGTAGCTGGCACGGGCGGGATCATGGAGCCTGCTGATGTCCAGATAGGTGAGCAGCTCTGTAATGTTCTGGGCACTTAAGGAGAAGTGTTCAGATTCCGACTGGGAAAATTAGGTAAAAGACTGGACTCCGGCGTGTGAAGACGCAGAAGGAAATGACGCTGATGTTCTCCTTCCAGATGCAGGAATAGTGGTTCTGCGAGCACAGGCTAGGTACAGAGAAGACATGGATGGCATTCAGGTTGGTGAGGCAGGCCTGGTAGGTCTTCGTATAGGCCATATAGGCCACACTGGCAAAAGCAGCCAGTGCCATTTTGCGCAGGCAACAGTCCTTGTGGTCGGTCTTGACCTTGAACTCGGCGCTCACCTTGGGCATTGTGAACACCTTAAACTGCTCCCCAGAGGCAGTGTGCAAGGCGTAGTCGCCCTGTATGTCAGGGACCTGCACCAGGTCCGGTGACGCCACCCAGAAGGCAGGCAGCACGAGGTCACGCACATCCTGCACCGCGGGTGCGCAGTGCGTAGGTTACACCTCCTCGCTGGCTCCTCCCACCGTGCCCGCCTTGTGCCCGCCGTTTGCACCTCCATCGCGTAGGCAAACGTGGAGCCAGAGTTCACGCCACACAGAATGGGCTGCATATCCAAGGAAGGTGTCGGGAAGAAGAGGCAGCTCATGGTGCTGGAGAGGGAGTGTTCAGCCAGCAGGGCTCACTGCGGGGCTGCGTGAGCATCACCATCTCGCTCTAGGGGCGGGCTTGCTCCACCCGTGGTCCTCCTGCCACTTGAGGTGAGCATTAGCTGCCGCTTCCTGCCAGAAACGTGGCTCTTCCTGGTGAATGGCTGCACAGGAAAGACTGGCACAGTGACCTCTTGAGCACCTTCGCCCGGGAGCACAGCCCCTCGGTGGCCAAAGGGTTGTTGCAGCTGAAGGATGCACTTGGCCAGCAAAGGGCTCTTGGCACTGGTGGTTGAAGAGGCCATAGCCATGACTGGTGCAAAAGGCTAGAAGGCTCCCGAGGCATCACTTGAAATGGAGCATGACGGATATGACAGCAGCTGGTGGCAGACACTGAACCAGCACATAGGGCTGGAAACCAGAGAATGAGAGCTCAGCCACTGGTGGCCCTAATATGTGAAGCCCTTGTGGTCCCGGAGGAGGACCACACTAGCAGTGCTGACCACCTGCTCTAGTGGTTGCTTAGCTCCAGCATCAACACGTAGTCTGCAGTGCCTATCACCACCATCTGGGCTGTGTTCTTGCAGAATGCCACAGACTCTGGGTGCAAACTGCAGAAGGGCGACCAGTCATCTCCTACCTGTGACTGGCCAGGCTATGGACATGCTTGCAGTCCGCCTGGAAGAGGATAGCTATGCTAAGCTTGTAGTGTGGCCACGGGGCCATGGCTGGAGATGTCCTAGAACTGCACTGTGTGGTCTTCACTGCAGGTCCGTGGCAGACCTCATCACCATGGCTCCTGGGCCAAGTTCTGGCCCCTGATGACAGACCAGCTCAAGGTGCTGGAAGCTGGCTGGGGCGCTGCAACTCTCCAGAGCTTACAACATGGGCCCACGGCTTGGCAGGGATGTTGGCGGAAAGGGTAAGCCAATGGGTATCTGTCTTAATGCTGAATACATACAGGAGAATAATTTTTCTATGTTTTATTTTTATTTTTAAGATTTTATTTTTTATATGACAGATAGAGATCACAAGTAGGTAGAGAGGCAGGCAGAGAGAGAGAGATGGGGAAGCAGGCTCCCTGCTGAGCAGAGAGCCCGATGGAGGGCTCGATCACAGCACCCTGGGATCATGACCTGAGCCAAAGGGAGAGGCTTTAACCCACTGAGCCACCCAGGTGCCCCTCTATATTTTAACTATACCATTTCTCCAGAGGTTATTTAGCTGCCACAAACACACACGCTGGGCATCCAGTGAGCATTTAGGCCTAAGTCTTTATTTGATACAGAAGCTAGATACAAAGAGAGTTGGAAGAATCAAGAGTATTCAAGATGGATTCTACCTGAGCTATCCGTACTACGAGACATGGCCTAGTTCATACCAACAATAGTTGTTATATCTACCAATTTCTAAGTCATTTTCATATTAAAACAGTAGCTGAGATATACCTATACCTAAAAATAGGTATGCCTATACCTAAAAATGCCTTTAATCACTTCTCTGTTAATTTGAGAGGAGAGTTTTGCAAACCAGGGAAATTTAATTTCAGGATCCCATTCAGTTAAGCCTACTAGAAAGAAAGGAAGGCAAACTGGAGTTTTGGGTTTTGCTTTGACACCTTGTAATACAATTCGGGCTTTTAGGACCAAAGAAAAGTGATAACTACAGAAGAAAATGATGACAATTCTAACATTCAGTAGATTAAGAGGTTTTATGTACATTACCAAACTCACTACAGTAGCTGTGGAAGTCAAGGAAGGAGGAATTTGCTGTTTGTATTTTATACCGATGTCAGTAGTATTAAATGATTAAAGAATATATAAACTTTCTTTTCATCATCAGTGGTTTCCTTCAAGGAAGTTTTTCAGGTAAGCATCCTAGCATGTTCTGTTTTCCACTTGTTTATCATTAAGTTGTCATGTTTGATTCTTTGTTTCAACAAAGGGTGAATGGGTGATGTTAAGGGATTGATGGTCCAGTACATAAACACACTGATGAGAGGAGCTAGAGGAGACACCAGGAGGCTCATGACAAAACCTTTCTTACTGACATTTCCCTTATGAACACAACATGCCTACAAGCTGTTACTGAATCAAGAGTATATCACCAAATGGAAGTTTGAAATTGACCCCCCCCCCGACATACACACACATCACAGGTGCAAAAATCCTGCATGGAGTTGACATCTGTCTACCGCTTTGGTTCCTACACTTTGTCACTAACTTCACCAATGTGCAAATATAAGTACATCTGCTTTCTAAGAAAGCTCCTATTGAATTACAAATACTACACTATAATTTCCAAGTTAGCGCAATAATCCATAAACATTAGCATTGCTCCCAAGCTATGCTGAGTATACAAAATAAATCATGAGTCACAAAATATTTGCTACAAAGCCAAGCCCATCCTTCACATGAACAATTTTCAGAAATCCAGACTTATGAGCAACACTTGCTTAAAGTTTTTAGAACTTTTCCTGCCCTTTGAGACCATCCTTCAGCATCAGGTTCAGCTCTTACAGTGAACGGAACACAGAGCTTAAAGATGAAGAAGCCTAAATTAAGATAAATTATCAGATCTTCAGTTAATAGTTTGGAAGAGCATACTGAAGGAAATGTCATGTTACTTCCTTTTCTGAGTTCCAGTTTTTGCTTTCTCGTATATCCAAATGCGTACAGACACAGACACAGACACCCACTTCTTGACTTCTCTTGACTTCTCTAAAAAGGGGTTGGCATTCTGGATTCACTGATTTTCAGGGGCATAACCAAAACTTTCTCAGTCAGGAATTTTAAAAGTATATCTTCTAGGAGCTCTAGTCATTCTTATCAGATTTCCTTCTACATAGATGTAGGTTCCTTTTGATGGTCAGGTTCAACGTGAACATATTTGCTATCAGGTAGATGTCAACATGTTTTAGTTTTATTTTTTAACAGCAAAACAGCCCAGATTTTCTTTGTAATTTATTCCTGGTATCAGTATCATTTCATTTTTTCCATGCTGCCCTTTTGAAGCACATTTAAATCTTCCTTAAAATATAGTGAGCACTCTTCTAGAGAATGCCTCACTTTATTTTAGGTCCTTTGATTTGCAATGCATAGCTGTAGCAATACATTTCAACATATTATTTGTTTTCATCACTGAAGCTCTTTGTTGCAAAGAGTTCTCAGAAGTTTGCTTTTTGGGATAACTTCCTAGATTATCCTGTTTCTACTCAGAACTCTTTGCCTTCTGACTGCTGTAATTTACATACAATTAAATTGTCTTCATTGTATTATATTAGGGGATGGCCAGAGAAGATTCTAGTTTTCAAACTTCTGTGTACTTACTGCATTAAGGAAAAAAGGGCCATTTCAAGGGAAACGCTTAAGACCAAATGGGGGCAGGGCAGTGGAAGAATCCTATGTGGTGTTAGCAGTGGTAGTGGAGGCACAGGGATAGGTACTGTGGCCAAGGGACATTTCATGCCTAAAAGCAAGGCCCTGATAATTTTGCAGAGAATGTCGTATTGATGCTGCTCTAAATGCTTCTTATTCTTTTTCAACTGAATTCATTTCAAGTCCAGTAGAACGGGAGATGTTGCTTTTTCTTGGGGAGCCCATCCATCATTGCCCTGAGCATGCCAGAACGGTGCCAAGAAATGGTAGAGTTTAGATTCTACTTCTGGAAGGATGACATAACTTGGTAACTTCCTTCCAAGTGATCCTTTAGGTAACATGTCTTATAAATCTCTCATCAGCTAGGGTAGTTAAAAAAACAAAAACAAAAACAAGAAAACAACTGTGGGAATAAATGTATTGTCCTCAGTGACAAGTGTTTTGACCACTAAACCACTTCTAAATTCTCAAGATGATACATTTATCTCTCTCTCTCTCTCTCTCTCTCTCTCTCTCTCTCTGTGTGTGTGTGTGTGTGTGTGTGTGTTTACTGGTACTTAATGCCGTGCTGCCTGCTAATTTAGTTTCATCTACAGTCTTGGAATGATTTCTTTTCTTCCAAGATCCAAGTCATTCCTGTGAATAATTAAAGAAGCAGGGCTCTACCCTTTTGGTAACATCTTTCCCCCTTGAAATAATCCCACTGGTTGGCACTGTTGTGGTCATGCCTGACCCTTCACCCAGTTTTAGGGCTTGTTTGCCAGCTGTCTGCCTAGTGCAGCTCTGTCCTTCCAGCACTCACTTTTCTCACTGAAATGTTTCCTGACAGTGTAAGTGTACTATTAAATGTGCATGCAGTTCCTCACCATGCTTCTCCTTTGTGCCAATTATGTATCTTGATTTAGTCTTTTGTGTCTATTTTTTTCCTGACTTACACAGACTCTTTTTCTCCAGCAAAACTGAATCTGTACAGCAGCAGCTAGTGTCCTGCCCAGAATGTTCTCTCCCCTTTTCTTCAAGGTGTGAGTTTAGTGCCAGACTTTTCCTTTTCCATCCTGTGCAGACATTCTGTGACACCTACTGTCTCCATTATTTCTAGAAGATGCCCAATAAATATTAACAGGATTGAAATATGTCTTTCTTTCATGAACATATAAGCTCCTTGGGCACAGGGACTGTGCCTCAGTGCCTCTTGCATTAGTGTGTGTGGCATTAGGCATTTTCTTTTTTTTTTTTTTTGACAGAGAGAAATCACAAGTAGATGGAGAGGCAGACAGAGAGAGAGAGAGAGGGAAGCAGGCTCCCTGCTGAGCAGAGAGCCCGATGTGGGACTCGATCCCAGGACCCTGAGATCATTACCTGAGCCGAAGGCAGCGGCTTAACCCACTGAGCCACCCAGGTGCCCCGTCATTAGGCATTTTTAAGACTTGTTTTTTGGTTCACAGATTTTTTTTGATAAGTTTGAGAAACTATTTTGCTCGAGTTTTTTTGCTTTTGTTTTTTAAGAAAGGTCAGATTTTTGATTTGTCCAAATCTTGTAAATCTTCTATTTTAGATAGTAATTCCTCAGGGGGACTCAGTTATTTCCCTACTATGTCACTGTCCAATGTCTGGTTCCTGTAAGCTTTCCTGTGTGTGTATCTTCTAGGGGCAAAACAAGCCCTTGTCCACTCTTCTACTCTGTAGAAATAACTGAAAGGGCAATAATGTGGCATTTGTTAGATTTTAAAAATGGAAGGAAGGGGAGGCTTTTAATTGTATGGGAAATTTAATTAGATTTAGACTAATTAAATTCATTTTTTATATTAACATGTTCACAAATATTATTGCATCTCGTTAGATTTCATTCTTCCAGCCTTACTGAACAATATTCAGTAGTAGTTTCAGATTACAATAAGTTCATTATGAAGATAAGGTGGAATTAGTGTAGGAAGCTCAGCTGGTTGAAGGGGTCTGTACTTTAATTACTGCAGAGGGTGTGCATATTAATTACAACACAAGTGATATTTACTGTACCTCAGGAACATATGACAGGGTAGAGATACTGACAGCACCAGCTAATAAACTCAGTATGATAATGAGGAGAAAAGACCATAAAAATAGAAGGAAATAAAATTATTCATAAAGTATATTGATCCCAAAGTAAAGACATTAAGCTCTGATGAAGGGCAACAAAAGGGAAGCTCCTCACTTTATCAAACAAATAACCAAAGTAGAGAAATGTTAGCAGGGAGACAGATTGTGATTATACTGGTCACATGATCGCACTCCAGAGAGTACACGGGAGCCATAACACGGGAGATTTTTAATAAATCAGCAGAAAGCCATACTGTCACCTGCAGGAACCGAGGTCGCCGTGGCTAAGGACAGCTCCACAGAGAAGTCGAATGTGCCATGGTGTAAACTGGAAGGAACCACAGGCACACACAATTTGGTACAAGAGCCATGGTCCCCTCTGAAAAAACCGAGGATGCGCCCAAGAATCCTGTGAGAATTACTATCAATAGCAACCTGGGGGCCCTCATCCACTTTTCTCTGTCCTTAAAATCAGAGTTGGTCATTTCTGAGATGGTAAAAGGGAACAGTTGGGGGTTGGTTGGAAAATTTTTCCCAGTAAATGCTCAATTATGCCATGATCCTGTCTGAGTCTACACAGCCCAAAGGAAAGTTTGAATTTTGGCCTAGCGTGATTAAATCTGAGATTTGCTTTCTTTTCACATGGGCCTTCCAAAGAAATGGTCATTTCTTAAAACAATTATTAAATCGACTACCAACATTTACAAACAAGCTCATTTTAGGGAAAAAAAAAACTGGCTAAAGTGCTAACTCTTAATTTACATCAAATAATTACTGTAGTCAGGTTTTTGCTAAGTATTTGTAATTTTTGAGTTTATTACTCAAAATATGCCACAAATTGTGCTTGTAGTTATTATTGATAGAAAGTATATCAGTTACCTATTTATTTTAACACATGGAATAATGATAATAATGATGTTGACCAAACTCTTAAGATTACTCTAAGTTAATTTTGTGAGGAAAACATTCTGCTATAGGAATATATATATATATATATATATATATATACACATTAATAGTGATTTTAATATATATTGTAAATATGTGATATATATTTGTACATATGAACTTGAATCTGTAAGTAATAGAATATGCAGTTCTGGTTAAAACACCTCAAAAAAATAATAGCAAACTTAGAGAAAATAGAAAGAAGGGCATATGTAGGGCAGTGTCTAATCTGAGCCTGCATTTTGGTGACACAAACAGAAAACAAAAGCAGAAATTGTTCATTTTGGCTGAAATCTATAAATTCATCAATTGGAAGGATTGCACTTCGTATTACAGAATGAAATTATGGGAAATCTCACTTAGTAACTTGGGCAAGACAAATAAGATGAATAATCAACTCACTCAATTCTGAATTCCTTTGAAATACACATCCTGGAGCAGAAGTGAAGCTAGTCCTGGACACCATCATGAAATGGGGGTGCCATGTCTGTTTTCCTGTACCTGTCTCCCCTTTTCAGTGCCTTACTCTAACCCAGTATTCCGGTGTTTTCATGTTAGGCTTTCTTTCCTTTGGTGGAGGGGCTGAGAGGTGATTTCACTCATATTAAGGTAAAATATTTCCAGGAATATTTTTATTTTAAGAGGACAATGTTTCATGTAAGCTTATGTTATAGCTTGACTATTAAATGAAGTATTTCTGTGTAAGTAGAGATCTACCTGAAATGACTCAAATGTATCAAGCAGTTATAAACATGTCCCACATGAAAGCCCAGTCATACTCAGAATGTGGGAAAAAGAGGTGGTAATTCAAGTTTTATGATTGGTATTGTTGCAGACGGTATTATTTTCCCTAATATATATGTACAGTATTTACAATGTTAAGACACAAGGCTATAGCATTGTACTGTACCAGGGACACGGTAGGTAGGTGTTTGTTAGATATTTACTGAACGAACAAATAAACAAAAGATTCATGTACGGAACGAATGAATAAATGATTGAAGGAGTTCACCTCGGGGGTATTTCATCAGTCCTTGAAAATTACTGGTGGTATTTCTGTTGTACCTGGTGAACTGAGTGCCCTTTGTAACCCTGGCATTTGGCTCCGTGTGCTATAGCAGTCCCTAAGCACCGCCTGAAGTCTGAGTGTGGCCGGAGTTGGGTTACCGCTGTCGAGCGGCTGGGCACTTGCTCTGTGTTTGGATGTAAAGAATATAGGTGATAATGGGTTGAAATCTGGAGCATGAAGTCATCTGTACTTTACCCCTTGGGAGAGATTCAAACAGTTTGATGGTAAATATGAATACCTTTAGGGGACTTTCATTTATCAATATGCTGATACATGTTTTTTTCCCCCCAAATATCCTAATACTTGGAAACAGAAGAATGGTTTAGGTGCGTACCAATTATACGTAGAGATGGGAAATTCCAAGCCTGTTGACCCCTACCAGCTTGGATTTAGACTGAGATATTTATCAGTATTAAAGAATCAGAGCACGAAAGAGGCACAATAGAGGGAAATACTTAAAATTTAGCAAAGTGTAGTTCTGATTTTCTACTGGTGTTTCATGGGTTTCTGATAAGTGTTTACTTTTCTTTTTCAGAGCTTTAAATTTTTCCTGTTACTATTTTTTTTGTTTCTGGCCCCTCTCACAAGGTTCCTGCTGTCCTTAGGGCATCTCCTGTGCCCTTAGCTCCTTCCCTTCTCTCAGACGTGCTGCTTCAATGATCTATAGCTCATTGTGCATTATTTTTCATCCTCCTCCCGCTGAATTTAGTTCTGATATTTGTTTCTGCAAATACTACTTTCTCTTTTCTACGTCTCTACTTTAATGGCTAGTTGTTTTGGAATTTGACATATTGGAACAGCTCTTTTCTTTTCCAGCAAAGGAAAAGTTGAGTTTGTTGAGAAACAATTTGGGGACATCTATCAATGTTAACTTAAGCAAGAAGGGTAGTTCTTAGCTTCCTTTATTTATTTCTTCTTTGAGTAACGAGGAGGCAAAGACTATCAGATCTAGTTATTAAATAGACAAGAATTCTAGATACGCTGTAGAAAGCAGAGGATTTAGGAATTACAGTATCAGTGTAAAATAGGAATTAAGATATCAGATATTTAAGGTATCAGATAATTAAGGTATCAGATAAAATAGGAATTAGAGTATCAGTGAGATAAATAGGTTATATCACCTAACGATTGGGGTAACTAGTCTACAACATCAATTAAGGAATTTGTTATTTTTACATTTGGAATATGTATATGGGCAATCTTGTTGCCCTTTGTTGGTTGAAAATAAAAACTTAAGGTTAAACAAAATAGATAACATTTAAAAATATATTATACTTGACCTAATATGCTTTGTAATTTCTGCAGTCACAGCCAGCCACAAAATTCTCGTTTCAACTACACAAAAAATCTTAATTGTTGTTACAGAATGTCCCCAAAGCATTTGAACTTAGTGCAAAGTTTAATTTCTTTAAGCACCTCAAGCTCCAAGTAATTTCATAAATTAAAGCTTTAAAAGGTTAAGTTTCTGCTGTAAACAAATTTATGTTTGTGTACATTGATAATTAGAAAGAAGTATTTTGTGAAAATCTGAGGAAGTAAGATTGAATAGATAATTAAAAATTGCAACATTCTAATCAATAAAAAAGATGGATATGATTGTTCTTGCCATTCCATTTCTTGGACCTTGTAAATCTTCATAAATCCCTTTCCTCCCCCCAATCCTTTTTTTAAGATCATGTTGTATATTCATTACCACAAAGTGAAAGTCATGGTTAAGGTTTTCTGTAAGTCATAGACTGTGTAGCTCCAAAGAGTGTGTTAAAATAGCAATTCATTGAGAAACCTCAAAAGTGCATCTTAGAATAGTATTAACAGGAATAAAAGAACAGAAAAAACAACTTGTGATGGAAAATCACAAATCTCTTAGAAATTGTCAAATTGATCAGCATCAGTAAGAACTATTGAGAAGACCAGAGGTCTGGGCTTGTTCTTTGATTTAACAACAAATATCAAAACAAAAATGTTTGATTTCTTTTGGGAAAGATCATTTTTTCCTGTTACCTTTTCTGAAACAATCCTCACCCTCTGTTCCCTCATTCCTGTTACAATTAGTCATTACCTACTGTTGCTTATGATTTGTTGGCAGTCTCTAACTGCAATCTGTTGCTTTGTGACAGATCAATTCTTTTAGCCTACAGACTCATTCTTGAATTCAGCCAAAATTAAAAAAAAAATATATATATATATATATATATGTGTATATATATATATATATATGTAAAAGTCGAAGTCACATTGCTCTGGCTAATGTGGCAGATCATTCTTTTAGAGGGCGCTCTTAAAGGGAGACTATTCATGAACCCTGCATGTATATAAAGGGAGTGAATGACATTAAGTGACTCCCCTATGGGGCTCAGGTTCAGAGTCCATACGTATTGACTGTGGAATTCGAAGTATGTTCATTTACTATCGTCATTTTTGAAAGGAAACAATTTCAGAGCAATATTTTAGTTAGAGGAGTTGCTTCTGAGCCTACTGAAGAGAATTTGTAGAAATCCTGTTGTTTATACCCACACACATATAGATGTATACACACACCACTGAGTTTAAATAATCCCAGTAAGATTCATATTGCTCAAGTTTTTCAGCAAAAGAAATTATAGTTTTCTTGCAATCAATTTAACAGTCAGAGCTTTGGTGTAGCAAAATATATGCTTCGTAGCCCTTCAAAATTTACGCAGTTTGTACATATAGATACATGCTGTATATATTTTGAAGTGATACGTATGTTGAAATTTTTCCTCACTTAAAACCATGCTGCATAATTGATTGGAAGAGTTACTCTCATCACAGTCTATTTTTTGCAGCAAAGCAGAGGCTATTTGAGATGCTTGTGGTTTTTTTTTTTTTTTCTTAAATGCTTTACTTTATTGCAAGGAGAGGAAAAACTAGTCATTATATAGCAAGATATTATTCATCGTTGGTTTGTTTTGTACAATGCTGAATTAAGTAACATGGCTACATAACAAGATAAATATATTAAAAAAACATTTTCTCCATTAACTTTTGGTGTCACTGTTGTCTGACTCAGTGAGACCCTCTTTGGTGAAACACACACACACACACACACACTCACATGCTCACTGACATTTTAAAAATATGTAATCCCTTGAGTTTGCTACTTTACAGACCCAAGGAACAGCTTGCTTCTCAACATTTCTATATAATAAGGTCGCCTCAATCACAAGGCCACAGCTGCCAAATTAAGAAAATTGGTGGGCATTGAGGAAAATACTGTTGAACCAAAAGGCAGATGTTTCACTGTATGTTCTACATTGGTGAAACACCCTCAGTCTGTCAGCGTGCATTTTCTAAAAGCATAAACTAGCCACTGTCTTGGTTCTTGTTTTCATGTTCAGTTTGTCAAAGCCCCCCCCTAGTTTGGCTCCTGGAAAACTACCAACTTTTCTTACTCTAAAAAGAAGACAAGGTGCTCACTCAAGAGAAATTAATCACGTGAGAAGTACCTCAAAAAATCTTCAAGCTCAGTTTAGGAGGAGGCTCTAGGTGTTATGGTCATTATGCAACGTTCCAGATGAATCCATGACAGCTGCTGCAGAATTTAAATGGTGGATCAATACACAGGCTACTACATAGCGTAGGCAAGATTAGGTTGTAACACGCTTGCATTTTTAGTCTAATCATCTTTTCACCAATTCCCTTTATGAAGAAAGGGAGGAGTCCTTAAACATACAGATATGGAAATTAAGAACTGAAGATGTTACTTCAAGTAACCAAGGGATATCGAAAGCTGCAGCTTTTCTATACTTTGTTTTGCATCATTTGGTTGCATTTAACTGCATTTGTAATCATTTAGGATAATCTTTGTCAAAAAATATGAGAATTTTCGTTACAATTAATTTTTCTACAGTTTTATAATTTCTACAGGCTTGAGACTAGAAAAAATTTCGTGAATGCACTAATTCATTTTAACATGTCAGATTAAAGTTTACTTTTAACATGACATCATTGTACTTAGATTCTGAAGACTATCAAATTATTTGGATTATACTAGATTTGAATAAATAGCAGAAAACACACAGAAACGAATTCAAACATATTCCTTTGTTCTGGTAAATTACTACATATGCCTCTAGCTGCCTAGTATCTGAGGTTCTGTAAAAGGAGATTTTTTTTTTTTTTTTGCCCTCCCAGTGTGTTTTATCCACCATTTAAAAACACATTTGAAATATATTGCAATTGCGTGAGAAGTGACATAAATACATTTGGTGATTAATATTTATTTGATCAACTGTGAGTGCAACAATATGACTTCTAATTTGAAACCACACAAGCTTCCTTTTCAGCAATCCTGCCTTTCAAAGCCTTTCATTTGCTATATCACAGGCTGATCTTGGAAAGAGAATCTGTTCGATGTACTTTTCCCTACTCCTTTTCCAACTTGAAACAGGAGAGTGGGCATTGAGCCGCATTTCCAGGTGTGCCATGTTGGACCCTGTCAAGTGTGCAGAGGGCTGGGGAAACTCTTCGACTCTTGGCCTGTGGGTGATTCCTGAGAGGTTGGCCTGCTAAAACACATTCCAGGGTCTATGTATTTGAAGGTCTGTACATACGTTATCTGCTACGTATAAACATGCTCACACACGTTTTGTAAAATGGCAGAGTGGACGTCTGGAGAACATCTCCCAACGTTCAGCAGAGAGCCTGTTCTATTTCGTATTATTATTCCTATTGTTTTATCTCCGTCCCCTGTGCGCGTGGTGCCTTTTGTGACACTTCAGCTGTGATGAGATGGGCGGGTGAGCCGTTTCCTCCAGAACTGGAGCCAGCTGGTTTGGAAGACTGGCAAACCCTCAACTCTCCCTCCATCCACCACGCTAGAGATTGACTTTATTATCTGCCGGAGCTCCATGCCATGCCCAGTTTCCAGGGGCCCATGCTGCAGGCACAGAGCAGAGGCCGATTCGCTGTTGTGTGTATTTTCATTTAGGCATAACCTCAGGAATTGCCTTTCCACAACAACGACAGAAAAAAGTGAGGGTCATCCACTTCTAATGCTGGAAACCCTGTGATAATCTGTTCCATGCATTCAAATGAAAATATGACTTCTTGGCAGAGACTAGCATTATAATGTAAAATCCCATATGCTGTTATACAGTATGTTGCAATCTGTTTTACGGCTGCCTCTATTCTAACGAGTGAATACTGCCAATAAAGCAATTGAAGATAACACTAATTGCTTATTTCTGTGATCCATAATTTTTATGGCTGCCTTATAGCTCTTTAGTCAAATAGATGCTTTTTGGCCTTTAAGATCTAGAACTCGTGTACTGTAGCAATTGAAACTGGAAATGTACATGCTGGCCTGAGAGGCTTTTCTGTAGTTGGTGAAGAGAAGGCAGCATTAGAATAATGGAAAGATGTGGAAGAAAATGGAAGTCTTAAGTTGGCTCTAACAGGTAACCACTAGATTTTATCAATATTTAGGTAACTTTAAGGAAAAACGTAAGTGCGGGGCTGTGGATGATACTGAATGAGGTCATCAGGCGTTGTTAGGCCTCGTGTCTTCTGGGGCCTGGTGGACACAAAGGGGACCATGGAAGGCATCGTGGTTATGTGAACACGGCTGGTTGGAGACAAGGCTCCTGGGTTTCCTACGTACTGGCAATAGGACTGTGTGATCTCGAGGCAGCGATTCCACTTTTCTGAGTTTAGGCTCCTCTCAGAAACGCCGTGATGACTAAGAGGATGGGAATACACCGCTGAGTGGAAAGTACTAGCCTCATGTAAGGGATTGTGCTGGATCCCTCTTTGGGGCCATCGTGACATGTTTTTTTTTGTGAACACACATAGAGAAATCCTAAACTATGCAGCATTTGTCCAAGAATGTACCCAGCTCTTTGTTTTTCAGAGTGGAGTCTGTGGACCAGGAGCCCTGGCCTCACCTGGGAGTTTGGTTAGGAATGCACAATCACTGGCCCACCCCAGGCCTGCTGCTAAGACTCTTCGTTGTATCAGAATCCCGACGTGATGAGTACACACAGTAAAGACTGCGAAATCCTGACAGAGTCAGCTTACCTTGTGGATGAGCAGGATGTGATTCATCAAGGCGAAGTGATTCACAAGAGGCCATGCAGTGTGTTCAGAGCTAAGCCAGGATGAGAGCGCCCAGGGCTTCTGACTCTCTTGAATTCATGCTGCCTCCACTTTAAAATAAGCAATGGTTAATTTCATTGTGTGACAGATTTCAGGTTAACCGCATAGGCTCAAAAGTGGACAACATATTTGCAGCTTAAAATAATGTACTATATGGGACGCCTGGGTGGCGCAGTTGGTTGGGCGACTGCCTTCGGCTCAGGGCGTGATCCTGGAGTCCCGGGATCGAGTCCCACATCAGGCTCCCAGCTCCATGGGGAGTCTGCTTCGCTCTCTGACCTTCTCCTCGCTCATGCTCTCTCTCACTGTCTCTCTCAAATAAATAAATAAAATCTTTAAAAAAAAAAATAAAATGAAATAAAATAAAATAATGTACTATATGGTGACTAACATAACATAGTAAAATAAAAGATAATAATAAAAAATAAAATAAGATAAGTCAGAAAAGCCATTGGTTTCTGCTTTACTTGGTCAGATAGTGAAAATAAAAATCGAAGCAAATAATAGGTTGTGTTACTGAGCTTAAATTATATATGAAGAGTGTCTAAAATACCCAAAGATTTCTACTCATGAAGTTCTGTAGATACGTTCACAAATTCTCAAATTAAAGAATTTAAGAATATGCTCTGAAATTCAGATAAAATACATGTGCAAAGGTCACAGGGTCCTAGTATTCCATTTTTCTATTTGTATCCAACTTTCTAGCTACTAAAATCTCTTGAATAGAAAAAAGAAGTAGTTACGTTTAAATAAGTATTTATTTCTCCCATTCCAACTGAAATACACAGAGTGCTATGTCCAAATAGAGGTGCAAAAGGATTTTACAAACAATAGCTGAAATATGCTGAAAATTCCCTGATGAAATATATAC